>NC_067137.1:25778217-26078217 GCF_903995435.1 Acomys russatus
TACATGAGACCCCCGTCTCAAACAAAACAAAGCAAAGCAAAACAAAATAAAAGCATCTCTGCCCTACAAAAAAAAAAAAAAGAAAAATAGAGGAATCACATTATCTAGTTTTGGTTTTGGTTACGCGGTCTCGCCATGTAGCCTAGGCTAGCTACATGTAGCACTTTCTATGTAGACTAGGCTGGCCTTGAACTCATAAGTGTCTGCCTGCCTCTGCCCCCTGAGTATGGCTTTAAAGAAATGTACCACCACACTTGGCTCCATACTGCTTAATTTTCAGACCCATTATAAGGCTAAAGTAATCAACATAGCAACCATAAACTCAGCCCTAAGATAAAAAGTAAAGCTT
The DNA here is from genome assembly GCF_903995435.1 of Acomys russatus. Classification (NCBI taxonomy): domain Eukaryota; kingdom Metazoa; phylum Chordata; class Mammalia; order Rodentia; family Muridae; genus Acomys; species Acomys russatus. The sequence goes on from NC_067137.1 coordinate 25,778,567, forward strand.
TTTAAAGATAAAAGTTGTGACATTTGTTTATTTAATTATGTACATATTGCCCCACTTCATTTCTAGATACAAAAGAAGTTGCCTTACCAAAAGGAGAACAGCATTGCAGGAATAAAAAATAGAAATGGAATTAATCTGAAACTAATATATAAACATACAAACCATGTGGCCCTCACCCCTTAGAAATACATATTACGCTATTAGCTTTATGGTGGCTTTGGCCTAAGTTCCAAGAGTCTGTGGAACCTGTAGCCCTGGCAACAGCTAGTATTGTTTTAAGTTGTGTCGCAGCCTGATTGACTTCAATGGGCTCCAACTCCAACCCAGCATCCTTGGGAGCCATCCTTATCACCGACTCATACTGTCCTGGATCCAGGATTTGCTGGTATCAAACAGGTTTTCACAGTCTCATTTGTCTCAAGATCTGTTCCTTTGCTTTTTATTTGCATATAGGCTTGCTGAGCCTGGCTGGTGTTTTCCCTGGGCTCATCTTCCCACACACGGGGCCTTCTAGTCTACTGAGGGGATTAGTCAATTTTTTTCCTAATTTTCTGACTGTAGGCAGAGAGCTTCCATCAAAGCGCTGAGAGCTGCATCAGGAGTGGGACCCTCACCCTCTCCTACAGGACTGAGGGCCTCATAGGCATTTGCCGACACCAAGCTTCTGTTCTTCAGAGGAGGTTCTTCTTGAAGGGCCTTTCTCTATTTCTTGATTAGTAAGTTGACTGAAGCCATAATGGTGGATTGCACTATACAGCCTTCCCTTCATGGCAACTTTATGAAGATTTGGAGCAGTTTCTAGGAGCCAGTTCCTCATGGCCAGCAAGCCGTAGTGCTTTCCAGCAAGGAAGGCTGTCCCCATGCATTTCTTCCAATCGCCTTATGGTTCTTTCAAGAGTTGTCTCAGCACCTACACCTAGGAGCCCAGCTCCCCACTTGTAATGAAGTCATGCCAACTTACACTGCAGTCGTTCATAGCCAGACTATAAAAGCACAACCAGTTGGTCCCAATGCATCATCTTGCTCACAAGCTGGGGAGTGTATCAAGAAAGACTGTATCAAGCTCACAGTGAGACAACCACTGAGGAGTAGATCTGAATGCATCTGCAAATGCTGGGTCACAATCAGTGAGTGGACGTTGAACTCCCGGCTTTATAGAGGAACATAGCATGTTGGGATGGCAAGAGATCTGCTGTAATGTGTTTTGCTGTGGCCATCCAATTGTCTAATACATGACTCCTAAAGCCATCTTAATTACAAGACACCTGTGTCTAGGTGTGGCCTCAAATCTCCCTGGGCCCCAGGGTGCAGGATTTCTAGTCTTCTGGAGTATAGTGCTTCTGTTTGGAGACATGATGCAGCCTAGGACTGTCCTTGCTCTGTCACAGAGCTGACAACACCTGTGAGGTTATAAAGCAACATGCTGCCCCTCCTTGTGTTGTTTCAGCAGTAGTGGCCAGAAGTGTGACATGCCTAATCTCGTGGTGGAATGTCTATTATGATAGCAGGTGAGTTGTTTAACTCCGGTGGTAGCACCATCTCATCCACACTTTTGATCACTCAGGAATTTAGGGACGCGGTTCTCAAGAACTCACCAGGAGAGCTTCAGACAGATGAGGTACAGAATTGATAAGCACTGTAGCCAGTGAGCCACAGCCAGAAGGAAGGGTGGGAAAGGGTGACTCTTTCCAAGGGCGTTCTCAGAGAAGATTTTCACACCTTTAATGGACAGGCGTGTGACATCTCTGGACCTCGGGCTTGAATTCATCGTGTGCAGCAATTTTCTTAGAATGGAAACATTCCTTACTAGAAGGAAGAGAGAGGCACATGAGACCCAAGAAGAAACTTCACAAACCTGGGAAACCTGAACTTTACAAGATGCCCAAGGCTCCTCCCAAAGCCATAAAAGCAGTGAAACAACTCCGATTTTCCCATCAGCCAAGCTGCCTGCGGGAGGCTTGCCAACCTGCAAGGGGCCTAGAAGGGGCAGGAGCTCCACGGATGCTGCTCTCAGAAACCACCCATGCCTCCTGTGAGTAACCTTCTCCTACACACCTGTAAATAACACTTACACGTTGGCTCCCCAAGTTGTATTTTGATGGAATTGTTACTTTGGTCTGAGGTAGGTCGTGTTTCTCCAGGAAAAGTCACACAACAGGTGTGACCAAATTTGAATCAATGTCCTATAAGGATGTGTCAGGGGCTACTAGGAAAAGTCCCTTCACTCTTAAGAATGTCTTAGGATGGACTGGCAAGATGGCTCAGTGGGAAAGGACACTGGACCCAAAGCCTGAGGATTTGAGTTAAACTCCCAGGACCCACAAGATAGAAGAAGAGAACTGAGAACTGATTCCTACAAACTGTCCTTTGATCTGTGCTCACACACTCATGCACACACACACATACATGCACACACAAGCACATACACACAAATAAGTAAATGGGGAGAGAAAGAGAATAAGAGTAAGCACCTCAGAAAGTGCTGGTTTTCCCTCTGGATACTGTATAGAGCAGATGAGGCCTCACTGTACTCAGGGGATTGGTTGAGCACACAAAGGAAGACAAAAGTAACAGACTACTAAGGAGGAAATGGAGCCAGTGTCCCTGAACTAAGTTAACCTCAAATCCTACCATGTATCTTTATTTCTAGTTCTCTATGCTAATACTATGTTATTTAAGTCAGAGTTTGGCAGTTCATTTGAAGAAGAAAAAAAAAGTCTAGAATAATTTTTTGATAGCCTCTTTCAAACTGGTAACATGGTTCTGGGGGTCCCAACAATTTGACCTGGTCACTCATCACTACAGTGTTGAAACAGGAAAGGGTTTATATTCAGTGTAGAAACACCAGGAAGAACAGTCTGGTGACCTAAAACCTGCCTTTGAGGTGTAAGCAGCAGCTTTGTGGCTATATTTAGAGAAGGGCCAAAGTCTAGGGGATTTGCATAGCTAGTAATCCTGGCGAGACGTGGTCTGGTTGGTTATCATCTTGGGACTGGCCAGTGCCACAGAAATTACTGCTGCTTGGCAGGGGGCGGGGCAGTTCCTAGAATTTAAGTTAAACCATGAGAGAGAGAGAGAGAGAGAGAGAGAGAGAGAGAGAGAGACAGAGAGACAGAGAGACAGAGACAGAGAGAGAGACGGAGACAGACAGACAGACAGAGACAGAGAGACAGAGAGACAGAAACAGAGACAGAGACAGAGAGACAGAGAGAGAACAGAGAAGAGAGAACAGGTCAGAGAACAGGCTACAGAGTCATGGCTGGGTCTTCCTCACATACCCCTCTAGCAGAATCTCCTCCAGCTATGTTACTTATTAAGGGCACCCTCATTAGTGTGGTTTTATTCTTTCTTTTATTCTAAAAGCATGATTTTAACTATGGGAATCAGAGGCTCAGATGTTATAATCTTATTTTTACTGTAATTTTGGAGACTGAACCCAGGGCTTCAGCCATGCCAGACAAGCCCTCTCCCAATGAGGTGCTCCTGGCTGCTTTGTGATACAAATGTTTTTTAATGTTTATGTGTTAAATTCCATCATTTTGTCTTTTTGCCACACCTACTCCAATAAGACCACACCTCCTAATAATGCCACTCCCTATGGGCCAAGCATTAAATAAAGCACATGAGTCTTTGGGGACCATACCTATCTATTCAAGCAACCACAGTAATATATGTGTAATATATGTGTATCCTACCATACCTGGATTCTTGTAATAGTTTTTACGTTTTCATCATCTCAGAATTTAAAAGCGTTTACATCTGCAGATTATTCTTATGTATCTTAAATTATATATATGAGCACACAAATTTTAAATATATGTGTGTGTGTGTGTATGTGTGTGTGTGTGTGTGTGTGTGTGTGTACATAGTGTATATGTGGAGGCCAGAGGTCAACATCAGGTGTCTTCCTCAGTTGTTCTCCATCTCCCCCACCTTCCCAGTGCTGGGATTATAGGTATAAAGCCCTAATCCTAACCCTAACCCTAATCCTAACCCTAACCCTAACCCTAACCCTAACCTTAGTCATCAGGGAAATGCAAATCAAAATGACTTTGAGATTCCATTTTACACCTGTCAGATAAGATAAAAAACACAAGTTGACAGCTCATGCTGGTGAGGGTGTGGAGCAAGGGGAACACTCCTCCATTGCTGGCAGGCATGCAAGCTTGTATTGCCACTTTGGAAATCAATATGGCAGTATCTCAGAAAATTGGAAATTGACCTACCCGAAGATCCAGCTATACCCACTCTTGGGCATATACCCAAAGGATGCTCCAACCCTCCACAAGGACACTTGTTCAATTACACTCATAACAGCTTTACTCCTAAAAGCCAGAACCTGGAAACAACCTAGACATCCGTCAACCGAAGAATGGATAAAGAAAATGTGGTACATTTACACAATGGAGTATTGCTCAGCTGTTTAAAAAAAATGGCATCATGAAAGCTGCAGGTAAATAAATGAAACTAGAAAAAAAAAAAAATCAACCTGAGTGAGGTAACCCAGACCCAGGAAGACAAACATGGTATGTACTCACTTATAAGTGGATATTAGCTGTAAAAGATAATCATAGTACAATTTGCAGACCCAGACAGGCTAAGTAACAAGAAAGGACACAAAGATCTGAAGGGGAAATAGATTTTGCTGGTAGACTGGAGGCAGGCGGAAATGGAACAGGAGGGATCAGGCGTTGAGGGGGATGGAGGGAGAGAGTACTGGGAGAGACGGTGAGCCTAGTAATGGGGCATATGGAACCTTCTGTAACCAGGCAAGGCTTCCAGTGGAGGGATTGTGACACCAACTCAGCTACAAACCCTTTGGCCTACAATTTGTCCTGCTTAGAAGATGGGTTGAGATTGAGGTAAAGGCGGTACAGAATTTGTGGGAGTGGCCAACTATAATGACTGGTCCGACCTGAGACTCCCCACCATGAGAAGGGGCCCACTTCTGACACTGCCTGAAGGGCCAGGAACCAGAGGCTGGATAGCCCAGGGTCCTAGGATAGAACCAAAAACAGCTGGTAAAATAAAGTAAAATAAAAAGTCAATGAAATGATTCCTAATGATATTCTGCTATACAGGTAGACTGGAGCCTAGCATAATCATCATCACCAGAGAGACTGCATCCAGGCAAACACTAGGCAGAGATCAGGAATCCCTCAAAAGAGAGGGAGGGAGGACTGTAGGAGGCAGAGGACTCAAGGATACCACCAGAACACAACCCACAGAAGCAATTAACCACAGCTCACAGGGGCTCGCAGAGACGTAATGAGGGAGCCTGTACAGGTCTGACTTTGGTCCTCTGCACGTATGTTATGGTTGTGTAGCTTATGTTCTCCTGTGGCTCCTAACAGTGAGATCAGGACTGTCTCTGACTCTTTTGCCTTGGGGACCCTCTCCTACTGGGTTGCCTCTTCCAGCCTTCATATGAAGGTATGTTACTAGTTTTATTGTAACTTGTTATGCCATGTGTGGTTGATATCTCTGGGAGGCCTGATCTTTTCTGAAGGGAAAAGGAGGAGTGGCGGCTCTGGGGAAGGGGAAGAGGAGGGAGGGAAAACTGCCATCAGGATGTAATATATGAAATTAGAATAAAAAAGGAAAGAATAGTGAGAGAAGAAGTGTGCAATTGTGATCACTGCACTATTTATATATCACTCTAACTCTACCATCTTCCTTCAAACTAACATTAAAGACTTGTAATTTGTAAGTTCCGAATAGACTTGATTGTACAGCATTCTGGGAACGTTGTTTATTGGGAAAGTCTGGCATATAAGACAGTACTTATTAAGATCTGGAATGGAGCTTACTTGGTGGAGCATTTATCTGGCATGTACCAAGCACTGGGTTCCATCCTCACCACCACATAAAACTGGGTGTGGTGGAACAACCCTGTGATTGCAGCACTTAGGAAGTAGAAGCAGGATCAGAACTCAAGTCATCCTTGAGTTCAAAGCCAGTCTGGGCTACGTGGGGCCCTACCTCAAAGAAAACAAAGGCCAGCAAAAATCTCCAAGTCACCTGTATCAGAATCATCAAGTTGGGACACTTGATAAAATACAGGTTTCTCATACCAATCGAAATCTAACAAACCAGAAGGCCTGAGGATAAGTTCTTTGAATGGGCAGTTTAAACATACTTCGAAACAGAAGTTATACTTAGGTACTTAAGTGGCGGTGCTTGTGTACAATTAGTTCAATTTTACATACTTTTAAAGAAGGGGTGATTAGGGTGGGAGGAATGGCTCAGTAGTTAAGAGCAGTGGCTGATCTTCCAGATGACCTGGATTCTATTCCTAGCACCCACATGGCAGCTAGCCACCATCGGCAACTCCAGTTCCAGGGGACCTGACATTCTCTGATCTCTGTAGGCACTGCACACATGTGGTGCACAGACATACATGCAGGCAAAACACCCATACATGTAAAATAAAATATAAATAAATCTTTTTAAACTTTGTTTGTTTTGCTTTCTTTTTTTTTTTTTTTTTTTAAGACAGGGTTTCTCTGTGTAGTCCCGGCTGTACTGAAACTTGCTCTGTAAACTAGACTGGCCTTATACTCAGATATCCTAGTGCCTCTGCCTCCTGAATGGTGGGATCAAAAGGCATATGCCACCACCGTGCCCAGCATAAATCCTTTTTTAAAAAAGGAACTATTCCCGTTGGCTTCCTGGAATCAGTGGAAGACTGACATTAGATCAGTCAACCCACTTGATACACCTCTATCTAGACAGAATAGGAGAAGGCAGATAAGGAAGGCAGGTACTGAAAGCATATTCAAGGATCTAGATTGAAAACAGAACAGTGTTTGTTAGGTTTACGCCCATGGTGAAAGAGCTATATTCAGGGAGAGAGACTGGCAGGTGTAGTGGGCTTGTTGTGGATAAAATCCTGTCTGAGTTTGGTTACAGGATTGTTCTGAAAAGTTTTAAATGAGAGATGGATTGGAATAATGTCTCCCAGTGGTTCCTGTACCTAAATATGTGCAAGAATTGTACCACTCCCAAGGTCCTTGGGCAGGGCCCTGAGATCTTTAATTCAAACAAATACAGCAGGGATGTTTTCTGCAGGTTGGTACACAGAACACACTTGAAGAACCATTTGGTTTTGTTTTGTTTTGTTGTTTTTTTGTTTTTGTTTTTGTTTTACTTGACAGAATGTTCTGTTGGAGTTCGCTAGCTCCCTGGGTATAACATCAAAGGATACTTCAAAAACAGGCGTGACTGCCCTTCTAAGCAAGAATTGAGAAAACAGCTGCTCAGAGGCAGGACCTTTCTAATCTCTGCTAGTTTCCTGGAGACAGAAAAGGAAATTCCTGCTTTAGTTAAAAGCAAAACAGCAACAAGACACCACACACACACACACACACACACACACACACACACACACACACACACACACAATTCCACATGTATTCTGACCTCTAGGGGGAGTACACAGATTTGCTTACACAAACTCCGTTGCTATGCAGTGGGGGTGGGGAGGGAAGGGAGGTGCCTTAAACAGGTCAAGGACACCCTGGGGTTTTATTGCCAAGGGTGGAGCTAAGAATGGAAGGTGCTAAGCAGTAAAAAGCATTTGCCTAGCCACGCAAAGCCCTTTCTGGCGGGCTCCTACTTAAGACTTCGGATTAAAAAAAAAAAAAATGGTTCCTGTGGTAACCTGGACTGATTTAGATTTGTTAAGATTTTTTTTTTCAAGATAGGGTTTCTCTGTGTAGCCTTGGCTGTTCTGGACTCCCTTTGTAGACAGACATCCACCTACCTGCCTTTGCCTCCCTGAGTGATGGAATTAAAAGCATGTGCCATCACTCCCAGCTTGTTAAGATTCTTTCTTTCTTTTTTTTTTTTTTTTTTTTTTTTTGGTAAAGAAATTAATTTTTATTAATTTGTCTACTTTTTTAATTTTTATTTTTAATTGTATTAATTTATTCAGATTATAACTAAATTGTTATGCAATCACTTGTATCCTGCCGTTCCTCCCTCCCTCCTACTTTCACCTCGGTCTATGACCGAGGGGGACCTCCTCCCCCACTATATGGTCATAGGCTATCAAGTCCCATCTTGGTAGCCTGCTTATTCGTTCTTTGAGTGCCACCAGGCCTCCCCACCAAGGGGAGGTGCTCAAATATGGAGCACCAGAGTTCATGTCAGAGTCAGTCCCCTCTCTCCACATAACTGTGGAGAATGTCCTGTCCATTGGGTAGATCAGAGTAGAGGTTCGATGTTTACTATTGCACACTATGGAATACTTGTTAAGATTCTTAAAGAAAAAAAATTATTCTGACACTTGTTTTAAAAATAGGTAGATTTTATTCTGAGGGGCAACCACAATGCTGTCTTGTAGCCGGTGAAGCAATCCGTCTTAACCCTGAACACAGTAAGGACAGAGGCATTGGCAGCCTCCGAGAAGGAAGGCTATCGGTGGATAGAACATCTTCAAGAGTTACTATGAAAAGATAGGAAGCTTTTTTGTGGGTTGGGCAGGTGGGTTAGAGATGGGGGTTTATCTACACAGCCCTGGCTACATAGAGCAGGCTGGCCTCACACTCACAGAGATCTGCCTGCCTCTGCCTCTGCCTCTGCCTCTGCTTTTGTTAATGTTTTACTAAGGGGATTTGACAGGACTCTTACTGAAGAAAGCTAAGGACTTAAACACTAGGCTGGAGGACAAAGAATCTGATCAGATAAAGCTGACTTAGCACCATTCTTCTTAACCTGGGCTGGTCAAGCCTAGCAAGGACAGGTACCAAGGTCTATACCCGCTGTGAAAAAGGGCAGAGGGGGTCTAACTAAAGTTTGGTGAAAGAGACAGTCCTGTTAGGGCTAAAGGAGAAAGTGCTCTTTTCCCTTTGGTTCTATTTACTGTTCTTTCAGAATATAATTAAAGTGTAGCCCTGAGGGCAAAGGGCCTAGGGGACCTGTTTCTACACAGACCTTAGTCTTGAAATCCTTCTTAAACTTGAAAACCTGCTCATTTTAGCAGATTGTTCTAGGGATATGGGTCAGATTTCTAGCTTGAAACAAACAAAACAAGCCAGTAAATGGCATCCATACCTTCTATTCGTACAATAGGACATCTACCTGGGTAGGTAGTAAAATATTCAGGGTCAAGGATCCAAACCCTCTTCCACACCTAGATGATACAAGCATTCCTGGATTTACAATGAGGCTATGTCCCAATAAACTTTTTTAAAAATACTTTTTTTTTTGTATATGAATGCTTTATCTGCATAAGAGGGCATCAGATCACATTATAGATGGTTGTGAGCCACCATGTGGTTGTTGGGAATTGAACTCAGGACCTCTGAAAGAGCAGGTGGTGCTATTAACCACTGAGCTGTCTCTCCAGGCCCCAGAATCAGGAACTTAAATGAGGTCTAAAGGTGAGCCTTCAAAATCATTCCTATCATTTTAAAGAGATACATTTTAAACTTAAAATGAAATCACAGCAATACCTTATGGGCCATTTTCCCCAAATAATATATGTTGAACTTATCAAAAGAACCTCCAAAGTTGCCTTTTAAACTAAAGACTTTATTCTTCTATTTCTGGCCTGGAAACTTTATGACTGATTAGCCAATAACAAAGGTCTATACTAGTCAAGACACCATAAAAAGCACTTTGCCTGTGCTGCCCATTGCAGTAAGTACGGTCTTCTTACCTTTGGTGATTCAGTGCTGCCTCCTGGCCCTGCTACTACTTGGAGCCCAATTAAACCCATTGCATTTAATTTACCCAATTGAGTAGCAGCACCTCAAGCCCTAAGGTCTGGCACAAGGAAAAGGCAATGACAATAAAGCTCTTCAAACATGCTAGCGCCCTCTCAACATTCTGCATCTTATAGGATCCGTGAAGGCATGGCTTCTGGGCCTTCCCACTGTAGATTAGGTTTTACACGTGGTACCCACTCTGCAATTTCCCTGAACCTTAAAATTCCTTCATCAACACTAAAGCCAAGGGACATCAGCCATCTCCAACTCCATTTCAGTAGGCCATCTTTTGACAAATCCTTCAGCCAACTATTCAAACTAACTTTTTTTCTTTTTTTTTTTTTTTTTTTTGGACAGGGTTTCTCTGTGTAGTCTTGGCTGTCCTGGGCTCACTTTGTAGACTAGGTTGGCCTTGAACTCACAGAGAGCCGCCTGCCTCTGACTCCTGAGTACGGGGATTACAGGCCTGCACCACACGCCTGGCCTCAAACAAACTCTTAACACCTTTTTGTTTTGTTTTGGGGTGGGGGTTTATTTTGTTTTTTCTTTTTAAGACAGGGTTTCTCTGTGTCCTGGCTGTCCTGGTCTCACTTTGCAGACCAGGCCGTCCTCGAACTCACAGAGATCCGCCTGCCTCTGCCTCCTGAGTGCTGGGATTACAGGTGTGCACCACACCTGGCCTCAAACAAACTCTTAATACCTTAAAAAAAAAAAAAAAACTGTTTGAGCTTCTATACTGAACCTAGAATCTCCATTCAGTATGCACATATCAATAAACTCGGTCTGATCCAGTTTTATGTTCCTTCTATCATTATCCCACACCTCTAAGCCCATTTCCACACATATTTCCCAGGCTGCTGCTTGAATGAATTAGCAAATTCATTAAGTGGTATATAATACACGTCCTGCTGGACTCCGGTTTCTATCTGCCCTCTGGAAGCCTGCTTTTTCTTAAGTCTGGTTATAGATCTAGACACAACTATTGGTGGGCCCTGAGGGACATGAGTGCTGTCTTGCTGGGCATCTCCTTCAGGGAAAGCCACTGTTGGTTTAGCAGACACTGAAGGATTAATTTCCTCAGGCAAAAGGAAAAAGCAATACTTCAGGCTGTGGCGGGTGGCGGGTGGGGGGTGGGAGGGTAGTGCATCCTTTTCTAAACATGGAGAGAGTCCTTCTTTAGATGAGATAAATCTTTGAGAATTTGATGATTCAAAGTTCTCATCCTCAGGGTGAAAGTGGGAGGGAGGGAGGAATGGGAAGATTCAAGTGATGGGATTAACAATTGAGTTGTAATCTGAATAAATTAATTGAAGAAAAACACAGCAAAGTTCTCACCCTCGGCAGGGTCTTTCCATATATGTCTATCCTTGTTACAAGATCCTATTTTTATTTTTTATTTTTATTTTTCAGCCAACTAATTCTCTTATTTTAACTCCCCAAGCCCTCCAAGGCTGAGCCTTCATTTTTTGTTATAATTCAGCTCATCTTTCAAGGAGGGCTTCAGTGTGATTTTTCTGCCATTTGTCTCTTCAACAACCAGAAGCCCTTAGACTGTTGCTATACATCTGGAACCTCTCAATTGCATCACTGAGTTCCCTGTCCTCTTCAGTCACTTTATCCTGAGATGCTAGAGGCTGGTTCATTTTATCAGAGATATAATTATATTTCTTTGTTAATTTATTCAGAGATGCATTATTATTTTCCTACACATGGTCAAAAGTCTTATATATAGAGCTACTAAATTTCTTGCTTCTCACAATAGGTGAATCAGGATTATCAAGTGCATTTGTCTCAGTAGGTTTGTGAAACAATTCACACCATGGGTTTTCAGTGGTCTCCAAGCTTCTAGGAGAGGCTTCGGTAAACTGCAAGTGCTAGCAAGTTGGAAAGCTTGTTCCAGGAGAGATGGCTCAGCTGTTAAGAGTACTGTCTGCTCTTCCAAAGGTCCTGAGTTCAATTCCCAGCAACCACATTGGAGATCTATAATGAGATCTGGTGTCCTCTTTTGGCATGCAGGTGTACATGCAGGCAAAACACTATACATAATAAATCTTTTTTTTTAATTCATTCTTATACTTCTGTTGCTCTAGAGTCACTCCTGGTGCCAAAATCTGCATTAGTCAGGGTTCTTTAGAGAAACAAGAAAACCAGTGCTCTTAACCACTGCACTGTCTTTCCAGCCCCTACGTTAAGTTCTTAAAAAGGCAAGCAGCACATGTCTGTGATCCTAGCATCTAGGAGACTCAGGATCCTTCTCAGGCTACAAAGCCAAGACTAAGCCAGCCAGTGCCACATAGAAAGATTCTGTCTCAACCCCTCCTCTACCCCAAAAACAACAAGAAGAAGGCAAGGCACAAAACTGCATTATGGCTAAACTCCATTTTTTATAAGAATATATATGCATTTGTACATATTTACTAAAATTATCCAGCCTATATAGGAAAATGTTAACAAAAATTCCTCTATGTAATCAAAATATGGATAGTTATTTGTTTATTTTATATGTGTATATATACATATATATACACATATGTAAATATATATAATTTTAAACATATATTTTCCAGTTCCAGGGGTTGAATCTAGGCCTTTGCACATGCTAAACCAGTGCTCTACCACTGGGCTATATATACCCTTAGCTTACCCTGCAAAATTTCCTTAAATTAGTGTATAAAACAATAGGCTAATGTGGGTACATTTTTAAAAGTTGAAAAATCTTGGATTATGTGATTTTTTTATTAATTAAAAAACAAGTTTACAATTATAGAATGGGCTTTAATAGTAACGATATTTAGATAAATCAACCTTTACTAGGCTGGGCTTTGGCTGCAAACCAGGGATGAAGAAGAGCCAGATGCAGTCTGGCCTCTAGCAGAGCAAAGGGCACATCCCTTGCTGGCATCCCTTGGCTCATAGCCTTCTTGTCTCCAAAACCCCACTGATCAGCCCACTTGAGAATCTATTAATTAAACTCACAGAGCTGATGAACAAACTGGGGAAATGCATTATTTGTACTCAAGGTCACCACAGTCCTCCCAGGCCAACCCAGTGCTTCAAGCTTCATCAGTCTTTTCCTCCTGTGGGGAACCTACAAGAAGAACCAAAATATGGGGTTAGAGAAAAGGCTCAGTGCCCGAATGCAAAGAGCCCAAACACTATGACTGTAATGTTTATAAAAATTCCTGATTGTTTTGTGGTTCTTCTTGCTGTAGTTAATCTATTGTAATAATATAAATGTATACGTAAAAGTAAAAAAGTATTGCCGCTCTGCAGAGGACCTAGGTTCAGTTCCTAGTACCCACACTATGGTTCACCGCATCTGTAACTCCGGTTCTAGGGGATTTGTTGCCCTCTTCTGAAGCCCACGGGCAGCAGACATGCTTGTACACTTACAAACATGCAGGCAATACTCATATGCATGAAATAAAAATAAATCCAAAAAGAACTTATTTTATTTTATTTTAAGAACTTATTTTTTAAAAATCAAATTAAGATTAGAACATGCTTGCTCAGTCTGGACCAATACTAGGACAGGCTGTACCTGAAAAAGCATAAAGGATTAAAGTATAAAGGGTAAAATACAGGTAGTATCCCTCTGAAAAAACACAGCCTTGCCAAGTGTGAGGCTCTTTCCTCCCAAGCTAGTGACTGGAAGGTGTAAGGATAAAGGCTAAACCTAGCTCAGTTTCTCTGCCTACATTCTCACAGTACAAAACAATTCTGCTACCCTGCACACGCCCCAACCAATGGATTCTGCAGTAGATTCTCCAGGGAACACCAGCTGGTAGCCTCTGATTTCACTCAGCATTCTGGCCTGGTCTACTTGGAAGTAGTAGTGTTAAGTTCGACAGGGCAAGCTCAGCCCCTGGTTTAATATCCAAAATATATAAAGAACTCAAGAAATTAAACACCACAAAACCAAACAACCCAATTGCGAAATGGGGCTTGGAAGTTAACAGAGAATTCTCAGCAGAGGAATATCAAATGGCTGAGAAACACTTAAAGAAATGCTCGTCCTCGTTAGTCATCAGAGAAATGCAAATCAAAACGACACTGAGATTCCATCTTACACCCATCAGAATGGCTAACATCAAAAACTCAAACGACACCACATGTTGGCGAGGATGTGGAGAGAGAGGAACACTCCTTCATTGCTGGTGGGAATGCAAACTAGTACAACCACTTTGGAAAGCTATCTGGCACTTTCTCAGAAAAATGGGAATAGGGCTTCCTCAAGACCCAGCCATCCCACTCCTTGGAATATACCCAGAAAATGCCCTACCACACAACAGGGACATATGCTCAACCATGTTCATAGCTGCTTTATACATAATAGCCAGAACATGGAAACAGCCTAAGTATCCCTCAGTAGAAGAATGGACTAAGAAACTGTGGTACATTTACACGATGGAATACTACTCAGCTATTAAAAACGAGGAATTCCCGAAATTTGTGGACAAATGGATTGATCTAGAAATTATTATAATGAGTGAGTTCATCCAGAAGCAAAAAGAGACAAATGGTATATACTCACTTATATCAAAACACTAGTCCAAGGGATATGTACCATGAAAATCTTTACTTACCAAGAAAGTGGGTCAGAGGAGAGGACATCCTATTGAGACTTTAGGCGAGAGTAACATGGAAGAATAAGGAAATAGTAGGACCCACAGGGTCCTGGAAACCTACAAGAAGAACTTTATGACAGGCAGATCTGGGTCCTGGGGTCCTCCTCAAACTAAGGCACCAGCCAAGGAGAATATAGGCAGTAAACTTCGAACCCCTACCAGGACCTAGCCGACGAACAGGATATTCTCCACCGTTGAGTGGAGAGTGAGATCTGACTCTCACACGAACTCTGGTGCCCCTTTTCTGACCACGTCCCCTGGATGGGGAGGCCTGGCGGCACTCAGAGGAAGGATAGCAAGTTACCAAGAAGAGACTCGATATTCTAAGAGCATATATAGGGGAAGGAGGTCTCTCTCAATCACAGACATAGGGGAGGGGAGAAGGGGGAAAGTGGGAGGGAGGGAAGAATGGGAGGAAACAGGGGAAGGGCTAACAATCAAGATGTAATATGAATAAAACAATAAAATGAAAAAAAGAAAAAAAAAAAAAAAAAAAAAGAACGCTCCCTATTGCAGATGCCAGTTTGCAACTTCTGATCAACTCTGTTTATAAATTGAGATCCCAAACATTCCTTTCTCCAGAACTCAAGGAGATGCTTTATTTACCCATTTTCTTTTCCTTTTTATTTTATTTTATTTATTTATTTATTTGAGACAGGGTTTCTCTGTGTATCCTTGGCTGTCCTAGATTCACTTTATAGACCAGGCTGGCCTCAAACTCACAGAGATCCTCATGTCTCTGCCTCCCTGAGTGCTGAGACTACAGGTGTGCACCAGCAGCACCACAACCACCGCCCATCCAAAAATCCATTTTTAAATATAAAATATAAGAAAGGATACAGAGCTGGACTAGGGTGCACACCTTTAATTCCAGCACTTGGGAGGCAAAGGAGGGCAGATTTCTGCGAATTCTGGTCTACGTAGTGAGTTCCAGGACAATCAGAGCTATAAAATGAGACGCTGTCGCAAAGGTGGGGGTGAGGGAGCAGAGACTGGCTTCAAACTCACAGAAATCTGCCCGCTTCTGCCTCCCAAGGGATTAAAGACATACCACTCCTAGCCTAGAGATTCCAAGGGTCTTAGAAACTGTAGGTCAGGGAAAGGAGAAGGCCAAATATATATTTCATAGCCTCACAAACACACTGCTGAACTGTTTCATGAAGATCATGCTTTTAGAAAGGGCATCCAAACTAATAAACTTCTATTTTCTTTTGATTATACCCTTAATTTTCACATTGCTCTGATCTGAAGCTACTGCATTGTCATGGACCACTAGTTCAGTCAGGGATAGGTTTTTGGGACTGGGAGTTTTTGGAGCGTCGGTGAACAGAGATAAGGCATAGTGACACACAGACAAAGCTTAAGATCAAGTCT
This sequence comes from Acomys russatus, assembly GCF_903995435.1. Lineage (NCBI taxonomy): Eukaryota > Metazoa > Chordata > Mammalia > Rodentia > Muridae > Acomys > Acomys russatus. The sequence goes on from NC_067137.1 coordinate 25,794,282, forward strand.
TTATCTGAGTGTATTTTGTAGTCAAGTTGTCTAGTAATATATATATTTGAAAGCAGGGGGGGGTTGGTTACATTTTTTACAGTATTTTTTTATAGAGCAGATTTATGGAAGTCAGTGAGCAGTCAAGCAAACAGGTACAGAATGTGAAGTTACTGTGTTGGTATAGTTTGAGTTACAACTTTGAATGAAACAATAAAGGTACAGGGACACATAACAGAAAACGTCATCACTTTTAAGTTATTGGCTTGATATTAATATATATGTGGTTCTTTTTGACTAGGGTCAATGTCTTTTTTTAAAATGAAACTTGTGTCCAGTACCTGTGTGTCAGGACATTTTTGTTGTTGTTGTTTGTTTGTTTTATTTGGAGTTTTTTGAAATATTTTATTTTTTTTTTGTAGGCCATAGTATCATTTATTAATGAATGATTAATTTTTAGTCATTTTTTTTTAAATAAGTGGAAGTGAAGTAGAACTACTTTGGCCACGGAGAGTCCCTGGCTGTAGTCTCGGGCCTGGGTCTTATAGCAACCATTGTTACGCTTGAGGAGTCTTATATTGGGAGTGAAGTGTAGTTATAATTTAGAGAGAAATAGAAAATAGTTCTTAGCAATGAGAATATTGAAACTGTAGTTTTGTTGGCAGGAATATCGACCCCAGTCTAGGAGACTCTCTCCTCTTTGGGGGGTCTTAGTTTTTAGGCCTGTGTAGTACTTGACACACTGCATTTCTTTGAAATATTTTTTGCCAATTTTTATTCTGCAATTTTGTATTTGGATTGCTTAACTTTAAAGATGGTCTTAGTCTCTTAATCTTCTACTTTCAAAAAGCTGTGTGTAGTGATGCACACCTTTAATTTTGGCACTTGAGACATAGAGGTTGGTGGATCTCTGTGAGTTCACAGCTAGCCTGGTCTATCTATTTAGCTCTAGGACAGCCAGAGCTACATAGTGAGACCCTGACTCAAAAAAATAAAGAGTCCAAGCACCAACCTTTACTATATAGTGAGTTCACAGTGGCTTAGAAGAAGCCAAAAAACATCTTTCATTCTCAAAGGGCACCTTACTCATGCACTCACATGCTTACACAAGTGATGTAATTTTCAAAACTTGCAAAAAGGCATTCTAACTCTGGGTGGGTAAATAATTAAATCTAGGAGAAAGGTGGAAAAGTTAGGAACACCACACAAGACTTCCTGCAATTTCCCATCTAGGAGCATCATATGTGGGTAAATGCTCATGCTCAATTTCAACACTGAGCCCTAGCCTACAAGGCAGTAGACACTGTGTGCAGTTCGTGTTCTCTCTCTCTCTTTCTCTCTCTCTCTCTCTCTCTCTCTCTCTCTCTCTCTCTCTCTCTCTCTCTCTGGTCACAGAAGCATTGATGCTGCTTCTTTCTGCTGCAACCTTTCCTACGCAAAGTGCTCCTACTTGTAGCCAAAGTCCACACACTTTCCTCAACACCCTAAATTCTGAAGAACATGGTATAGATTATCCAAGAAGCAGACTAAAGATGTTCCTGTGGTAGTTGCAAAGAAAGGTGTGCCTTCAGTGCAGGTCTTCCGCATGCACACACACATGCCTGCACACACATATGCATCTATGTACATATATTATTTGGAAATTATTCAACATTTGGTCATTTTAAAAAAAAACAAAAACTGGTGTTGAAATAGTCATAATGTGGCAGGCATAGTGGCACATGCCTTTAGTCTTAGCACTCGGGAGGTAGAGGCAGGGAGATCTCTGAGTTCAAGGTTAGCATGGTTACAGAGTGAGTTCCAGGACAGGCAGGAATAAAACAGAGAAATCTGGGTTTGAAAAACCAAAAAATAAATAAATTTAAAAATTTTAGAAATAGTCATAATGCAACGTTATGAAACAAATGAAAGAATTTACTGGATTTACTGATATTCTTTTTTAGATATAATGTATTTCCAGACTTCGGCAGGAGGGGGGTGATTTGAAACAGGGTTTCTCTGTGTAGCCTTGGCTGTCCTGGACTCATTTGTAAACCAGGCTGGCCTCGAACTCACAGACACACACTTGCCTCCTTGAATTCTGTGATTACAGGTATGCACCACTGTGCCCAGCACCAGATTTTGTTTTTTAAAACTACAAACATGGGTTCTAAACACTTACAGCTTAGTGTTTAGAGACTCTAATCTGTCAGTCTGACTTTTGTGAGGTTAATTCTAGAATTTCTACTGCTCTTCCATTAAAACCACAGAGTTCATGCCCATCAGGCAATTCTACTTACATCTTACAGTTTTCAACATGTCTCAGGCACAGAGTAAATATCTGACTCCTTCTATGAAGTTGTAAAGCATTTCACATCTCACTTTCAACAGATACCAAAATAGCTCTTAAAGTTAATTATACTTAGAGTCAGGGTTTTGTGCCAAACACCCAATGCCTAACCATTAATTATTATTTTCCAAGAACTGAAAGTACAGTAGAAGCTATTAAGTACATGTTAAGACCTGGTCTCTGCCCCAAGGCTTACTCTATAAAACCAAATCAATTTAGATTACACAGTACATCAAATTAAAAGCAAGGCTAAACTTGAAAGGCACGAAGTTCAGGGACCTTTTTTTGTAAATCTCTAAGGAGTTATAGGTCTTACCAGAGCTTGTTGATAGAAAAGCAGCACTTTGTGTTTCTGCTTAGATCTTCTAGCAACCCTATTGCTACTAGTGTAGAATAGAACACCGAAATTAAAGCCACGCCCCAGGAAACAGCTATGCCAGTTTGGGTACAGGAACAAAGGAAATGAAGTCATCGTACACAACCTGTGTGTTCACATACACTGCGGCACTATTCTACTCACAATACCTAAGATGCAGCCCTCCATGCCCATCCGCAGACGACCAGACAAAACAACAAAACAAGAGCAGTGTATGGACCCAGTGAGGTATTATTTGTCCACAAAGAAGAAAAGTTTGTCATTTGCAGCAAAACGGATAGATGGATCTGGAGGACACAATGTTAAGCAAAAATAAACCAGTCACAAAGTGACAAGTGTCATGCATTCTCTATCATTTCTGGAAACTTAAAAAATAAAAACAAAAGTCGGGCCTGCAAGATGGCTCAGTGGGTAGAACCACTTGCTGTTCAAGCCTGACAACTTAAATTTGACCCCCAGAACACACAATGGAAAAGAGAACCAACTCCCCAAACCTGTGTCCTAAACACAAACACACACATGCATGCACACACACACTCAAAAACATACGTACACTTGCATATTAATAATAATACTTGTGTGGGATGAGGTATTTGAGTGGTTAAGGTGATGGACTGCTAATAATACTTAAATTACTTTTAAAAAGAATCCTTTAAGAGCTGAGCAGTAGTGCACATGCCTTTAATCCCAGCACTCAGGTGGCAGAGGCAGGTGGATCTCTGTGAGTTCAAGGCCAGCCTGGTCTACATGTAAGTCCAGGACAGCCAAGGCTACATAGAGAGACACTGTCTTGTAAACAAAGAAAAAACTTTAAAATCTTTATGATGACCTGAAAGTATAAAATTTCTGGGGATTACAAAGGGTGCTGGGGAGAAGAGGGGGAGGCAGAAGAATGCTGGATATGATCAATGGGTGCTGACGTTATTTATGAGAAAATCATAGTTTAGCCTATTACATTTTACAATTAATGGTTTTTTGTTTTGGTTTGGTTTGGTTTTGATTTTTCAAGACAGGGTTTCTCTGTGTAGCCCTGGCTGTCCTGGACTCGCTTTGTAGGCCAGGCTGGCCTCAAACTGAAGAGGTCCACCTGCCTCTGCTTCCCGAGTGCTGGGATTAAAGGCGTGTGCCACGACCAGCCAGTGTGGTTCGATTATTTTAATTATCCCAAAACCCTCACCTTCTAAGACTATAATTTAGGGGCTTAGGGTTTCAGCACACAAGTTTTGAAGAAATACAACATTCAGGAGCAGAGAGAGTATATGAATAGTTCATTGAACAAAATTATTACTCAAATGTAATTATATTATTTAACAAAAGTAATAAAAATGCTGATACCCTGGCAGTGGTGGTGCACGCCTTTAATCCCAGCAGGGAGGCAGAGGCAGGTGGATCTCTGTGAGTTTGAGTCCAGCCTGGTCTACAAAGAGAGTTCCGGACAGCTAGGGCTACACAAAGAAACCCTGTCTCGAAAAACAAAAACACACACACAAAAAAGAAAAGAAATGCTGATCTTTAGTGGATAGAAGAAAAACAAGTGAAATTTTAAAATAATTTTAAGTAGTAAAAGTTTAAGTGCATATAAAATATAACTGAGGAGGGGACAGTAGAAGTGGTATGTTCCAATGCTGCTATCTTAGATTAATATATTTTATAAAACTATAATAATTATTTTCATTCAATGATTAAGGTTTTAAAAATTAATCCTAAGACTAGACACCCAAACATGGTAATTAATCAGCCATCTATCTCTGTGGTAGCAGAAATCATCAGCCTAAGAAGAGGCAAGTTTTATTTAATTCATTAATTTTTAAGATAATATACAAAGTAACGGGTTTTATTATGGAAGCTTCATACACATGGGAAGGTTTATTTTGGCTCATAGTTGTCTAGGTTTCAGCTTATGGTTACTGGGTCTAGTGTGCACCATGTCATAAGGAGATCTGCTCCCCTTGTGGTAACTGGGAAGCAAAGGGAAGACAGGATACGGCTGGGACCCCAATATCCCCTGGGGGGGGGGGTAGGCTACCATGACCTAACTTCCATTATCTTCTACTTCTACTTCTTTTCTTTTCTTTTTTTTTTTTTTTTATTCTTTTCTTTTTTTTCCAAGATAGGATTTCTCTGTGTAGCCCCGGCTGTCCTAGAACTCACTCTGTAGACCAGGTTGTCCTTGAACTCACAGAGATCCGCCTGCCTCTGCCTCCCAGAGCCCTGGGATTATAGGCATGTGCCACCACACCTGGCTTCCGCTTTGTTCCAAATTGTTTCTATTTATTTATTTCTGTTGTTTGTTTGTTTGTTTGTTTTAGAGAAGATCCCATATAGTTCTGACTAGCCTAAAGCTTAGTATGTAGCAGCCACAAAAACCCTTATGCTCTTGACTCTCTTGTCTCCAAAATGCTGGGATTACATGTGAGAGCCACCACGCCCAGCTCCCACTTCTCACAGGTTCCCCCACCTTGCAGTAGTCCCTCAAGCCAGGGTTCAAGTCTTTAAAATAAGCGCTTTTATGGGGCATTTTTATAGTTAAACTCTAGTAAAAGGGAAATATGAAATATTTACCATGAAAGGTTTATAATCTATATGTGCATATTTAGAAATGAAATGCTTATTTATTTATAATAAAAAGGTAGAGTCAGCTACTAACAAGAGATTCATTAAGTGAATTAGGAAGCTCCAGTCAAAGATAGTAAGGTAAGTTTTGTACGAATATAGAAAATACACTATGGCTATAAAACAAGCCAGTTGCCAGGTATGATCATGCATGTTGTAATTCCAGCACTTGGGAGGCAAAGGCAGGTGGATCACTGTGAGTTTGAGGCCAGCCTGGTCTACAAAGTGAGTCCAGGACAGCCAAGGCTACACAGAGAAACCCTGTCTCAAAAAACCAAACCAACCAACCAAACAAACCCTCCAAAACCCCAAAACAATGCAGTTATTCATTTAAGGGAAAAAAAATGGAGAAAAACAGAAAAAAGTGCCTTTATTGAAACTAATTATGAAACATAAATAAATACTCTTCTAAAACCAAAAAAAAAAAAAAGCTGCAAACCAAATTATATAAGACTATGATTACTGTGCCTGCAGATCAATGAGTTGTTCAAATGATGGCATTTCTCTGACATTCAGGTTTTCCATTTATGAGAATAGCAAAAAGTTCACCCACTGAGGAATGGCTTTTCAGGCTTATAAATCAATTTGCAAGTAGTCCATTTCTGCTTGTCCTTGTTTCCCTCCATGGATCTACTGACTTAGCAGTTACAAACCTTAAGGACTAGAAAAGGCCTAGCAATTGGACACATTCAACACAAAAGGAAGAAATCAGAATGGCCAGTAGCACCGAACACCCATGGCACAGTCACTGTTAGAGTTCCCAGGAGAAAATTCCTGATCCAGCAGCTCCACCCCAGGCAGGTGAGGACGCTGACCAGCTTCACATTGCTGAGTCTACTTTGGACTATAATTTCATACTTTGGATTTTGTTTTCATAAGTAAAGTCAAGACAGGGCATGTCTAAATGCACATCATTTTTAAAATATCAAAATGCATCAAAATCATATTTACCTGTGGTTCCCCCTGCTACAGTGCTAGTGTTTGGGCTCCTTTGAGCCTACCCACCACCACTTCTGGTTTTATCCTATTTCCTCACTTCCTCTCCTTCCTTCCTGTGTTTTGCTGTGTAGCCAAGGCTAGCTCCAAACCTGTGACCTTCTTGTCTCAATCTTTAAAGAACACAGACATGGGGCACCTTTCTTCTCCTTCCTCCCACACCTCTTTTCTCCCCCTCTTTTTCCCCTGCTTTTCCTTGTCTTCCCTCCTCTCTCCTTTCTTCCCCTCCCTCCCCATTCTCTTCAGAGACACAGTCTTGCTGCGTTACTCAGGCTGGCTTTGAATCCACTGTGTAGCCCAAACAAACCTTGAACCTGTGAACCTGCCTCAACTTCCCAAGTAGTTGGTGTTACAGGCATGTATGCCAGGGTCCAGCAGTTATCCCTCTTAAGATTCATCTCAAGACATTGTCTTATTTGGAAAAAATGCCAACACTAGAAACAAAGTTTGTTTGCCTACTCTGCGTCAAGCAGTGCCAAAGGATCTAATCTCCTGCATGCTTTACAATAAAACAATGCTGCTATCTGAATACAGAAGAGCACGTCTTATCTCTTGTCTAGGTAAAGGGACAAAAGAAAATAAAAACTAGGTCTGAGAAAATTCTCAAACATAAGGTGAGGCCTGATTCTTGCCTCTTCTGCTTACATGCCAATCAAGGTTAGCTGCTCACAAACAGAAATTCAGTTCTCAACTTTGTTGCAAGAATTAAGTAAAAAATTTAAAACTCATGAGCTGTGAGTACAGCTCTATGACATAACACATATTTAGTATGTATAAGATCCTGAGTTCCATTTACAGTGCCACAAAAATGAAAAAAAAAAAAGCCCTGTCTACTGCAAATGTTTACACACACACACACACACACACACACACACACACACACACACATACACACACACACACACACACACATTCTCTGTGTAGTCCTGGCTGTCCTGAACTCACTTTGTAGATCAGGCTGGCCTCGAACTAACAGAGCTCCACCAGCCTCTACCTCTCAGATACTGGAATTACAGACATGCACCACTGTGGTTGGCTTCAAATCTTCCCTCCTCCCTGTATTATTAGTTTATTCTAAGAAGTGAACATGTATCAGGTTTGTCTGCAGACAGTAACAATGACATAAGCAGAGAGCTGGGGCTACATGCCAGACGGGAAGCACGTCTGACTCTTGCATACAGACTGGATTCCCATTTGCAGAGCTACACCTGCCAGACTGGAAGCTCCTGGTGCTTCAGTCATGAATGAGCACATCCTGTTCAGGGCTTTTGGGCCTTAGGAAACAGGCCTTTGGCTCCACCCTGCAGTGCTGGCACAGAACCCAGTCTGGGCTGACTTCCCTCCCCAGCTTGGCTGGCATTGCCTTTTTAGTACCTTCCGGCTTCAATCCAGAGTCTCAAGTTATATAGGACACCAGTAGCCTGAAAGTGGTAACACTCCTCCTGTGCTAGAGTTGCAGATTCCCTTCCCATCCCTTTCCCCAGGTCACTCCCACTTCCACTACTCTGGAAAAGGGTTTGTAATATTGACATGTAGAGAAGAACACCCAAGCATCTGTATGTCCCATGGCCCATAGTTATGAACTAGGAACCCCCACCCTGACTACTTTTCATCATATATATAATCCTTATCATAAAATACTAGGGCAACCTCAACCTGGTTTCTCAGACTGACGTGACTTTAGATCTTCAGGTGTTAAAATCACTATTGGCAGTAGTTCATTCTAAGTTTAGAAAGGAAAAAGGAACTGAGAAAGGGAAATTTTCACTTTTCACCTGTTTCTCAGGAGAGAGAGGGGTGGGGGGAGGCTTTCTTACAAGCCACTAGAATAGATGCCGGGCCAACAGTAGACACAAACAAGTTCCTGCCAAAGAAGGTCAAAGAAACACGACTGTAAAAAGATCATTGCCCCATTACTCCTATCCTGAGGTGTCCTGTGCATGGATGAGGGTAGAGCCAGGGCTTTTGGTATTCCATTGTGGAATGGGACACACCTAGCAAGGACATCAACCATGTTAAAGGAGGAGAGTGGAGCAGAAAAAGGGCGTTTGAGTGGATGATGACTGACATTTTTAAAAATTCAGTGAAAGACAGATATTTGCAGACATGAGATTCATGAAGCTGAATAAACAGAAAAGTCCATGTTGGTGTGTATCATACATAGCCAAACTGCTGAAAGCAAAGACACAGTACATGACTTGAAAGCTGTGGAGAAAAATGATAGATGATTATAGCAGTGCTATCTGATGAACAGCCAGCCCACTTCTCAAGAGAAACTACGAGCCTGGAAGAGGACTGAAAAATATCATTAAAATATTGGGGAAAAAAAAAAAACAAGTAAAACGCAGTAACTCAGAATTTTACATTCTACTTTTGCATGTCCTTATTATGTGCCAGTATGTCCATGCCATGGTGCACATCTGGAAGCTAGAGCACTACTTGTGGCCATTAGTTTTCTCCTTCCACCTGTGCGGTCCACAGAGCAACCTCAAGGCATCAGGCATGGCCGTGGGCACCTTCATCCACTGAGCCATCTTTCTGGCCTCAACTCAGTGTTTTAACCCACGTAAATCATTTACGTTCAAATATGAAAATAAATAACACTTACATTTTCATATAAAATATAAGAACTTGTGGCCAACAGACCTGCACCTTAAACACTAAAGGAAGTTATTTAAGAGAAAATTATAAGTTGAAACTCTGGTCCTCAGAAAGAATAAAGAACACCAGAAGTGACAAATGTCTGGATACATCTGGACGATTCCTGTTGGCCATAGCTCCTTAATTTCTTTATAAATTATTTGTGTAAAACTAAGGTTTAGCATTGCCATAGGCGGTCTATTAATGCTAAAGGTCTTATGTAAAAGACAAGCCCCAAGTCCTCACAGTCTTCTTAAATGATGACATATTCATCTTACGGGATGGTTGAAATCTGGACACTTTACTTCTGTCTACTCTGGCCTGTTCTCACCATGATAGTCTTATTTTGAGGATAGACTTGGGTAGGTTTTTAGATGAAGAATGGGATCTTTGAAAACTACAAAAGGAGAAATTGAGAGGAAATGGGATTTTTATGGCAGAGAAGAGCATGAAAGGAGATGTCCTCAATGGTTTATAGTAATAAGCCGAAGAGCCTATCAAAAGAGAAGAAATGCGATATGCACAGTCCAACCCCCAACTTCCTAAACTTTTCACTCTACACGAATTGCTAATCTTTTATAGAACCAACAAGAAATGTCTCTGACTTAGGTAGGACTTGCTATCTCATCTCCAGGTCCATGCCAGAGGTGAACAAAAGACAGTCAAATTTGGGAACTCTGAGGGAATTCATAGGCACAGTTTCAAGATCAGCCATGAGTGGAGGAAGTTAATGAACTGGGATGGTGGCTGCATCGCCTACATGAATCACCAAGTCTGAAAGGCCAAGGATGATGAGAGTTACGGGTGGAGAGGGCTGACGGACTGCTTCAGATGCTGAAGTTCTTGGTAGACATTGAGTGCCCTGGAATTTGGCTAAAGACATATGGAGAGAATAAGGGTGTTGATGGTGTTGCAAGCCTCAAAAGAAAAGGACTTTTTTTTTTTTTTTTGAGTGGGAAAGAAATATCTAGAAGCAGCAAGAACATTTCTTGGATGGCTTCTGTGTTTGTCTCCCAAATTCCATCCTTTAGCTTGTTGAACAGAACTACTGCGAGCAAGGCCTTCCCAGGAATCAAAATCCTTCACTTCTTTTCTTCCGTCATTACTTACACCTAACCACCAAGCGCTAAACAGCCGAGATTTATTCCAGAAACAAATATGTAAATATAAAAGAAGCTAGGCTATTGGAGACCCTCATACTCAATGTTGTGTCAGGGTAGACAGATGGGTCTCAAGTTCTGAAGAGAATCCAGAGTTGTTAGCACTCAGGAGGCAGATCTCTGAGTTTGAGGCCAGCCTGGTCAACAGAGTGAGTTCTAGGACAACCAGGCTACACACAGAAATCATGTCTTAAAAAACCGAAAAGAAAGAAAGAAACCTGACTTGTTGATTTACCGCTTGTGATACTGAAAGCAGGCATACAGAACCCCAATTCCTATCAGAGGCTGTCAGTTTTGCACTTTTTTTGTTTTGTTTTTGGAGACAGGGTTCCTCTGTGTAGCTATGACTGTCCTGGAACTCGCTCTGTAGACCAGGCTGTCCTTGAACTCACAGAGAGCTGCCTGCCCCTGCCCCTGCCCGGGCCTCTGCCTCTACCTCTGCCTCTGAAGTGCTGGGATTACAGGCATGTGCCAACACCACCTGGCCGATTTTGTACTTTCTTTAAGGGAGACTTTTAAATGGTCCCCCACTTCCCAGTTCTCCTCCTCCCAAGGATCTGGCAGATTCTTCATCAGAAAGAAGACAAGGTAAATGTTACCAGGTCCAGAACATCAAGACCAAGTGACTCTGGTCAGTGAGGGGCGTGAAGTGAATAAAAAGTCAGTTTTACCTTACAGGCCAACTCCCTGCAGGACTGGGGTGAGAAGAACTCCGAGGCTTAGACTTTTGTATATGGACATGGGAAGAGAGCACTGGCATAGAGATGGTAACAGGTACCCAAGAGTGCTCTTCTTAACCCAAGCGGCTTGTTTGTAGACTGAGAAGTATTAGCTGCTCTCCAGGAAGTAAGGGACCTCCCAGACTGATACCAAGGAGTCATGTGCCTCTGTGTCACTGAAGTTCAGGACCTGTCTATCAGGTCTTGGTCAAGTTCCAGTTGAAGAGTTAAGAAAAGTACCATGAGAGCAAGAAAAGCCTGTTTATCATCATCCACATTTGCTCAAGTCCTCTCAAGAGTTGATTGTCCATTTCAGTTCAGTTAGGCCTGAGCACTTGAGCCATCTCTTTAAAAATCAGACTCGGTACCTTCATCTGCCTCAACAGGTAAGAAATGAAGCCTGGGCTCATCTGGTCTACACGGACCTCTCACACTTCAACAGGAATCACAGGGATATGAATTTTTTTTAAAAAAATCCATTTAATTATGAGATTTTTGAAACAGTTTATATATAGCCTAGACTGACCTCAAATTCAGGATCCTTCTCACCAGTTTAGGTTATGGGTTTTGCATCTCAGCACAGGCTCCTCAACCGAAATCTTGGCCCCCATAGGACCCACCTTAGCCAAATCTAAAAAACAAACAAACAAAAAAAGCCTTTTTGTCGCGGGAGTATTGTTGCCTTTGTCAACTGGCTAGCCTTAGACATGAAATGGTGACTTGAGTCTGGTCTTTGTGAGGAGTCCACGTAATAGAAAAGGGTGATAGAAATTCTGAGTTTGAGTTTCTCCTATCAAATGGGTAAGAATGTTTAGCTTCTGCAGGAGGAAAAGTCTTAGACAGTTGTCCTGTGAGGAGCTTGCTCTTGCTGGTGAACAGGGTTAGGGGATGCTCCTTGTCTGTCTCTCACTCCCTCCGTGTGTGTGTGTGTGTGTGTGTGTGTGTGTGTGTGTGTGAGAGAGAGAGAGAGAGAGAGAGAGAGAGGTGTGTGTGTGTGAGAGAGAGAGAGAGAGAGACAGACAGACAGACAGACAGAGACAGGGAGAGACAGAGACAGAGACAGGGAGAGAGAGAGACAGACAGACAGACAGAGACACAGACACACACACACACACACACAGAGAGAGAGAGAGAGAGAGAGAGAGAGAGAGAGAGAGAGAGAGAGAGAGAGAATATGAGTAATAGTGACTCTTGGTGTGGTTAAATCCTTTAGGGGAGTCCTTGGGAAGGGTCGCCACATAGGTGGAGGTAACTCCTTCGTGCCTCTAACTTCCCCATTCTAAGGAAATCCTCCCTCCCATATTAACGAAGAGATCCTCGGTGAATAAGAAGGCTCCAGGATGTGAGAGAGAGCAAGCTCCATGCGTGGTCCAACAGGGATGTCCTGGACATCTCTCGGCCCTTTCCAAAAACCTTGGGGTCCGAGTGTGGCAGGAAACGTCCCACCCAGCCTCCGCATGTCACCTCGGAGGAGGAGGAGCCAGGTGGGTCGTAGTAGCTCCTGGAGGTGCTGTCAGCTCCGGAGCTTCGGGACCCCGCAGGAGAGGGAAGAAGCACTTCAGCTCACGCCTTCGTGGCCCTGGGCTCCACGGTTCCCGCGGTAAGGAGGAACGCCTCGCAGCGCGGCGCTCCCCCACAGCGGGGCGTCGGTGCCCCGCGGCCAGGCGGGCGGGCCGTCACTGCCCTCCCCGCCCCCCGGCTTCCTGCGGAGGCCGCGGCCGCCATGTTGTTGTGGGGCTGAGGCGGCGCCGGCGGAGCCCAGCGGCCGTGACAGGCTGCGCAACAGGTCCGCTGCGGCCGGCCTGACGACTGACCCGGCGGCGGCGGCGGCGGCACGGCAGGGTCTTCCCCGCGCCTGGCCGTGCCCGCGCGCGGGCGGCAGCGGAGGAGCGCGCGGGGTCGCGCCGTGACGTGCGCGTGGCGCCAGGTGGGTGAAGCCGCCCGTCAGCGCTGCTGCGGGGAGCCGGGCAGGTGCGGGCGCCGCCGCCCCCGGGGTTCCACGGGCCGCGCAGAGGGGGCCGCGCGCCGCACACCGCCGGCTCCGGTCCTCCGGAGCGCGTGCGGCCCCCGCCCTAGGCCCCGGCCGGGCGGCGGCGGCGGCGCCGGACGGAAAACCTCGGGCCCCCCCGGTTCCTGTCCCTGCTCCTCTCAGAGGCCCGGACGCCGGGGCCCCTCGCAGCCGCGGCCTCGCTTGGCAGGTGACGGCCTCCGCCTATTGCTGGGGGGCGACCGGGTCCCCGGCTTTCCGTAGGGGCACCTGGGTGCGCGTTGCCTTGGGGACTCGTTTTATTTTGGCTAGGTTGATTTTTTTTTTTTTTTTTTTTTTTTCCTTCTCTCTCTCTTTCCTTCTTGGTCAGGGTTGGTGCAGAGTGTCAGGTGAGCCGCATCCCGGTGCGTCAAAGTAGCCCGAGTCACGAGAGGACAGTGGGCGGATGCTTGGCGTCCACGGCTCGCCTTTTACCAGCTAAAGTTGAGAGGTGTTAAGCGTTGACTTCTGCATTATGCACTTGCAGGAAGCTCGGCGCGAAGGAATCTCTGTAGCCAGAGTAAAGTTCATTGCCTATTTAGGGAAAAGAGAAAAGACGCTTGCAAGTGTTTAGTGAACGGGTAAACTGAGACTGCAAGTGCGGATGGCTTTCATTCTGCAGAAAGACGCTGCGTTTGCGCGTATTGATCATGCGCTGTGTTGTTCAGTGGTTGCCTGTGGCCAATATATTCGTTTGAAACTTGGATTTGTAATGAAAAGGAACATTTTGGATAGAGCCATCTACTTTATAATAGGAATTGGAGATCGCACGGAAATTACTGCTGTAATACATCCCTTTTTGTCTGTTTCACAGTGTTCATTGCTTACTCAGGGGAGGCAAGATGTCACTTAGAATTTTGTGGTGTTAGCTTAATTTAGGTAGCACAGACTGGAGGCCAAGCTAGCTATTTAAGCCTCGGAGAAATTGCTAACTTCCCTCTGAAGGATTGCAATAGTGTCAATCAGTGATAAAACCTAAAAGCAATCCAGAAACACCACCTACAACCTTTATCCGAACTGATGGGAGGCCTGCAGAATTCAAAGTTATTTGCTTACCTGTAGGTTGGGGATTATTCCTATTATTGTCTTGTAATTAAACAAGCAAAGTGGAAGCCGTTACCTTTTTTTTTTTTTTTAATGAAAAAAATGTGTGTTGAAAAATGTGTGAAGAAAAAAATGTGTGTTGCTGCCGTTTGATGTATCGATTTGCAATTGAAAATATTGCGTGTTTATTTTAACCATTTAATGCAGCCCTAAGCATTCCCTTTGCTCATCTTTATGATGAAAGGTAGAATGGTTAGTAAAAACTGGACCAGTATTGAATTATTGAGTAGAAAAACGCCGACGTTCAACATGTCTCAAGACTCAAATCCTGATTTCCCTTGAATGTGAAGAAATGTGTTATGTACGTTCAGGGAATTGGATTTGTTCTTTTTAAAAAGGCATCTTTACATACACACCCATTACCCAAACTAAAAAGCTTTCAAGATTTTGTTTATCTTGTCATTTTATCCTGTAGTTATTGTATCTCTATTACAAAGTGGACATTTTCTTATATAATCTTAGAACTCTTAGAGGTGTGTGTGTGTGTGTGTGTGTGTGTGAATGTAAGTGTATGTGTGTAATGGGGGTGAAACAACCTTTTTACACATTCTGAGTATACTCTCTGCCGTCAGGGTGCATGCAGCCTCAAAATGGTTAAATTTATCTTTAATATAGAGGTTCACAGTTCTATCCTCCTCCTCTTCCTCCTCTTTCTCTTCTTCCTTATCCTCCTTTTCTGTTTTTGGAGACAGGGTCTTTCTGTGTTAGCCTTGACTGTCTTGGACTCGCTTTGTAGACCAGGATGGCCTTGAAATCAGAGATTCACCTGCTTCTGCCTCTTGCTCGATGAGATTAAAGGCGTGTGACACCACGCCCAGAGAGTGCCATCCTTTTAATAAAAGAATATATATTGTTCATCATCACCTAAACTTCCTTTAGTATCACTTGTGGTGGTCATTTATAGAGCACTTACTAGTATTAGAGCCTATGCTCGGTGTTTTACATAATTATTTAAAGCACATGAAAGCCTTACAAGTAATTAATGTCCTCCCATCAGCCTGAGCAGTGAAATGTTAAAAGAGTTTAACAGACTGCTCCAGGTCTCAGCGCTAATAACAGTAAGTGTCCTGTTTGAGTTTAGAACACCTATGCTCTTGTTCATAACATCATGGCTTAGGTTAAAAAAAAGTGTGTATACGTGTATATATATGGAAATATATATGTGCCTATCTATGTCTATATATACAGTTTTGTTTTGTTTTTGAACACATGAATCAGTGTGTGTGTGTGTGTGTGTGTGTGTTTACGTTAGGAGGGGGTGAGCTGGATTTGTCAGCTCCAGGAAGGGGCTGCCAGGGCCCAGCCTTGCAGCTTTTCCTGAGTAAGCTTTCCAGGTGCTTGCAGTACCTCACCACTGCCTGGCTCTCAAGCCCTCAGTTTACACAGCCAGAATCTCATTGTTTAGCACGGGCAGGCCTGGAACTTACAATCCTCCTGCCTCATCCTACCCACTGCTAGTATCGTGTGCCATTTCAGACCCGGCACAGGAGTTTTACATATTTACCTGAAAACATTTACACTGCGCTCTACACATTATTAAGAATAAGCTAGCTATGTTTCTAAAATATGGTATATTTGTTATTTATCCCACCTGTTTGGGGCTTATTTTTGTATTTTAAATACGGATTTTTTTTTTAAAAACAATTTTGAAAAAAAAAAAAGACTGAACAAGGGGAAACTTTTTGGGTATGCTAATTGATAAAAAGCAGATTCCAGGTAGAAGTAGAAATCAAGAATATTTCAGTTGTTTCTGCAGTTGCATTAGATCTAAAGCTGAGCATACACCAGAACTGTAGTTCTAGTTGGCTTTTTTTTTTTTTTTTTTTTTTTTTTCGGTTAAGTTTGTACCATTCTACGGTGGTTGCACACAGACGAATCTTAGCATTCTCTGGGGTAAAGTGTGCCTATAGGTGTTCTTGAGAAAGAGGAACTGAGCTGGCCCTAAAGGCTATGAGGCTGAGAGGAAATGGGGCAGGAAGGGAGGAAACCGAGTAGAAATGGGACAGTGAACAGACCAAGAGATAAAGTATTTTCATAACTCTAAGAGTGCAACGTATTTTGTTTGCAGTGTTTTGAGAGACTCGATTAAAATGTAATTTCACAGCCATATCAAGACTTTGACTAACTGGGCTAGTTACCATATAACTATTCAGCCGTGATTGTGGCAGACATTTAGGGGTCTGCTACCAGATGGTAGACATTTAACTTGTTGTATTTAGCCACCTGTTTTTATGTTTTATGGGTCCTTTTCATTGTGAATGCATATTCATCTGAGAAAAGGTCTGGTTTAATAAAAATTTGCATGTATATTTATGACTCTGTTGGATAAAAGTATAGGCTCTCTAGTTAGACCACTTACCAAACTCTGGCTCCAAATAGTTTCTTTAATTACCTTATTTCTGTTTCTTCTTCATCTATAAACCAGGGATAATAACAGAAGCCATTGTTCATAGTGTTGCGTATAATATAAAGTGCTTAGTGACTGTGCGCAGCATAAGTGCCCTGTTATCCTTCCAGCTTGCTTCAGTGAGAAATTTCAAGCTAATTAGCCTGTCTTTCTCTGTCTCTGTCTCTTTCTCTGGTTTGTGATTTATCCTAATAACTATAAAAATAGCTTTTCTTTTGGTGCTCAGTTTTTAATCAGCATCAAAATGAGCCATATGAGAAGGCCAGAAAATAGCTACAAGGCCTGACCTTCAGTTCAATCTAACACTCTACCCCTTTAGTTCCCTTCCTTTCTGCTACTTTGGATCATCATGTCAGAGCCTTTGAGTGTGAAGTGGAGGTAACTAGGAGGAGGTTGGGGCTGAGAGGACAGTGACAAGTGCCTGCAGGCTCTGTGCTGGTCAGTAGGAAGGAGCAGCCTTTGCGTGGCCATTTTCTTTCTGCTGTTTGGAGTCTCTGTCCTCCTTTCTCAGTCTTCCATCCAAAGTGCTTTTGTGCATCTGTCAAATGACTGCTTTAGTATAAGAACCGGGTAAGGCAAGTTAATAAATCTCATAATTTCTGTAACATTTGGTGCCATTGCTTTTTAGTAACTGTGAAATAATTCTTAGAGATTATGTCACTTCAAAGATAAGTGGCGTTTTCTGTTAGTTACATTTCTTGTTGCTGTGAGGAAGAAGCAGCTTGAGGAAAGGGTTATTTTGACACAGGGCTTGAGGGTGTAGTGCATCATTTCAGGAGAGTGACACGCGTAGTCAGGTGTATTGAACTCCCATGCTCTCCTGGCTTCGTCCTGTGCACGCAGGCCATGGAGTAGCAGTCCACATTCAGGGTGGGCCTTCCCACTTCCCTTCACCTTATCTAGATAACCCTGCATAGGCATGGCCAAAGACTTACCTCCAAGGTGGTTCTAGATTTTATCAAGTTGGCCTTCAGGATTAGCCATCACATCTGCCGAGAACAGTGTAGGAATACAAGTAGGTATTACTTCCCTAAATATTATTACGGTCTGAAAACTGAAGCAGGAGAAGAGAAAGCCTCTCACAATTTAGGTTTTCCACTGCTGAATTTTTAGTGAAATGCTTACAAATTGGTTCTGGTCTTGCCGCAGAAACAACCTGTGTTGGAATTTTCCTTGCCCTCCCCTCGTTCACTCCAGTGATTCTGACTTGGCGTTACTTCCTCCTTCCAAGTGTCCTAGTTCCTACAGGGTTTCCCAGGGTTTCCCAGGGGTTCTGAGAACTGAGATGTAAAGAGGCGTTGGGTGAGAATTGGGTGACCACAAGCCTTTTCTGATAGTACTCTCCAGGATCTGGCCTTCCTAGTTTTTATAGCGTGATGACAACCTCTCTTGCAGAGTACTGCCGCTCGATCTTGTGTCTACTTTAGATCTTCACTAATGTAACTTTCCCTCTTTCTCTTTCTCCACATTGTGCACCAGCTTTCTTTTCTTTACTCCCAGCCACTGTCTTCTCTCTTTGAAAGTTGAGGCCAACAGAAGTTACTCATAATTCATAGCATGGAATTCATTTTCTCATTTCATCAATATTGCATGATTTCTTGCAAGAAATGTCCAATATACCTACTGCTTATGTAACCAGTGAATAAAATATTCAACCCTGTCCTGCTGTAGTGGCACTTAAATTCAGGAAGAGCGAAGAAATGTCTTGAATTTAGAATTTGCCAAGTACTGTGGAGAACATTAAGGCAGAAAAAAGGTGTCTGGAGTATGTTTGTGTGTGGAATAATTAGGAGAAGTACATTTGCTACCTTCAAAATTATCAAGGAACTCAAGACCAAAGAAAATCTGTAGTGTACATTTACAAGTAAATAAATGGTAGCCTTAATGTAAAGAAGTTTGTTCATATTTAAGGATACCATATTTAAGATGGTTGTGTTGTTGTTGTTTATTTGGTTGTACCAGCAGACCTCTTGATAGTTTTTCTGGTTACTGAAACCAGTACAGTGTGTGCTTAAAGCAGAGATTTGCCAAATGGTTTGGAATGGGCACTTAATTTGATTTTTCCTAAAAGTACTGTATTGTTTGGTTTAAAATTTTATTGACTTTTTATGTGTACTATTTTTATTATGATGAATAATAAATGTTCTGTGTAGAAAATTAGAACACTATAGGGAAATGCAAAGACTATGATAATTTCCAGACATAGCCATTGCTCATGCTTTGGTAGGTCTCTTCCTAGAACTTTGTCTCTGCAGATTGTCAGACCTGTTATGTTGTTATAGCTTAATATTTTTCTGCTGTGCTAGGGATGGAACTGGGCATGTTGGGCAAGTGCTTTTCCACTGAACTACATGCCCAGTTCCTGTTCTGTGATTCTTCTTTTTATCTTAGTAACATTTATCAAAACATGGCCCTGTTTTTACTATGTACTTACCTACAATATACTTTTATTGGTAAATAATATGTTCTTACTACTGAACAGTAGTAATAGTGTCTAACATTTACAGAGCAGTAGCTACATACTAGTGATTTGGGATACACTTTATATAAATTCATTTAGTCTTTAGCCTCTCTGTAAGAACTTTATAGTTGAGGAATTTAAGCAAGCATAAATGTAGTAATTTCCCCAGAGTCACAAAACCAGTAAGCAGGAGACCTAGGACGTGAATTTGACTTTGATCTTCTGCTTATAATCGATGTCTTACATTGCTTCTGTAGACAAAAGTAGTTTATAATCTTTCCTTAGTGTCATGCTATAGTTCACATCCTTGTAGCTGTATTTGTGCTCATGATTATGAGCATTTCCCCAGAATAAGTTTCGAATAGTAGACATTGGGTAAGCATACTGTCGGGTGACTGTACAGGAAAATTCATTAGCATCAATGTGTGAATGAAACCAGTCTTATTTCCCCACACCCTTGAAAACATTGCCTTTTAAAAATACGCTAATTCATTAAGACTTTTTCTTCCTCTAAGTGTTAGTATCAGAGCATTGCTTTTCCATTTTTCTTTTTAAAAGTCCATTTCTGCTTCTTTCTCATTTCATTGGCATGTTTACTTTGTCCTTTTGTTCCTTTCCTATACTCTCTTCCCTCTCCTCTCTCTTTTTTCTTATTTTTATTTTTATTTTATTTCTATTTTTTTGAGACAGGGTTTCTCTGTGTAGCCCTGGCCGTCCTACACTCATTTTGTAGACCAGGCTGCCTCTGCCCCTCGAGTGCTGAGATTACAGGCTTGCATCATCAGGCCTGGCTCCTTTCTTTTTTTCTAATTTCTTTTGACAGTCCTATAGCCCAAA
The DNA here is from genome assembly GCF_903995435.1 of Acomys russatus. NCBI lineage: Eukaryota > Metazoa > Chordata > Mammalia > Rodentia > Muridae > Acomys > Acomys russatus. Next base: position 25,813,929 of record NC_067137.1, read on the forward strand.
CGGGCCTCAAATATACTGTGTGACCAATGATAACAGAGGTAGCTGAAGCTTCTGATCCATCTACCTCCACCTCCTGAATGCTGGAATTGCAGGCACATGCCACTGCCGCTGGTTTGTGTGGTGCTAGGGAGCAAGCCTGAAGCTTGGTGTGTGGTAGACAGTCATTCTACGGAACCATATCAGCAGTCATCTTGTTTGTTCCTGAGAACAACAAAATGTATGTTAAGAACTGTATATCTTTCTTGTAGTTATACACTTTTTCTAAGCTTGTTTTTAAGCTTTGTTTATAAATTTAAGAAAAAGTATAATGATGGTAGCTAATATCTCTATAGCACTTCTCAAGTACATATATGTTATATATGCTAAGTGTTTTCTATTTAATAATTATTCTTTTTTTTTTTTTTTTTTTTTTTTTGAGACAGGATCTCACTTTGTAGCCCTGTCCATCCTGGAACTTTCTATGTAGACTCACTTTCTATCACAGAGACCCACCTGCCTCCCAAGGGCTGGACTTAAGGGCATGTGCCTGGTCATTGTCTTTTAAAGCCTAGATTTTTCCTCTGCCTTTGCCTATTTTGTTCTCAGTTTCTAAAACTCACCCTGTTCCCAGTAACCTGCCGTCTGAAACCTATTGTTCAGTACTCATTATTCAATGTAGGAGTCATTTCCTCTGAGATTGCTCATCTAATAACATTCTAGTTTCTCAGGGCAAAGTGAGGCGCTCATCTCGTTCTCATGCCCATAGCACTTGCATGGAATTCTATGTTTTGGTGCGTTCTTCTTCGTTCTCTTATCTTGTACATCTAATGACTGGGCAGATACACTGACTTAAATTAAAGGTGCTCATGATCCTGATGGTGTCAAGAAGTGAAAGGCTGGGTGGCGGCCCAGTTGATAAAGGGCTTGCTCCACAAGCATGGGACCTGAGTTTGAATCCCCAGCACCAAGCGCTTGTGCACACAGGTGCACATACACACCCTCCCGCCAAAGACAAAAGAAGTGATTCTTCCTTCCAAGTTTTTGAGTAGAAACCTGGACTGAGGAAGTAACATTGAAACTGGCCTGAAAGCTCCTGGGGAAAAGAGCAGAGGGCCAGAGACTAAAATGAGTGAAAATACCAGTGCTGATTCCCATTATGTGTGCAGTGAGTGTTTACAGCGGTTTGAGTATTGCAAACCCTGCTTCTGGGAGAGCCTAAGGAACAAAGCCCTGAGTGCCCCAATATGTATTTGTGGGTGCAGATGGAGTTTTTTGGTTTTTTTCTTTTTTTGGCACTGTGGATTTTGTTGTTGTTGTTTGTTTTAGTTTTGTTCTGTTTGCTTTTATAAAGGGTCTTATGGTGTTGCTCAGGTTGTTTTCAAACCCCTGGCTACAAGTGAGTTCCCTGAGCCCCACCCATCTTGACACCTTCCCAGCAGCTGGGGTCACAAGCACACACTGCTGCAGCCAAGTGACGGTTACACTTGTGTTCCAAATGGCGAGTCTTCCTTCTAGAGTGTGTATCTCTACCCCTATGGCACAGGGCTCCATTCATGTGCTGACTTAGGCCTTTTACTAAGATAGCGAAGAACTTGGAGGGCCCCGACCTTACCCTGCCAAGGCTCTGCAGTGCTCAGGAGTCTGGTGAGCTGGAAGCCTTCAGAGCCTTTGCTCCAGTGTGGTTTTCCTGGGCTAGTGCTTTAGCGCAGACTTCAGCTCTTTCTCACTAGCCCTGATGATGCTTCTGATTTCTATTTTGCCGTCTTGGATAAGGCATTCTACTCTTAATTTACTAGTTTAATTTTGAGATATACTGATGGCTGGTCTATCATTTGCTAGAAATACTTTTCTAAGCTTTAAACTTCTTAAATTTAACTTCTCGGTAGGTAGTTTAATTTGTTGTTGGTTTTGTTTTTGTTTTTTGAGACATGCTAAGAACTTGCCATATAGACCAGCCTAGCCTCCAATTTGTCAGGATCCCTCTACCCCTGCCTCTCAAATGCTAGGATTACAGGCCTGCACCATAAAACCTGACCAATAAATTTTCTTTATGAAAGTAGTACATGCTAATTGGTGAAACTTAGATAAAAATATATTCCAAGTCCATCTTCCAGTGACAGTCATTTTTAGACTTCATTCTGTGGGTGTGTATGTGTGCCTGCATGAGTGTGCCCCAAACGTTGAAGTTGAGAACACAGATTTTGTTATTTACGATTTAGGCTATTATCTTTGTAAGTGTAACAGTTTCATTAATATTGTGTTTTCTTTTCTCTAAAAATTAGAGATTTGCCAGATGTGGTAGCACATGCCTTTAGTCAGCACTCATGGGGCAGAGGCAGGCAGATCTCAGTGAGTTCAAGGCCAGCCTGGTCTACAGAGTAAGTTCCAGAGAGCCAAGGCTAAATAGGAAAACCTGTCTCAAGGAAAAAATAATAATAATAAAAAAGAAAAAAGTAAAGAAAGAAAAGGAAAAAGGTAGATTTCTGGTTTTTCAAGGCAGGGTTTTTCTGTGTGTAGCCCTGGCTGCCTTGGAATTCTGTATGGATGGTGGTAGGATTTTTTGAGTATGTTTCAGGTGCCTTACGAAAAGTTACATTTGTACTCCCACAAGCTGTGCCTGCAGCCAGTTCTTATGTTTCTAGCTCTTGGTGTTAGCCAGAGTGAGGGGTGGAATTTTGTTTTTGTTTGGTAAATTTATAAGTAGAAACAATGCAAAATGTAAAGCTTTTCTTTTTTCTTTCTTTCTTTTTAGTGTGTGTGTGTGTGTGTGTGTGTACATAAAAAGAATTTTTTGTTTTGTTTTTCTAGGGTTTCTCTATAGCCCTGGCTGTCCTGGAATTTTCTCTGTAGACCAAGTGGCTGGCCTCAAACTCAGAGATCCACTTTCTACTGCCTCCAAAGTACTGAGATTAACCATGGTCTAAGGCTGGACTTCAACAGCAACATAAATAACAAAAAGCATTCTAACACGTGGAAACTAAACAACTCTCTACTTAATGACACATGGGTCACGGAAGAAATAAGGGAAGAAATAAAAGACTTCCTGAAATTCAATGAAAATGATGGAACAACATACCCAAATTTGTGGGGCACATTGAAAGCAGTGCTAAGAGGAAAATTCATAGCATTAAGTGCCTTTAAAAAGAAAATGGAATCATCCCACATAAACAACTTAACAACACATCTGGAAGCTCTAGAAAAAAAAAGAAGCAGAAACACGCAAGAGGAGTAGAGGCCTAGAAATAATCAAACTCGGGGCTGAAATCAATAAATTAGAAACAAAGAGAACAATCCAAAGAATCAACAAAACCAAGAGCTGGTTCTTTGAGAAAATTAACAAGATAGACAAACCGTTAGCCAATCGAACTAAAAGACAGAGAAACACTATCCAAATTAACAAAATCAGAAATGAAAAGGGAGACGTAACAACAGACACCGAAAAAATACAAAGAATCTTAAGAACCTACTTTAAAGGCATTTATGCCACAAAATTCGAAAATTCAAGGGAAATGGACAAATTTCTTGACCGATTCCATTTGCCAAAATTGAACCAAGACCAGATAAACAAATTAAATAGCCCTATTTCGCCTATAGAAATAGAAGCAACCATTGATAGTCTCCCAACCAAAAAAAGCCCAGGGCCAGATGGTTTCAGTGCAGAATTCTACCAGTCCTTCAAAGAGGAGATAATACCAATACTATTCAAGCTATTTCAAAAGATAGAAATGGACAGATTATTACCAAATTCCTTCTATGAGGCCACAGTCACATTGATACCTAAACCTCACAAAGATCCAACAAAAAAAGAGAATTTCAGACCAATTTCTCTTATGAACATTGATGCAAAAATACTCAACAAAATTCTCGCAAAGCGAATACAACAGCATATCAAAGATATCATTTACCATGACCAGGTAGGCTTCATTCTAGGCATGCAGGGATGGTTTAACATATGGAAATCCATCAATGAAATCCACCATATAAACAAACTGAAAGAGAAAAACCACATGATCATCTCTTTAGATGTAAAAAAAGCATTTGACAAAATCCAACACCCATTTATGTTTAAAGTTCTGGAGAGATCGGGAATACAAGGCACTTATCTAAACATAATAAAGGCTATATACAGCAAACCAACAGCCAACATTAAATTAAATGGAGAGATACTCAAGGAAATCCCTCTAAAATCGGGAGCCAGACAAGGCTGCCCTCTGTCCCCATATCTCTTCAATATAGTTCTTGAAGTTCTAGCCAGAGCAATAAGACAGCAAAAGGAGATCAAGGGGATCCAAATGGGAAAGGAAGAAGTCAAATTATCCCTATTTGCAGATGATATGATAGTGTATATAAGTGACCCTCAGAATTCCACCAGAGAACTCCTACAGCTGATAAACACCTTCAGCAAATTGGCAGGATACAAAATAAACTCAAAAAAGTCAGTAGCTTTCCTGTATACAAATGAGAAACAGGCAGAGGAAGAAATTAGAAAAACTACTCCCTTCATGATAGCCACAAACAATATAAATATCTAGGAGTAACTCTAACCAAGCAAGTGAAGGACTTATTCGAAAAAAACTTCAAACCTCTGAAGAAAGAGATTGAAGATGACATGAGAAGATGGAGGGATTTACCTTGTTCGTGGATCAGGAGAATCAACATAGTAAAAATGGCTATCTTAACAAAAGCAATTTACAGATTCAACGCAATCCCTATCAAAATACCTACAAAATATTTTGAAGATATTGAAAGATCAATTCTCAAATTCAAATGGTGAAATAAAAAACCCAGAATAGCAAAAAAAAAAATCCTATACAACAAAAGATCCTCCAGAGGAATCTCCATACCTGATCTCAAGCTGTACTACAGAGCAACAGTAATTAAAACAGCATGGTACAGGCAAAGCAATAGACTGGTGGATCAATGGAATCGAATCGAAGACCCAGAGATGAATCCACACACATTTGCTCACTTGATTTTTGACAAAGAAGCCAAATCTATTCAATGGAAAAAGGATAGCATCTTCAACAAATGGTGCTGGTCTAACTGGATGTCTACATGTAGAAAAATGCAATTAGACCCTTATTTGTCACCCTGCACAAAACTCAAGTCCAAATGGATTAAAGACCTTAACTTAAAACCAGAGACATTAATTCAGTTAGAGGAAAAGTGGGGAAGGGCCTGGGACACATAGGCACAGGAAACAACTTCCTGAACAGTACACCAATAGTCCAGGCTTTAATGTCAACAATTAATAAATAGGACCTCATGAGGCTGAGAAGCTTCTGTAAGGCAGGAGACACTGTCAAGAGAACAAAGCGACAGCCTACAGACTGGGAAAAGATCTTCACCAACCCTTCATCTGACAAAGGTTTAATATCCAAAATATATAAAGAACTCAAGAAATTAAACACCACAAAACCAAACAACCAAATTGCGAAATAGGGCTTGGAACTTAACAGAGAATTCTCCACAGAGGAATATCAAATGGCCGAGAAACACTTAAAGAAGTGCTCGTCCTTGTTAGTCATCAGAGAAATGCAAATCAAAACGACACTGAGATTCCATCTTACACCCATCAGAATGGCTAAGATCAAAAACTCAAACGACACCACATGTTGGCGAGGATGTGGAGAGAGAGGAACACTCCTTCATTGCTGGTGAGAATGCAAACTAGTACAACCACTTTGGAAATCTATCTGGCGCTTTCTCAGAAAAATGGGAATAGGGCTTCCTCAAGACCCAGCCATCCCACTCCTTGGAATATACCCAGAAAATACCCTACCACACAACAGGGACATATGCTCAACCATGTTCATAGCTGCTTTATACATAATAGCCAGAACATGGAAACAGCCTAAGTGTCCCTCAGTAGAAGAATGGACTAAGAAACTGTGGTACATTTACACGATGGAATACTACTCAGCTATTAAAAATGAGGAATTCCCGAAATTTGTGGACAAATGGATTGATCTAGAAATTATCATAATGAGTGAGTTCACCCAGAAGCAAAAAGAGACAAACGGTATATACTCACTTATATCAAAACACTAGTCCAAGGGATATGTACCATGAAAAACTTTACTTACCAAGAAAGTGGGTCAGAGGAGAGGACATCCTATTGAGACTTTAGGCAAGAGTAGCATGGAAGAATGGGGAAATAGTAGGACCCACAGGGTCCTGGAAACCTACAAGAAGAACTTTATGACAGGCAGATCTGGGTCCTGGGGTCCTCCTCAAACTAAGGCACCAGCCAAGGAGAATATAGCATTAAACTTCGAACCCCTACCAAGACCTAGCCGACGAACAGGATATTCTCCACCGTTGAGTGGAGAGTGAGATCTGACTCTCACACGAACTCTGGTGCCCCTTTTCTGACCATGTCCCCTGGATGGGGAGGCCTGGCGACACTCAGAGGAAGGATAGCAAGTTACCAAGAAGAGACTCGATATTCTAAGAGCATATATAGGGGAGGAGGTCTCCCTCAATCACAGACATAGGGGAGGGGAGAAGGGGAAAAGTGGAAGGGAGGGAAAAATGGAAGGAAACAGGGGAAGGGCTAACAATCGAGATGTAATATGAATAAATTAATAAAATTAATTTAGAAAAAAAAAACAACAAAGTACTGAGATTAAAGGCATATGTGCCATGCCTGGCTAACTTTTGTTTTCTTCATTATTAGCTAGGTTAACATTTATTTATTTGTTTGTTGATTTATTTTTATTTTATTTTTTTGAGACAGGATTTCTCTGTGTAGCCTTGGCTGTCTTGAACTCACATTGTAGATCCACTTGCCTCTGCCTCCCCCAAGTGTTGGGATTATAGGCGTGTTCCACTGTGCCTGGCACATTATCAATTTTAATAGCTCCCTATACATTAAATAATATTAACTGGTTATCTTCTGTGTGTAATTCCCCCTATTTGATTATGTTTTACTTAGAAAATATTTTTGAAATAATTATATAGAAGAATTTGTTTATTGTTTACTTTGTTCTTTCTTTCTTTCTTTTTATTTTATGTGCATTTGTGTTTTGCCTGAATGTATGTCTGTGTGAGGATGCCAAATCACTTGGAGCTGGATTACAGACAGTTGTGAGCTGTCATGTGGTTTCTGGGAATTGAATTTGGGTCCTCTGGAAGAGAAGCCAGTGCTCTCAACCACTGAACCATCTCTCCAGCATCCCACTTTCTGTTTTCTTATAAAGGTTTAAAACTTTGAAAATTAAATTCTTTCAAAGAAGTCACATTTTACTTGAAAGTCAAGCATATTATTCAAGTTTTTCTCTGCATACATTTTGTCCAACCCAAGTAAAAGTTTTGTTTAAATATTTACTCTTTATATGAGACAGATGAGCATAGAGTGCAGAGCTGCCTGGTCCTCACCCTCCTTTGAGGCAGAGGCTGAGTCACAGGCTATTCTTAGGTGTGTTTCCCCTGTTGTGTGGGTGAATTGTCTTGTTCACAGTTGTTGACTGATTCTGCTAAAATTGTCTTAAAGCCTCAGTATGAATTTGAATCCTAAGGCAATATTAGTTCATCATTTCTATTTTTTATGCCCTCTGACTTCTTGGTGCTTTGTTAGTTACACTTAGAGTTTATGAACACGGAAGTGTATATTTTATGTTTAAACATCTTAGACTGAAGAGAGTGAGTTCCAGAACTAGAATTAAAAGTTTGTATGAAGAGATTCTTAGGGATCAATATGCTTTGAATATTTGGAGTCAAAAACATACTCTTTTTGCTAGTACTTGACATAACTAATTTACTTCAATAAAATAAAGCTGATGAATAGCTAGTTGGAAATAATGTTACTTTTAGTAGTTATAATAGCTGATATTTATATGGATATTCTATGTGCCACATATTTTACAGATATGATATATTAGTCTTAAAATAACCTTGCATTTTGGTATAGTTAAACACATGGATTAGGAAGTTATGTCTGTGTTGTGTATGAGACTACAAACCTGTGGAGTACATGTACTGGGACTCAACTCAAGTTAGGTGATCTATTTTCAAATTAACTTTAGCCTGCTTGTCCAATGTGCAATTGAAAGTATGCTGATCTCTTAGGAGCTTGCTCTTAAAGAATATGTTAGTATCTATCTTATGGTTGACAACTGGACATTAGGTATATGAAAATGAAGAGATAATCACAGGAGTTGACAGTCTTATAGAGGTGAGCAAGTATGAAAACGGAAGTTAGCATATTAGATGTTATGTACAAGAAGAAATAGAAGTGAAAGGAAGCTTTCATAAGTAGAAATGGAGACACCCCCTTTAAACTTTTTATTGATTCTTTGTGAATTTCACATCGTGCACCCCAGCCCCACTCATCTCCCCTTCCTTCCGTATCTGCCCTCTGCCCTTGCAACCTCTCCCAAAAAGAAAATAAAAACTAGAATCAGAACAAACCAACTAACCAAACAAAATCTTATCATGGAAGCTGCAGCGTGTCACAGTGTGTCCCACAGTATACTCTTTGTCCACACATCTTGCAAATGTTCATTGCAATGAGTCATTGGTCTGGTTTGAGGCCTCCAGCTTCTGCTACACTATCAATAATGGATCCTCACCAGGACTCCTCTTGGATATCCTGTTGTTGTCCTGTAAGACTAGAATCTTAAAAAACATTGCATGGAATGTAAAGAATATTAGACTATTTGGAATATCAGCTTTATAGTTCATTTACAATACATGCCACCATTTTAAAGCTCACAGTTCTATGGTTTTTAGTACATATGTTCATAGAGTTGTGCAGCTCTCACAGCTATCTGTTCAGAACTGTAGATGTCTTTTGCCATCTAGGTTTTTGTTTGTTATTTGTTTTTCTTTCTTTCTTTCTTTTTGAAGTTATAGTGAATAGTGTGTTTTCAAGTGATTCAGTGTGTAATTCTACCAAACTTTGAAGGGAAATCTGATAGCAGTATTCCTCAAGCTGTTCACAAAATAGGAAGGAAGGAGATACTCCCATACTAGTTACAAGGCCAGTATTCACGTATCTTGTTCAGGGTTTTTCTGTCTATGTTCACAAGGAAAATTGGTCTACAGCTTTCTTTTTCTTGTTGTGCCTTTATCCAGCTTTGCCAAACTGAATTCAAGATCATATTAAGAAATTTGTACATCATGATCAAGTTGGTTTCATCCCAAGGATGCTTTAACATGCTCAAATCAACAAATGTAGAACCTAAGGATAGAAATCACATCATCAGTTCTATAGATAAAGAAAAAAAAAAAGCATTTGATAAAGTTCAACATGTCTTCAGAATAAAATTTCTGTAGAAAATGGAAGTAAACATAGCTAAACGTAGAAAGAGGTATATATGACAAACCTGTAGCCAGCATCACACTAGTGGAGGAAAACCCAAGCATCCCTCACTCTTCTTTGCTCTTACTCAATATAGAATGTAGAGTCTCAGCTAGAGCAATTACACAAGAGGAAGACACTAGAGGAGTACACATGGGAAAGGAGGAAACCTAATTGTTCTTATTTGCAGATTCCTAAAAGGCCCTACAGACTCCACTAGAAACCTTGTAGATCTGGTAAACACTTTCAGTAAATTTGTAGGGTATAAAATCAACATACAAAAATTAGTAGCATTTATATATACCAATATCTTAGGGGTTTTTTTTTTTTGTTTGTTTTTCTGTTGTGACAAAAGCAACTTAGCAAGAAATGTTTTATTCTCACAGTCCTAAGGCTAATGGTACAGTCCATCTTGGTAGGGAAGACAAAGTAGCCTAACGGGGGGAAGCATCTGAGCATACTGTGTTCACAACGAGGAATCAGAGAGTGATGAAGTCAAGCTGCTTCTCAGACCCTCTTCACCACTTATGCAGTGCAGGATCCTGGCCAGGGAATGGTGCCACCCAGCAGTGGGTTGCCACCTCAATTACCAAAATCAAGATAGTCCTCCACAGGCATGCACAGAGGCTGGTCTCTCAGACGAGTCTAGACTCTACCAAGTTAGTTGACAACTTTTATAACTTGCTGAGAAAGAAGTAAGGAAAAAGATAGAATTTTGTTCCTTTAAGTGCCCAAATCATTCTTATTATGTGTATAATTGCATTTGCCATACTTTTGTTTGTACCTTTTTGGCTATTGTGAATAATAGTACTAAAAGAAGCTGTGTACAGGTTCTTGTGTGAACCTGTTTGTTTCATTTCTTTTAAGCTCATCCTTAGAGTTGAATTGCTGATTTATATGACAACCCACTTTTAACATTTTAAGTAGTTTCCACATTGTTTTCTAAAGTAGTAGAAACATACTCCCACCAGCAGTGTATGAAGGCTCTACTTCAGGAGAGTATATTTTGTAGTACTGATGAGCCACTACACAGAATCATAATGAAGATGATTTCTGAAAATTATTGGATTAGATATCAGTCTCCATTATAGTCCAAGATACCAAGTCATGAGCCTTTTCCTGATGGAAAATGAGCCGAATATGCAATTCATCTTGGTAGTTCTCAGGCTACTGTCCCCAGACTTTGATACTTGGTTATTACTACTTATTAAGAATCTAATTTGCCAAGGATCATTAGAAGTTAGAGTTTATAAGCTAAAGTTATTTAGGTCTTACTGAAGACTAATTGTAAAAATTTTCCTCTGTACAAGGTTTGCTAGTATTGAAAATTCCTAGTATACAAGCCCACATGGGTGGATAAACACTGCATCATTGGCATTGGCTCGAGTTGGCTGTTTTCCCACTACTCTTGGACTAATATAATTAAAAAATAATACATACTGGAATTCAAAGTCAATTAAAATATAAAAAGTTTTATGTTTTGTCCTGATCATATAATGAAATTATAATATGTAAGGATGTTAAAATATTAACACCAATTTCTGCTGTTTCTTTAAAAAAAAAAAAGAATAGTAAAAATAAAAGACTTTTTTTTTTCATTTATCTCACAGAATAATCTATACAGGATGAGTATATGAAAGATGCATACTTTGGGGCACAGTGGAGCAGGCCTGTAATCTTAGCTCTCAGAAGGAAAATCATGAGGCAGCGTAAACCTTTTCTTAAGTAGCCTTTGTCAGCATATTCTATCACAACAACAATAAAATAAACTAAGACAAAGGTCTTCAGGTCACCGCATTGTCTGCTTAGTAGATTTTCATGCTTCAGGTTAGGGGCACTGTAGTGTGTTCCCTTTGTCCACTTTAAGTTTTGAGACAGTGTCTCCCACTGAGACTGGAGAATGTCATTTCAGATACCTGGGATGCATTTCCTTACCCGCACTCTACCCCAGCACTGGGGCTACAGACTGTACTGCCATGATTGGTGCGTACGTGGGTACTGGATGTCTAAACTCATGCCCTCATGCTTGTACAGCAGGCATTCTACCCACTGAGCTGTCTCCCCAGCCCAGTGTCTTCCCGAATTAAACCAGAGTCAAGGGTTTGTATTTAAGCCCAATCTTATTGGAATTATGCCATCAGGCTATAGTGAGAGACTTTATAGATAAAGTCCAATTTAAGTTATTTGGTAATATGTATTAAAATGTCCAATCACTCTAACCCACTTTCCATATGTAGTATTTATCTTTGGAAACATCACATAAGTGTACACATATTTATGTTTAATACATACATTAAGGATGTTTATTGTTGGGGCTGAAGAGGTGACTCAGCAGTTAAGAGTGTGTAGTGTCCTGCTAGAGGTCCTAAGTTTGTTTCCCAACACCCGCATCAGGCAGCTCACAACCACTTGCAGCTCTAGCTTTAGGGAAACTGATGCCTCTGGCCTCTAAGGCCATCTGCACTCATGTGCACATACCCATGTATAGGCGCACACACACACACACAATCAAAAATAAAAGTAAAAATTAAAAAGCATTTTAGGAAAAAAAAGGGATTCTATTATAGTGTTGTTTATAATGGCAAAAAAATTGGTAACATGAAAAAATAGGTTGCAAAGCAGTGAAGTGTGATCCTCCCAGCACCCAACTGTCCCCCTTTGTAAAGTTGTGTTGCCCAGGCTAGCCTTGAACTAACTCTGTAGTGCAGGCAGTCTTTGGATTCTGGCACTCCTGCTTCATCTTCCACAGTAGCTAGGCTTATAGCTGTGGGCCACTAGGCCCCAGCTTGCTTGCTTGCTTTTTTTTTTTTTTTTTTTTGTAAAACTAATGTTTCTTACTATATAAACAAGAAAATATCTGGAAAAATATATGCAGATGTATTAATGATTGTTGTCTTGATGATGGACTTTCATTTTAAATCTGTGTGGTTTTTAAGCTTCTTTCAAAAATAAAGTGTTTGTTTACCTTTCCATCACTAGGTGTTTTGGTTCCTTATGTCGTTACTATCAATTGTGAGTAAGTCATCATTTATTTCCCAGGCTCTAGAAACCATCCGAATTGCTCAGCTCTGTTTACACTGTCTTCCCGTGCTCATTCACGTAACAAATGTCTGACAGTGGAGGGCCAAGGTTGATTCGAATGTACACACGTTTGCCTGATTCTTGGGAACTAATTTGCATGTGAACTTCCTTTTTCTATCTCAGAAAAGAAATTTGCACGTAGATCCTGAGAGCCTAAGAAATTAGTCCTCAGCCCTTCCCATTTGAAGAGAGGGAAAGATAAAAAGAGTGGCAAGAAAAGAAATGTGTCTTTTCTCTGATGCTGTTTTCTTGCTTCCATTCTTGTGACTCTCCATACTCATCCCTGTTGCCATATCTGAGCTTTATTCCTAGAGCCAGAAGCATCTGCCCTATGATGGAACTTTATGCCCAAGCACTAATTCCACTTACAAAGATAATGCTTCTTTTCACTTCTTTTGGAGCTTTTCATTTTCTCTAGAAAAATAGTTTTGCTTTCCTGTCTAAAAAGTAAAGACAGCAAGCCTCCTCCCCTTTCTTAAAAGTGCGTGCCTCCCCCCCCCCCTCTTCTTTAACAGCAAACCTCTTCTGTTGTTTTGGTTGGTTTTGAGATAGGGTCTCACTATGTAGCCCTGGCTGACTTGGAACTCACTATGTAGAGCAGGCTTGGTCTCAGACTCAGAGATCCTCCTGCCTCTGCCTCCTGAGTGCTGAGATTAAAAGAAATGTGCCATGATGCTTGGCAACTGCGTATTTCTTGAGTCATGAACACTTCACTTCCCTTTACTGCATAATCCACTTCCACTTGACTTTTTAACTTTACTTGTATTGGAACTGAACTTGACAGGTTGCTAAGATTAACACCTTGGCCTTTATTTGAGTATCATGTGACAATGATAATGCCTCCTTGGTTGGCTCAGTGGTTGAAGGCACCTACTTCCAAGCCTAACAGCCTGAGTGTGTTCACCTGGACCCACACAGTAGAAGAGAACTGACTCCAAAGCGTTGTCCTCTGACCTCCACTTGTCTGCTGTTGCTTGTACACATCCATGTCCACACACATAAACACAAGTGTGCACAATCTAAATGATAATGTAATAACAAATTAAAATATATACCTTCAGGAATTGTATTATCATGTTTTTGGATGTCAGGCCTTTATTCAAGCTTATTTAAACTTTAATTATTATGATTTAAAGTAGAGCTGAAACCCAAGCTTTATTCTGTACTCAAAATGTAAAAGGCCTCGGAATGTAATGAGAAACAAATAAACTTTTATATTTAAAAGCATACTTAAAAATCCCCAGCCAGTTTTAGAAGAGCCATGTTACAGGAGACAATATGATTGATATCTGTATTCCTGATGCCTGGAAGACTTCCGGGAGGCAGTTCAGAGCCTCCTCTGCTTTTCTACCAGATATACTCCTCTATATAGTCAATCTTTTATAGATATATTTTATTATTTGTGTGTGTGTACATATGTGTGTATATATGCACATGTATATGTGAAATGCATGTGGGTACATCTGTGTCGGGGCATGCTATTGACATCAGATGACAGCTTTTTGAGAGTTGGCTTTCTCCTATGATGGGTTCTGTGTCTTACATGGCCAGTGCTTTCACCCTCTAAACCCCCTCTCCGGTCTGATATGTCCGTCTATATTGCCTCCTTGCTTCCTTTTGTTTGTTTGTTTTTGTTGTTGTTGTTGTTGTTACTGTTCACTTATTTCTATGTGAGCCACATTATTATTTACCAAATTAACTTGTTCAGAAAATATTTAAAAGTATTTTGTATGAGAGATTTGGTTTAAGAACTAGGCATAACAAAGTAAATAAAAATGACCTATGCTAGGGCATGTGACAGACAAACACAAGGGTAATGGGAAATTCAAGTGCAGTATGATAAAAGAGATTATTGTGTTTGAACAGTGTTATAGACGTACATAGGAGATAGTGATTAACTGCCAGGGAGGGTAGCATTCTTTTCTTTTCTTTTTTCATATTTTCTCAAAGTAATTTATTTTATATCATAGTTTTCTTTCTTTCTTTCTTTCTTTTTTTTTTTTATTTTTTTTTTTTTTTAGCAATTTTTTATATTAAAGAAAAGATGTCATTTGAACTGGGTCTTAAAGGGTGAGAAGCCAGAGTGGTGACTGTGACAGACAAGTTTTTTACAGAGGAATAAGGCAGAGAAAAATGCATGTCCACATCCATCAAGGAGGATGTTAGGTAAAGCAGGTTGGAGCAAGGTTCTGAAAGGCCCTGTGTCTCACCCAAGAACGCTAGACTCTAACTTGTAATTACTGGGGTAGTTTAAGCAGGAGGGAGGTTAGAGGGAAGACCAAAACTAGTAGCTGTGTGAGAATATATCAGGATGGAACACTGTTCTAGAAGGTTCTACTAATGCACATATTGTGACTTGCTGCTAACTCAAGTGAGGAGATGCCTGTTGAATTGCTAAAGTTCCCAATGATATGATTGGCCAGGCTGGGGAACTGTCTTACAGACAAGACTCTGGAGGTGTATGATTTCTAGGTCCATTTTTGCTTACCAACTTGTGGGCTTGTACAACTCTTACAGCGTTCCTATCTTGAAAATTGTGGCCTTTGAACTAAATGGCTATAATTTTTCCTTTCTATAATTGTGTGTTTCTAAACAAACAAAACCCCCAGCCTTTACTGAGCCAGCTTTAATTTTAAATGGCTATAATTTTTTCCTGGGTCTTAAGGTCCCGTGACAGAAGAGTCTATGACTGTAGGCCTAGCAGTCCCACTTTTCTCTGTCTTCGGGATCATATACTCCAAACCCAAAATTATATTTGGTGACATCTCCAGATTGCATTTGGATTAAATCTAACCAAATGAGTCTTTGCCTTATACCTGTTATCCACCAGGTAGGGTTTCTTCAAAGGTTGTCTGGCCAGTGCTCCACAGCTGTAATTAATAGTTCAAAGCATGACCACAAACTGCCCCTCGTCACACGGTATCCTCTCCACACGTAGAGCAGGGTGTTTGTTGGAGGTAAGGAGGAGGTGCTGGTTAGTCACCTTCCCTTCAGAGTTGTATGCCAAGAGACCAGAAACATCATTGGCACTCCTAATTTATTTGACGCGGCTTTGTGTGTTGTGGCAGCCTGGGCAGACAGTTTGCCCGCTGCGTGTATGAACATATAACCTTCTCATCATTATTATGTTCATTTAGGAGAGGAAAAGATGCATAAAGCCAAAGCCAAACGGAGGAGTGCACAGGTTTTAGAATGAGAGAGGCTTGGAATCTCCTCATGGTTTCATGACATTGCATCTTGGCAAGTAATTGAAGCTCTCCATTCCTTTGTCTGTGAGATGAGTAAGATATCTGCCCTGCAAGGATTTTGCAGGAGTGTATTACAGGGTACCTAGCACCTGGGCGCCTGAAGCTCCATGTGCAGAGGCTGGAATGTTGGATTCTTAATGAGTAGTAATTAAACATGACATATGGTAGGTGATTAATAGAAGTGTATTCAATTAATAGATAACTTAAGCAAGTGTTAGTAATTATTTTAAAAATGTGAAAGACTTGTGTGATCTTTCATGTTTTTCAGATTTTCAGTTCTAATGATTTCTTGTGAAGCGCTGGGGATTGAACCCAGGGCCTTTGTGTTAACTCTCTTATCTGGTTACCCCAACCCCACATTCTATAATCCTGAGAGCTGTCTTTTTGTTTTCTTTTATTACACAGTCACTCATTTCCAGAGAGTCAGTGAGTTCTGCTTCTTTTGAGCCCTGCACTGTTTGTCAGCTCAGCTCTTCCCATGGCCTCTGTTCTCCAGTGGGTGCCAGGCTTTGTTTCCAGCTTGCACTGCTTGATCGCCTTGCTTTGTCGTTTTTCATAATTGAGCGCCTATCTTAAATGGAGTGTGTGTTTCTTTCTCTAAAGTCTTTTAAACACGCATGTCTGCTACAGTCAAATTCAAGACTTTAAACATTATAATTACAGCCAATCCTTACTGCTCATGTTGTAAGGCTCAACACCACACCTTCTAGAGGACTTCCAGCCGCTCTGCCAGAGTTTGGACATTAATTTTCTGTCAATAACTCCAATACTTGGAATTTATCTTTTTAAAGAAAGGAATGAAGAAAACTTAACGTGCTCGTGATAAATTTACTCCTACCCAGAAGGAGTAAAAGCATGTTGAGGAGACAGTTTCACAGTCCCTTGCTCTAAAGCTTGTTGTCAGCTGAGGATGAACATGTGTTTAGATGGGAGGGTGGCAGTGCAGAGTACAATTGCCAGTGCCATCGGAGGCCTTGTTCACCCAGTTCCACTGCCCCGGCCTCTCTTTATCATGTAGATGGTGCTTTTTGCCATTAGCTATTCTAATCACCTCTCCATTTACTCACCACATGATGTGGCTAACAAGTCATAGATGGATTAATTTGCTCTGTAGGAGGAAAGGCAGCTGTGAATTCTCTTGTAAATAAATTAATTGCACTTATGTACCAGTTTTTTGTCACTGCAAATCACTAAATAAATATGAAATTTAACAATATTTATCTAAGTCATTAGAGGATTGGATCCTTGGTAGCAAAGGATGCTACTGAAAACATCAATATAATGTTACCTTGAAGCCACTTTTTGACAGTCAGCCAGTTTTCTGGTGATAGCTTCATGTGAACCTTTCTTCACTGCTCTGTTTAAAATCACTTATAAGTACTTTTCAGAGGCTCCTAAGAGTATTAATAGTTACATTATTTAGATAGATAGATGAGGTACTGAGTGGTCTTTTTAAACTTTGACTAATACTATCTTCAAGATTCTTGGAAGACATTTTGAAGCTTGCCTTTATTTACAGTTAAATAATGAATGGGGGTGTTAGAATGATACTTCCCTTTTTCTGGATGCTTACTGAATACACACTATGTCTGGCCCTGTGTTGGGTTATGTAATAACTAATAAAATACTGATTAAAAGTATTGTAGACAAGGAATCTAAGACTTAAAAAAAGTTAAAAACCTGCTCTGTAGTCAGAGATGGGGATCGAGCCAGGCACATCTAAGTCTAGAGCTGTTACTATAAAGATCCTTCTCTTACTAGTGTACTTGCTTAAGTAAGCATGTGTGTGTTTTAATAATCATAATGCTTTTTGATATTACTTTTAAACTTTGTGTGTCTGTATGCTTTGTAATATACTTTACTCTTTTAAGACCATTTTAAGCCTATAGAGCTTAATTTAAAAAGCAGCATTACATTTATTTTGGATATATTTCTTGATGGGGATAAAAAAATAATATTACAGATTTCCATGTGATTCTTAATATACTTACTTCACGCACTTGGTTTCCTTAAATCAATTCTTGCCTAGTCATAACAGCTTTCTCTCTCCTGAGTTGATTTCTACAGAAATGTTGGTTAATGCATAGGGTTTCTTCATTCTGCGTTGGCTGTTGCATATACTGTTTCTTTTAAATGGCCATGGAATGAAGGCAGCACTATTGCCAACAGAATCCCCTCAGCGCCCCCAACCACGAATTCTGCTTGTTCAGCAGCAGCAGCAGCGGCAGCAGGAGCTCTGTGTTGTTTTTTGTTGGATGTGTGTGCTAAAGGGGACAGACAGTCCTACAGCTCAGTGAGTGCACTAAGCTGTGATCTGCCTTTGTTGTATTAATGGCACTGCGATCTCGTGTTGCAGATGGCTGAGAGCTGCAAGAAAAATTCAGGACCATGATGGCTCAGTTCCCCACAGCTATGAATGGTAAGTAACTTTGTGCCTGGTAAGATGAGAGGATGTGGGTTTTGTTGTGGGGGTGAGCCTGTTATTTGAAATATTTGTATAGATAATTTTGACTTTTTAATTGTAAAACTTGGAAGTATTCTGATTGAAAACACGGAGGGTTTTAAAGCATTATATGTATCTTCTTACTAATATTATGCGTAAATTCCACATTCCGTTGAAACATTTTTGGTACTATCTGGATTATGTGCTTCCCACTGAATAGTTGAGAATAATTTAAAGGTATATTCTGCCTAATTCATGAAACTGCAGGACAAAAAGCTGAATGCTCTTAGGTGAATAGTAAGGGTGTTTTTAGTTGCACAGATGATTGCAAATAGACCAGGCCAACACATAATTATTTAGTAATACAGATATAATATTAAATTTTTCTTTATGAACACTTATGTTACTTAATGTTTATATTGTGTAATTATTTAACCTGACAACCTGTGTTTGATCTCTGGGACTTATATGGTAGAAGGAGAGAAATGACTCCTACAAGTTGTCTTCTGACCTCCTCACATGTGCCCTTCAAATAAATAAATAAATGTATGTCATTTAAAACTTCTTAAGATTACAATGAATATTGTCTCCATTATGGAAATTATAAGGATTGATGCTGTAGACATTTTTAAATTAAATAATTATTATTTTTCTATAATGAGTGATATATAAGTTCAAGAGTAAGACAGCAATGCTCTATCCAGGTTTGAGGATTTCTGTGCCTCATATGAAAATGTTTTCACTAAACTCAGTTTACTTACACATTTCAACCAGCATATTAATGAGGTTTACAAATCAAACATGTAAGTAGTGTGATCCCAATCCTCCTTTTAGTCCATAAATATTGTATCTATTATATAGCTCATTACATTATATATAAAAATTACTGGGAACAAAACATTCAGGGACAAAAATGTTCATGTAAATAAGGTAGAAACTATTAATTGGCAAGGGGTATGCAGGAATAAAGATAATCTTGAGAAATTGATAGCAGAGAGACTGTTATCTTTTTGTACTTAGTTGAGTAATTTGTGTATATCGCATTTAAGTCCCATTCAGGATTTAAAATGTTGTGGAAAGTCATATCCATGTACAGCACAAACTTCAAAAGCAGGGTCTACACCTCTAGGAAATCATTTGCCATAGCTGTTGTTGATGCCTGACACCTGAAAAATACAGCTGGACCCAGGTGTTTGTGTTAATGCTGTGACCTTTCATGTGATTTTGCCACATATATTTTTGTCATTCCGAGGCTAACTAAAGACGTTGCAGGTTACTCTGATTCTCAGGGTGCCCTCTGTGTGATATAGTAGACATCTGTCTATCTCAGTTTCAGTTTAAACTAATAAAAATTAAGTAAATCACACTGCTGCATTTCCTGTGCTTAAAACCGTATGTAGCTAAGGCTGCCATATTGGACAAACAAGATGTTTTTTACTTAGTCTTTGGTGCTTTACTTCCCTTTTTTCCCCTTTCTTTTTAAAATTAAGACTAGAAAGGGTGTCAGTGCCTAATGTTTTTGTAACTGCAGCTCTGCTCCTAATCTTTTGCACTGCAGAACCGTCCTTCCCAAAGCATTCTTAATCACATTGCTTTGCATTCTGCTTTTCAAAAACGGAATACATTTGCAGATTGAGAGAACATGATAGGCCTCCAAGTGCTAGGCAAGCGATTATTTTAGATACGTGTTGCTACTAGTTGATATTACAGTGTGATATAGCTTGTTTCAGACTCAGAATTATGGGGTGCTGAAGACTGACTGGGGAAGAAGTTCTGAAACCCATCATAGTGGCTTTATCCATAATCTAGAAAAAAAGAGGGAAGAATACAGAATAAAAACTCCAATAAAGCTGGACAGTGGTGGCACACGCCTTTAATCCCAGGACTTGGGAGGCAGAGACAGGCAGATCACTGTGAGTTCGAGGCCAGCCTAGTCTACAAAGCGAGTCTAGGACAACCAAGGATACACAGAGAGACCATGTCTCAAAAAACAAAAAACAAAAAAATCCCCCCCAAACCCTCCAATAGCTTTAAGAATAATACCTCTCTCCCATTTTCTTGGAGCTTTATTATCTTTTCAGAGTTTTAGGCTCAATAGTCTTTCAGCTGTGTGGTTGGGGATCAGCAGAGCTAGGTGTTGGGTGTGTGCAATCAGATGCAGCATTACACCGTACTTGGAAAACCCAGGTTTTTATTAGTCAATTCCAAAACATAGGCTACAGGTCTGTTTGGAACAATGTAGCTGATATGTTTTAGAGATATAAAATAGTGCTAGGTCAGTATACATCATTTATCTTAAGTGTTATTTGTTTAAATTTGCCTTAAATATTTAAACTGGAGATAAATATCAATGCAGACTGTTTAATATTTAGTTTTTAATTGTATATAAATACAGCATGTTTGAATTATGTACATTTAGAATTGTAAAATTGACCTACTATCTAGCTGTGTTCTTTATGTATGTTTGTATATTTATAGATATGTGTATGTATCTACATGTGGGAAAACAGGGTGGTATTACTGGCCAGCATATAGTTGGTTCTCTATAAATTGAGAACTTTTCCTTCTTCACTGGTTTTATGAATGTGCTTAACAGAGCCAATGGCAGGAAGAAAATAAGCAACAGAAATCTTTCTGAAAATCCATCTTTAGTTTAGTGATGAGTTGGGGGGAAGTGGGAGGAATTTTGATGGGTTCCTAACATGATTATCAGACAGTGTAAGAGGTCACTATCTTTTGTTTGTTTGCTTGCTTGCTTGTTTTTTTTCCCCCTCAAGACAGGGTTTCTCTGTTACACAGAGCCCTGGCTGTCCTGGACTCTCTGTAGACCAGGCTGGCCTCAAACTCACAGAGATCTACCTGTCTCTGCCTCTCAAGTGCTGGGATTAAAGGCATGTGTTACAACCGCTTGGCCCTTTAAAGTATCTAAAAAAGTATTTTAAGTATTATTATTAGCAGTCCATGCATCACCACATCTAGCCTGTTTTGGTTTTTCTTTCTCCCCCATGCCCCAAGGGCACCAGGTCTCATTATAGATGGTTGTGAGCCACCATGTGGCTGCTGGGAATTGAACTCAGGACCTTTGAAAGAGCAGACAGTGCTCTTAACCGCTGAGCCATCTCTCCAGCCCCCCTGTTTTGGTTTTTCAAGACAGGGTTTCTCTGTATAGTCTTGGCTGTCCTGGACTCTCTTTGTAGACCAGACTGGCCTGAACTCACAGAGATCCTCCTGCCTCTGCCTTCCTGAGTGCTCCTTCAGTGTGCCACCACACCTGACATCAACACCCATGTCTTTCCATAAGACTTACAAAAATAGACAGATTGGGAGGTTTTCTCTCCTTCAGGTGCAGAATACCAAATAGTTAGCTCTTTGAAAGATTCTGTTAGTGCTATGTTTTAAGTAAGGAAGCTAGAATTGTATCAACTATTTAAAATTTGGCTTTGAATCACCTACATTTCTGAATTTTTAAAAATTTTGTGGTTATCTAATTTCTAGAAAATTCTTGGTATATTAATATTTTAAATTTTAAAGTGATTTTTTGTTTTGAAAATGATTTGAACATGATTTAAGTTATTCTACGTCTTAACTTACTTATTGAGTATTTCTATTTGCAGATAATGTTAATCATAATAAAAGTGACTATTGTTTATGATTTTCATGGTGGTGAAGTCTTAAATATTAAAAAGGCTGTGAGCACCTTTAAAAGGGGATTCATATTCACTTTTTTCCCACTTATATGTTTAATGAGTGAGTGAATATGAAGAGGTCATGATTGTTGCTTGGAGTCATGAGGAATTAAGCAACATATATTAACAGGCTGGGTGAATTTACTATTCTGAAGACAAGCATCCAAGAACAGTGGAAAAGATAGTTGTGTATAAAAGAGCACCATAGCTAGGCATGGTGGTGTACACTGTTAATCTCAGGCAGTGACATGTGGATCTCTGTTGAGTTTGATGCCACTTGATCTACATAGCAAGTTCCATAGTGACACCTTTTTTCCCATGTAAAAAAATTTTAAGTTAGTTTTTTAGGTTAGCATACAAAGTACTGAGGTGTTTTGTTTTGTTTTTTTAATATTTTATTTAATTTATGTGTGCTGGTGTGAGGGTGTCAGATCTTGGAGTCAAAGACAGTTTTGAGCTGCCATGCGGGTGCTGGGAATTGAACCTGGGTCCTTTGGAAGAGCAGGCAGTGCTCTTAACCACTGAACCATCTCTCCAGCCCCCACTGAGGTTATTTTTTAATGGACTTTTCATACGTGTATGCCGTTACATTTTGTTTTGTCATTCCTGTCATTGTCTTGTTGCAGGTATATTGTGTATTCCATGTGGTCTCTGTAGAAACCCTTTGAGTTAGGTGGCATTCCCAGGTTGTGGAGGGTGGCTGCTACAGTACCGAGAGCTTGAGCAACTTGTCCATGTACACTGGAGCTGATAGAGTTGAGGGAGTTCAGGCTACCTCAGTTTTTATGTGGTCAAAGTTGTTCCCTCCTCCCCTCCATGCTGGGAACCAAACTCATGGCCTTGTGCATGCTAGCCACACACTCCCAGGGAGCTGTCTTCAACTGCCCAAGCTCTAATCTCAGATCTCCTACTCTCCTACTTACTGAGTTATATTAAGCATTACTTTTCCACCATTGCCTTTAGTTTCCTTCTCCATAGCAATACCCTAATTTATAGCACAGTGCTGCGGTTAATGAGCCTGTGCATGCCTGGCAGCATCAGGGTTTACAGCTGTGCTTGGTCTTTGTGGTCATTTTCATCATTTTAGTCAACATGTTTCTAAAGTCATACATAGTAAATATGTGCACGGTTGTCCATCTCTGCGTGGGACTCTGACAGCTGTTGTAATGGAGTTCACACTGTGTCATTATGCTTGTTCTCAGACATTCCTCCATACACACTGGCCTCCTCCATGTTCCTTGTGTGTTTCGCTAGTCTTAATAGGTGAAAGATGATGCTTAGTGTTATTTTATTATAGGTATATTGTGTATTGCATGGACAATATGCTCGATCTCACTGATAAAAAGCTGATAAAACAAGGGAGGTTTTACTACATATGTGTTTATTTCAGAAGTGTGTAGCTTTAGCTGTTTTAGATCCTTCAACATATATGTTTCTTTATTTTTAACTCTAACTCTTCTTTTTATAGTTGTTTTTTTTTTTTTAATTCAGTCATTTAGGGCTAAGGAAATGTTATCAGATCAGTTTTAGGATCTATAATTAGAGTAGATCTTTATTTTTCAGTGGTAGATGTTTCTTGAAAATTGCCTTTCTAGAGGGGCTAGAGAAATGGCTCAGCAGTTAGGAGTACTGTCTGCTCTTCCAGAGATCTTGAGTTTGATCCCTACATGATGGCTCACAACCATCTATACTAAGATCAGATGCCCTTCTCTGGCATGCAGGTGTACATGCAGATAGGACATCCATATATATATATATATGAGAGAGAGAGAGAGAGAGAGAGAGAGAGAGAGAGAGAGAGAGAGAGAGAGAGAGAGAGAATATTGCCTTTCTAAGCCAGGCATGCCTTTAGTCCCAGCACTTGGGAGGCAGAGGTAGGCAGATCACCATGAGTTTGAGGCCAGTCTGGTCTGCAAAGAGTTGCAGGACAGCAGGTCTACCCAGAGAAACTCTGTCTCAAAAAAAGAGAGAGAAAAAGAAAATTGCCTTTCTAATACTGATTTTAAAAACAATTATTTTTAACTCGGGGTAGATAGCAGATATGTGAGTTTATGTATCTAAATACATATGGTTCCTTGTTGACAGATGTTGAGTAAACTGAAAGAGTAGCCAGAGTGATATATAGGTGATTATTAGCCAAAGTGAATGTATAAAGCTTTCCAAAGACTCCTCCAGAAACTGCTAATGATTGTAGTTGAAGGGCAGGCAGCAAAAGGGTTAATTTGTGAGTGTTGTGTTCCCTCCAGTCCTGATCTATGTAGTAAGACACTTTTTTTCCTCCCTTGCTCCTTCTTTTATTGATACAGAGATCTATTCAGCAGTCATTTTTTATGAACCTTTTCCGGGTACTTAACTGGTTCTTGGGACAGAAAGGAACACACAAAAAGCCCCTGTTCCCAGGCCTCAAAGTCTGGTAGAGCAGATGGACATCAGACAGCATCTCCATAAGTGCTCTGCAGAAGCATGGACTCTCTCTTGAGAATCTGCGACAGGAAGATTGTCATTGTCATCTAGACATATCAGTCCCCCTGAAGGAAGTGCCCTGAGCTTGAGAGAGAAAGTCTCCAGTGGAAGGTTAGGATATAGCTTGGTGGTAGACATCTTACCTAGTACAGGGAGGCCTTAAGTTCAGTTCCTAGTGATAAAGGAAAAAGAAAACAACCCTTTGCAGTAAATTCAAACTAGTTATTTCCTTCTACTTTGTGTATTCACATGGGACCTTAGTGGGGAGTAGCCTCTTGGTGTACTTAGAGCGTCTTCACACCCCTCTCGAGCCATGCCCTTTTTGTGTGAGGGAAGTGCTCACGCTTCTGGCCTCTGCTTAGGTCTTAATCTTTCCTGTTATCTCACATCTGATGTTTCTAACTTAGAATTCTACAGCTCTGTCATACTTGTGCTTAGGGTCTTTCACAATTTACACAGTAAACGGGGATGCTTATTTTCTAGGTATGAATTCTTTGAGAGTGAGAATAATACTCTAATCTTTTTATTGCCAATATTGACCTTATCTTTGTGAGTGGTATACAGTTATTCAATAGATGTTAACTGAGTGGGTGACTGAAAAGCCTTAGGGTTGTAGTATATAGTTGATAGAATTCTTTTTTTAAATGTCCTTCAGACATTAAATAGTCTCATTAAATGGACGCTTAATATTCATATTTGCATGCTAGAATTTTGCACTCTTACGGATATACCATTTTGAGCAGGCTCATCTGCATACTCTAATATCTTGGCCTTTCATATATTTTTAGGAGGGCCAAATATGTGGGCTATTACATCTGAAGAACGCACTAAGCATGACAAACAGTTTGATAACCTCAAGCCTTCAGGAGGTTACATAACAGGTTTGTGTTTATTCTTTGTTATTTATTATAAATTATATTCCTGTTCATATATCTTACAGTTAATTTTAATAAGTGCTATGAAATTTGTGTTAAGTAATAAAATTCCTATCTGTCAAAACTCTAGAATTAAAAAAAATACTTTTTCCTGAAAAAATAGTTTTTCCTGAAACTGTCCTAATTTGTTGATTCAATTTGGCATATGGGAATTCTTTTCTTGAATTCTAAATGGTGGTCAGGAATGTTTTATTACATATTAATACTATTTCAAGAAGGCTTTTTTTTGTTGTTTTGTTTTTCAAGACAGGGTTTCCCTGTGTAGCCTTGGCTGTCTTGGACTCACTTTGTAAACCAGGCTAGCCTCAAAATCACAGCAATCCACCTGCCTCTGCCTCCTGAGTGCTGGATTAAAGGTGTGGGCCACCCTGCCTGGTTCTTTTATTTCCTTCTTATACCAGATATTTTTCTCAGAGATTCCCCCACTCCACCCCCCAGAAACTTTACATTTTTTCCATTTATTTAGGATTTGTTATTGTTTTGAGAGAGGGTCCTGCTCTGTAGCTCAGACTGACCTCTAACTTGTTATCCTTCTGCCTCAGCTCCCTCCAAGTACTTGGATTACAGGCATATGGCATCCCAAAGCCCTTGAATCTGTTTCCACACTGCTATTTCTCATGTTTTTGAGCCTGTGTTAAGTGTTAATTGTCGGTGTTAACACTTGTTTTGTAGAAAGACCAGCAGAACAAAAAAGTGATTGATTTGCATTTGTCTTTCCTTTCTCTCCATTTCTGTGCAACTGCATCTTAGTGCTTTATATATTCAAGGCCATCCTGGCCTACAGAGGGAGTTCCAGGACAGCCAGCGCTACGCAGAAAAACCCTGTCTTGGGGTGAGGGTTGTGGGGGAACTGTTGTCACAGTAATGATGCCTGTAGCATTTGTCAGCTTTGTACCACGCACTATTGCACTTCACCTTCACAGCACCCCAGTGTGGCAGCTACTGTGCTCATCTGTGTGCACACAGGGCAAAGCCTAGACGGAGATGTGCTGTGGGGTTTGCCTAAGGCTATCGTGACCACTGCTGATAACTGTCAGACTGACTGTGGAGTCCCTTCTCCTGTGTACTACAGTCTGATGTCAATTGTATTCCTGCCGTGCTGTACTGCTGTTAGTCTGACTACTCTGCTGACAAGCTAATAATAGGCAGTTATCATCCATTGCTACTAGAAGATCTGAGGTTCCTGAGTCAGGACTTACCACTAACAGAACAGCTGGCGACATGGTCATGGCCCTGTTTCTGTGGGTTTCTTTTGTTCTCTGAGTCTGACCAGGATGATACAGAGGGCCAGAAAGATAAGTGTGCATGCTGTGGGTGCTGCAGGAGAACACCAAGCTCAGAGAAGCCATTGTTCTGTAGCAAGCTTGCTCCTTGTTCCCGTGGGAGACATTATTGCTTCAGTCTTGAAGATTTTTCATTTACAAACCCCATCCTGAAAACCCAAACAGGAGGAATTGGGTTTCGTGTTCTTGGCGTGCACAACAAGCTTACATACAAATATGGGGAAACCCACGGGGGGTGTTTCCCTAGCACTTAGTAGTTTTAACTATAGAACTCCTTTAGGGTAAACTCTTTTAAATGAATAATATACTCTTTCTTCACTGATTGTTAGTGGTGATTTATATTACTCTAAAATGTAAATAACTTTGTATATACATTTATAACTCACATATTTAATGATAAGAGCTAAAATCAACATCCTGTGCCAACTGTTATTATTTATAAATATTGGAATAATTCCACTTACTAATGTATCACTCGGCATTTGTGTTTATTACTTTCAGGTGATCAAGCCCGTACATTTTTCTTACAATCAGGTCTGCCGGCCCCAGTTCTAGCTGAAATATGGTAAAACACTTTCTTTTATAAATGCATTTAGGTTTCTGATGGACTGTTGTTGTTGTTGTTTAAATAATACATTAGTAACATCAAATTATTTTCATATTGTGGATAAGAATATTTCTGTTATTTTATCAATTGTCAAATAAGAATATTTCCTTAGCTTTTTAAAAAATAAATTATGCTGAGTAAATGATTGAAAATAATTTGAAATGCTACAGAACAAATTCTAATTCCATTAGAACTCAAGAAAGGATGTATAAATTATTGAAAATATTTCTATATAATTGACAAAAATCTCAAATTCCCTTTTATTTTGTTGTAGTTTCATTACTTTTTATCATCTGTAAACCCCAAAGTAGCCATCCCTTCCCTTGCTCTTACTTAAAAAATATTCTAGAGGGGCAACAGAGATGCTCAGTGGCTAAGAGCACTGGCTACTCTTGCAGAGGACCTGGGTTCAGTTCCCAACACCTACATGGCAGTTTACAACCATCTATAACTCTAGTTCTAGGAGATCTGACACCCTCTTCTGACCTCTGTGGGTACCAGGCACACATGTTGTGCATATACATACATGTAGGCAAAAGACTCATACCCATAAAGAAATAACATGTCTTCAAGAGTATCTGGGATTATGTTTTTAAAATGTATTTATAACAAATACATTTCTACCCCATTCTTTTTCCGTAGGAACATTTGAGTGCTTGATAGAATACTAGTCAAACATTTTCAATTATTTGAACAAGTGAATAAGTTAAATTTAGAATTTACTTACCTATATAAAAATACACACACTATGTAGCTTTGTATGTCCTAAAACTCACTCTGTAGACCAGGCTGGCCTCCAACTTGGAACAACCCTTTTATCTCTGCCTCTCTAATGTGCAATCTGTCGTTCCTAGTTTACGATTATAGTATTCTTGAGATACTGTATATACTAATATACTAATATGGTATATTAGTTTATATCCAGATTGTTGGAAATCCTCTCCAAACTATCTAGATTCTGTACAGTCTGTGAGCATTTTGTTAGATACTATCTCTGGCTATTATTTCTTCCTGTGGAGGTTTTCTGTTATTCATATATATGCATAGTTAATTAAGTGATGGTCTACATGTGAATGCTTTGTCATTGTTTTTATTTTTTTCAACCTCAACAGTAATTTTTATTTCCTCATCGCCACCCTAACACAGATCTACTCACCTCTCTCTCCTTCTAGGGCCTTGTCAGACCTGAACAAGGACGGGAAGATGGACCAGCAAGAGTTCTCCATAGCTATGAAACTCATAAAGCTAAAGCTTCAAGGCCAGCAGCTGCCTGTAGTTCTCCCTCCTGTCATGAAACAACCCCCTATGTTCTCTCCACTAATCTCTGCTCGTTTTGGTATGGATTTATTAATTTAGCAGCTGTATTGATTGATACGCTTGATTCCTTGGGGATCAAGAAAGGTTGTATTAGCACAAAATGATAATCCAGACTCTCAGTTAAGCATCATGCCTTTAAGAGAAGACATCTCTTTTTTTCCTTCTTGTGGTTTTTTTTGAGACAAGGTTTCTCTGTGTAGCCTTGGTGTCCTGGACTCACTTTGTAGATCACGCAGGCTTCAAACTCAAAGAGATCCACCTGCATGTGCCACCACACCCAGTGATTTTGAATGCTGTTGGCATAGAGGCATGGTAAATGCTTGTGATGATAGAGAGTATAAATGCCCTGATCTGGTTATCATGTATGTGTGCTTGTGTCCTAACACCACACTATACCTCACAGTGTCCTTAATATTAAATAAATAAAACAACAAGATTGACTAAATTTATTTGTGTGGGTAATTTAAAAATCATAGATGAGTAGAAAGTTCTTTAAAGATTAATTAGCCAGCTAAATTGAGGCCTAAAAATTGTAGTCTTTGCCCAACTTAGTTTATATAGTCATCAGAGATTACCGGTTTGTATGTTTTCCATATAATTTTGATTAGCCAAATTCTTATTAACTCTATGTGAAAGCACTCAGTAAGTGTGTCTGTGTTGAGACTGCACTCCTTTACATCAGATGTTAAATTTTTAAACACTCTATTCTTCCATTGTTGTGCTCAGCGTAAAGATAAACACCAAATTACCCAGTGGCCATATTTTCATATTATACTTAGTGTTCTGCAGTTAAGAAAATAGAAGTCATCACTTATTTTTAAAGACTTAACTTTGTGCTGGGTGTTGGTGCCTCACACCTTTAATCCCAGCACTCGGGATCCCAGATCTCTTTGAGTTTGAGGCCAAGCTAGTCTACAGAAGCAAGTCCGGGATCGCTAGGACTACAGAGAAACCCTGTCTCAGGGCTTGGGGGGGAGCTCATCTTTGAGTTCTTAGAAGAAACATGAAGCACATAGCACATTTGCCAGCAATACATACATACAAGCATGCCCACTATGCAAACCATTCCATCTACTAATGCGACCACCTTCTGTTTGAGGAGTGGGCATGCGTATTAGTCTAGTAGTGTAGCAGCCTGAGTAAGTCTCTCTACTCCTTTTAGTCAGGTAAGACATTTTATCTTTGAGAGAAGAGAAGGAAGACAAAATGGCGACTGTGCCTGCCTTTGTCCATACATGAAGATTAACATTCAAAGCAGTAGCTTATCTCCTTCACTTCAGATTCAAAGCTGCTTTGAGGAACATTGTAAGGATCATTTGCCCATGGGGTTTCTACAAAATTGAAGCTGCTTCTTGTGCTGTAACTTTTTTTTTTTTTTTTTGGCATGTATGTTATAGTTGATTTGCTACCATTGAAAAATGTGTTCTCCTCTGTCTTTAGGGATGGGAAGCATGCCCAACCTGTCCATTCATCAGCCATTGCCTCCAGTTGCACCGATAACAACACCCTTGTCTTCTGCAACTTCAGGGACCAGTATTCCTCCCCTCATGATGCCTGCTCCCCTAGTGCCTTCTGTTAGTACATCCTCACTACCAAATGGAACCGCCAGTCTCATTCAGCCTTTATCCATTCCTTACTCTTCTTCAAGTAAGTGTCTAGTCGGTCAGACACGTGAAGAAGCACCTGCATGTCCTTCTTTGTGGAACTGCCTAGTATAAATCTTTTCCCTTTTATCTTTTCCTCCCAGCATTGCCTCATGCATCATCTTACAGTCTGATGATGGGAGGATTTGGTGGTGCTAGTATCCAGAAGGCCCAGTCTCTGATTGATCTAGGATCTAGTAGGTATGAATACTTAATGCACAGAACTGTCTGCTTTCAGTGTGGATTTCCACCTAATAAGCCCTTGCTTATCCAGGTTGTTCTGTGTAATGGACAAATATTATTACTTATACTTAAGTTTTCTTTTTGTTGTTGTTTTCTGAAGCAGGGTTTCTGTGTGTAGCCTTGGCTGTCCTGGAACTCAGTCTGTAGACCAGGCTGTCCTCGAACTAGAGATCTGCCTGCCTCTGCTTCCAGAGTGCTGAGATTAAAGGTGTATGCTGCCATACCTGGCTGACGTGGTGTTTTTAAATTTTAGAAAACACAAAGTATCATTTATTACTTTCCATAGAAATCATCATAGTTCTCTTCAAAATGGTGTTACCTTTCATCCAGAAAAATATTGTATTGTAACTTAAATAACCATTGATTTTTGTGACCTTTCTTCCCCTCTTAACATCACTGAACCATAGTTTAACAAAGTAAGAAATGTAGACAATATCTTTTAAGTATGTTTGGAAGATAAGGAATGCCATTTATAAAGTCCCTGGCCAGTAAACTGCCTGAACTTATAGGTTCTTAATAGATGGAGTTGTATTTATCTATTGACATTATATTGTATATTGATTCTTAAAGTCTTTATCTTATAAAGTTTAATTAAATGTATTTATTTAGTAACATAAACTTTTAAATACATTTTATTATAGCTCAACTTCCTCAACTGCTTCCCTCTCAGGGAACTCGCCCAAGACTGGGACCTCAGAGTGGGCAGTTCCACAGCCTTCAAGGTTAAAGTATCGGCAAAAGTTCAACAGCCTAGACAAAAGCATGAGTGGATACCTCTCAGGTAACCGGCGTACAGTGCTTACAGGAGAGGGTTAGTTGCTCATGTAAACTTCTGAAAAGCTGATACTTGAATTTGTACTTTATGTCTTACTTAAAGTTCTAACATTGAAGGCATTTCATACATAAGAATATTGTAAGTGTATAATTATTGAAAGATGGATTCATCTTGATTGCTTTCTTCAAGTACTTACGCCAAGTTAAGTACAAGGAGTGTACACCACACATTTTGGAAAAGCATCTCTCAGAAAGATCATATTTCATCTTGTAAGCTTTGAAGTGAATAAAATCCCCAAACCGCAAGGCGCGGTAGTGGCAGCAATTAGCCTTAGCTCCCAGAGAGAACGCATTTTCTCCAATTGCCCTTTTCACTGCTCACACTTTACGCTCTAACTCAAATGCTCTACAGAAACATACTACATAAATTTACAGTGGTTATACACAAGATATATACTTGTAATAGGCAAGTGTGTTCAACCGTCTTTCACGCTTCCTCTTCTCCCAGCCAATAATTCTTATGTAGGACAAAGTGAATGATAGATAAAGGAAAAGGGGTCAGGAAAGAACTGTGATTTATGTCTTGAGTCATGGCATGGACAGTAACGCAATTTATAGAGAAGACAGCGGTTTGGAATGAAAATTGGAGAAAGGGACATGATGGAGACAGAAGCTTTAGACATACTTTTTTTTTTTTTGAGATGCCCATTGAAACATATGTAGGTGTGTGGCTGGGTGTAGGAGTATAAATAGAGAAGAGGCGGGGTTTGGGCTGTGGAGGTACAAGCGGGGGCATCAGGCTGTAGATCCTTGTTGAAAACAGATAGAAAAGTGTGTTCAGGAGTTCCCAGAGGAATGGCAGCCCTTATAGATCATGCAGGAAGAGAGAAACTGAAGACAGGACTGAGGGAAGAGCATGCATGCAGGGAAGTGTATGGGAGGTCAGGGCTGGAGAGCCTCTCCTCTCCACGCCTGTGCCTGGCCTGTGCTCTCAGAGCTGCCGTGCTGGAAGCAGGTGGAGGAACAGTGCATCCTCAGCAATCTCTGATTACCACAGAAAGCCCAGTACCTGTCCCCTGGCACAAACATTTGGGTAGTAAATGTTCCAAAAAACAGCAGCATTGTTTGCATGGCTTAAAAGAGACTAAAGAAGTTTCCTTCTGTGGTTTTCTCACTCAATCAGGTTTTCAAGCTAGAAATGCCCTTCTTCAGTCGAATCTTTCTCAAACTCAGCTAGCTACTATTTGGTGAGTCTGTCCTGAAGATTGTTTCTGAAAAACCAAACAGAAAATCAGTGTTTCTGTAAAACTTTGTGACTCAAGTATGCTCCATAGGAGTGGGTATTTGAAAGTTCTGTTCACTTGGGGAAGCACGCATTCTTGAGAAGTTCACCTTTGTTTTATAAGTAACACTGTAGTTTTCTTTCTTTCTTTCTCCTCCTCCTCCTCTTTTTTTTTTTTTTTTGACTTATTTATTTTGTGTATGAGTGCTCCATCTGCATGTACACCAGCAGGCCAAAAGAGGGCACCAGATCACATTATAGATGGTTGTGAACTACCATGTGGTTGCTGGGAACTGAACTCAGGACCTCTGGAAGAGCAGACAGTGCTCTTAACCGTTGAGCCATCCCCCCAGCCTATAGTTTTCTTTTCTATAATGACTTAGGTTGCTGTCCAGAGATTATCTCATTTTAATATATTGAACTGAACATGAAATATTAAAAAACCACCTCCTCAGAATGGGCATTTGCTATGATGATTCAATGCCTTCCCTTTCTTTTGGGCTATGAAAATTCAGGGTAAAAATTGACTCATTGTTTTGTATATATTTACATTTCACTAAAACATATTAACTTAGCATTTATACTGTCATTACTCATAAAAATAAAAGCTGTACTCTTAATATAGTCAGTAAAAATTCTCAGTGGACTTGTAAATTATGAGTTTTCACATTTCGTTTAGGACTCTGGCTGACATTGATGGTGATGGACAGTTGAAAGCTGAAGAGTTCATCCTGGCGATGCACCTCACTGACATGGCCAAAGCTGGACAGCCACTCCCACTGACCTTACCTCCCGAGCTCGTCCCTCCATCTTTCAGGTATGCAGATCTGCAGGGCTGGATTTTCATCATTTATGTGTCATTTTTACTTTGGAACTGGTTGAAGCCTGTGCTTTAGTTTAGAGGAAAGTTAATATTTGCTCTGTCCTTCAATTTTCATACTTAATGAGTGACACTGGGAAGTAAATAAGAGGAGTTGTTTTCATTATGTGATAGGGAAAAGTTTATCTGAAGACACTTGAAAAACTTGCCCAGGAACAGTAATTAACTGAATCCAGATCTCTCTAACACCCAAGTACTTTGCACAGTATGACTAATGGCCATACTGTATTTCAAATATCCCTAGTATTATACATTAAATATTAACTTGTTTTAAATGTTGGTAATCTGTATTTTTTTAGTCTGAAAATTCTCAGACTTTGTGACACTGATTGTTGTTTGTTCTTCTTAGAGGAGGCAAGCAAATTGATTCCATTAATGGAACTCTGCCTTCATATCAGAAAACACAAGAAGAAGAACCTCAGAAGAAATTGCCAGGTTTTAATTTTATACTTTTAATTTATTTATTTTAAAATAAAAATTAATTGTATTTACTTTAAATTTTATTTTATTTTGGCTTTTTGAGACAAAGTTTCTCTGTGTATCAGCTCTAGCTGTCCTGGAACTCGCTCTGTAGACCAGGCTGGCCTCGAACTCACAGAGATCTGCCTGCCTCTGCCTCCTAAGTACTGGGATTAAAGGCCGTGCGCAGCCACCACACAGCTGAAATTTTATTTTTGAAGTATAAATAGAGTGTTTATAGACTTAAAAATTATCTGCTATACGAAAAAACCAGTAGATGGGAGTTGTAGCTATGTATGTATATATTACTGGGGATCGAGCCCCTGTGCTTAATGTAAACCATCCAAGCATTTCCACCACTGAGCTGCATCACCAGATCATTGGGGGGGGGGGGGTTAAATTATTTATTCATTTTAATGAAGGGTAAAACTGAAAATGGTAACGGAAGAGAGGAGCATGTGTATATTTGGGAAATTTGTGTTTCTTACATGTTAAGAAAAATAAGATCAAGCTCTGTAATGAAATCCTTAGCTTTGAAAAATTGATTGCTTGAAAGAGTATACACATGATTATTTAAAAGTTAGCAAAAAAATTAGGGTTATAGCTCATTTGTAGACTGTTTGGCTAGAACTAAGTTTGATCCCCAGCACTGAAAAACAAACAAACAAAACAAACAAACAAAAAACCTTCTTCAAAAAGTTAATGACATATAACATGTAAAACACAACAACACAACCTTGGTTATTTGAAGAAGTGAATATTTTTACAGGAAATAAATCTTTCCTGTTTACATTTGAGTTATAAGTATCCTTAGGGGAAATAAGAACACCCAAATGACTACCAGGACAGAGTATATTGAACTAGATGAGAGGTTCTGTAGGCTGCGGGAGAAGCATACAGTCTATTTGTCTCTCTCTCTTTCTTTCTTTCTTTCTTTCTTTCTTTCTTTCTTTCCTGCTTTCTTTCTTCTTTTTTAGTTACTTTTGAGGACAAACGGAAAGCCA
The DNA here is from genome assembly GCF_903995435.1 of Acomys russatus. NCBI lineage: Eukaryota > Metazoa > Chordata > Mammalia > Rodentia > Muridae > Acomys > Acomys russatus. Next base: position 25,848,560 of record NC_067137.1, read on the forward strand.
ACTATGAACGAGGAAACATGGAACTGGAGAAGCGGCGCCAAGCCCTGATGGAGCAGCAGCAGAGGGAGGCCGAGCGTAAAGCCCAGAAAGAAAAGGAAGAGTGGGAGCGGAAACAGAGGGAATTACAGGAACAAGAATGGAAGAAGCAACTGGAACTGGAAAAGCGCTTGGAGAAACAGAGAGAACTGGAGAGACAGCGGGAGGAAGAGCGGAGAAAAGAGATAGAAAGACGAGAGGTAATTTTCAAGTTATTTCCTAAGAAAATCCCTGATTTAATAAATGAGTACATTTTGTTTTAAGAATCTGCTGACTTTTCAGCCCTGTTGTGCGTTTCTGTCTGTATCATGTCACTCTTGATCCTGTACAGAGTGAGTCTCACTTCCCTTGGTGGGGGAAAGAGGCTCGCTGTGTGTACGGAGTTGAAGGCTTCCTGATGCAGAGCTGGGGAGGCCCCAGTCAGAGGACTGATTGCAGGGCTGAGCAAGGGGTCAGGCAGAGGAGGACACTGGGTGAAGGCAGGCCTAGAACTCACAGTCACGGTCTGAAGACGTGAAGCTCAGGGAGATGAAGATGCAAAGAGGAACAAGAAGCCTGGTCTACAAAGCACGTCCAGGACAGCCAAGGGCACACAGAGACACTGTCTCAGAAAACCAAAATAAATAAATAAATAAAAGAAACCCTGGTTGTATTTTAAAGGGCCAGGAACAGAACACAGTGAATTACAGTGCTGGGGAAAATTGTGAGTGGAATTGCGTCTCCTCTGATACCAGAATAAAGGGATGATTACTTCTCTAGTTTTTATACTTAGTACAACAAAAAGAGGGTTCAGTGATGAATAAAACACACTTTCGTGGCTGTCTTAGGGCCCATTGAGGAAGCAACATTTTCTCACCTCCCCTTAGGCACTATTGCCTCCCACTCCCAAACACCGTCATTCCACGACATTTTAGATAGTGCAGGTTTTGTAAATTTAAAAGTTCCATTAATTTGTTAATTTTAGGCAGCAAAACAGGAGCTTGAACGACAGCGTCGGTTAGAATGGGAAAGAATCCGTCGACAGGAGCTTCTCAATCAGAAGAATAGAGAGCAAGAAGAAATCGTCAGGCTGACCTCTAAAAGGAAGAGTCTCCATCTTGAGCTGGAAGCAGTGGTAAGGCTAAAGTTTGCATGGAATTTATCTGAACAATGCTTGTATTTCCTAATCAGGGTTTGCTTGAATAAAAAGAGTTCAGTTGCTAAGTAGGAAAACAAACAAACAAACAAACAAAACCGAATAGCTTACCTAAATATCTCTTGCTGTTTCCTTCAGTTTGAAAAGCTAATTTTTAACTAATATTAGTCATTCTAATTAACTGATTTTTACACACCAAATGTTAGAGGGTCAGGTTCTTTGAAATGGGAAGGTAAAGAGATCTAGAACCTGTCCTAGAATGTCAGGATTTTTCATAACGAATGCTTACCTATGTGCCAGAACCAAATTTACAACCTGTGCAGTGGCAGCTGAGTTTTTCCTTGGGTGGGGTGGGGGGCTGGCTTGAATTGCATTGAAATTATTTTTTAAAATAAATCATCGTAATCTCTTTGTTCAGAAAGATGCTATTTTGTGGCTTTAAGTTAATTTATAGGAATATCTTGACTATTAATCATGCCACAGTGCCACACAGAGGTCTAAAGCCCTGAGCTTCTGTGTGCAAAATGGATGTCTCAGAACCATTATTTTGATGGTCTAGTTTTTCTCAAAAATGGGAGAAGATGGAGTGGCCAGGTAGCTCAACAGCTGAAACCACTTGCTGCCACACCTGGCAAGCTGAGGTTAGACTCTGGGACCCATAGTTCAGGGAGGAAACTGACCCCCACCAATTGTTCTCTGACCTCTGTGCACACCCACACATACACACACAATATAAACAAATATAAGAAAATTAATATTAAAAAAAACGTTAACATTGCCTGGTTTTCCCTTAAGGCTTAAGGTAACACAGCAGCACAGTAGCATGGGTCAGTATCTGGAAGGGCCAGTCTGTGCTTCCACATGGTGAAGATAAGTTCTGTAACATACTCATTTTAGTGGGTAGTTTTCAAAATATAAGACATTAACTAGTCAAACTTTCATCAGTGACAGCCCATTTCTCCTCACTCCACTGCATTTTTGCTAGCGCTGTAACAACAAAACACCACAGGCTGAGATACCAAACAGCAGAAAGTCAAGGTGTGGTTCCTGGTGAGGCCTCACTCTGTCCTGTGACTTCCTCTGTGCACGCGCATTTCTAGTATCCTTTCTGTCCTCTTCTCCTTCAGTGAATTGCTCCAGTTAGATTGGGGCCTATTCCAAAGACTTTTCTGTTTGTTTGGTTTGTTTTTACCCTAATTTCCTCTTTAAAGTGTGTTTCTCTAAATATTAGACAAATTTGGCTTGGAGGGTGAAGTGGCAGTTCACTCTTTACCACCCACCCCATGCTTCTTCCTAGATCTATGGACAGTTTCTGCTCTCTGCTTTATTCGCCTCCCCAGGAAGGGAAGGATAGGGTATTCTTCACATAAGGAAAAGAATAGTGTAGGGTAAATGGAGTGAAACCCAAAACTTCCTTCTGGATACTGGTTAGCTAAAGCAGATTAGAAAATAACACTGAAACCAGAGAAGGAGAGTCTAATGCTAAATATCACATGCAAGCATTTAAAGAATAATTAAATATGCTTTGAGAGTGTTTATGTAGTTATGAATACGCGATCCAGAAAAAATTCAGTGTGTTGTATTTGTGCACTTTCATTATAACATATAGGCTCTTGCTCTCTGAATGACTTGCTTCTTAATAACTCTTCATATAAATGAATGTGAAGTGAATCCCACTGGATTATCAACCTTCTTCTCCTCAGACTATGAATCATAAATGTCATCTGAAATATAGCTAAATAAAAGGATTTTTCTCCTGAAGGGAATATGTCTTGTTAGCACTTTTTTTTTTTTAAAAAACCATATATGTGTGTATGATCTTCCTATAGAATGGAAAACATCAGCAGATCTCAGGCAGACTTCAAGATGTCCGAATCAGAAAACAAACACAAAAGACTGAGCTAGAAGTTTTGGACAAACAGTGTGACCTGGAGATTATGGAAATCAAACAACTCCAACAGGAACTTCAGGTGGGTCTTTTGCAGCTCAGTGGTCATAAACACGTGCAGTCACCTGCCATTCCTCCTGTGGATGATGTGCTTTGGGAATCTGAGTTTCTGGCAGACCTGTGATAGAAAAGATCAGAAAGTCTACTACCTCTTAAAACTGGGCTTGACGTGAGTTAGGTTCTGCTTAAATTTATACATAAACACTCACCACTTCAAACTTCAATAAAAATATCTTTATAGCTGGGTGGTGGTGGCACACGCCTTTAGTCCCAGCACTCGGGAGGCAGAGGCAGGCGGATCGCTGTGAGTTTGAGGCCAGCCTGGTCTACAAAGCAAGTCCAGGACAGCCAAGGCTACACAGAGAAACCCTGTCTCAAAAAACCAAAAAAGAAAAAAACCCAAAACTTTATGTATTGTTTTTGTCCATTTGGAGATCAGGGCACTAATACTGACTGACAGGTGTACTCCATCACAAAAGCAGCCTCTTCTTGCCGTACTCTTACATGCCAGTGAGCAAGGCAGGACCAAATCCCCTTACTGAGGGAAAGTCCTCGGAGTTTAAGCACGTCCTACAGCCATACCCCTCTGAACACTGTAGTTCTGGGAGTCAAGTATCAGTGCTGGAGTTATGGCAGAACACCTGTATTCATACCACATTATACACTGCAATAAAATGTTGCTATTCATTTTAGGAAATTTTGATTAGAAGTTAGTCTTTCAGAACAGTGGTGAGAAAATATTAAATGTTTCTCTCAGACCCAGGTACCTCTTTACTTCTGAAGCAGAGTCTGGTCCAATTATTGCTGTTTGAAAGTAGGGACGCTGCAAGTATTGTCCACCTGAGAGTCTTCTTATGTAACTTTTTACTGAAAGGATGGATAATCAGGGTTCCCATGGTCACAGCAAAGCCATTTCTTTCATGGTTTAAAAGTGCTTCCCTATTTCTCCCTAGGATTTCAGCCCCTCTTTGATGTACACATAGGCATTATGGAGTGCCATGGCCTGCGTGTGCATGCTGTCTAGTACATAGATGCCCTCTCGTTCTTTGCCAACTGTCATCCATCACAGTGCAGAAAGTTTAGCCTCTAGACACGCATTGATGAACGCATTCTTGATTCCTTTAAATTCAGCCAGCCATTCCTAAGTATTTGCCTAAATATTTTCTTTTTATATCCTATATAATTCTACACTACAACCAAGTAGCATTTTTATTCGGTATAAAAGTGATTAAGTCATATTTTAAAGTTTTAAAAATATTCTTGGACATTGTATTGTTTTAATGAGATTCTAATTTTCTTTTTTAAAGGAATATCAAAATAAGCTTATCTATCTCGTACCTGAAAAGCAACTATTAAATGAAAGAATTAAAAACATGCAGCTCAATAACACACCTGGTAAGTCTCTAAGTTTTGTTGTGTTTCTTTTCTAAATAATTATTAATATATTATTATTTTTAAAATGGCATTCTACTAAATTAATTTTTTGCCTATAAGTTAAAAGTTTCAGAATAATGTGGAAAATATTATCACAAATTGTATTAGCTACTTAGCTCATAGCTGTGACCAGATACCTGACAAGAAATAACTGAAGAAAGGAAAGGTTTATTTTTAACTCACAGTTTAGGTACCAAGTAATCAATGAGAAAGCATGATCTCATATGTGAATAGTGTAAGGAAAAGTGGATAACCACATGCTAAACGGTAAAATGGTCCTTATCTTATCCTAGACATGAAAATCAACTGCAAATGAATTAAAGACCTGAGCTTGGGCATAGTAGCTCATGCCTGTCCTAGCACTTGATAGACTGAGGCAAGAGGAGTGCCATGAAGTCAGACTGGTCTGGGCTACATAGCAAATTTCATGACAGCCTGGGCTAAAGAATGAGACCCAAAGCAACAAAGATAGATCAAAACCTAAACATAAGACACAAGCTATAAAACACTCAGAAGAGAACAGACAAAAGTACCTTGACATCTTTTGCAACCATTTTAGTATAGTATTTTTACTAATTCTTTGAGAATGTCATACAATGGACTTTGATCATATTTACTCTCACTCCCCCTGACTCCTCTCAGATCTACCCCTGCCTCCCCAGCTCACCTTCAGTTCAGATCCACCCCTGCCTCCCCAGCTCACCTTCAGTTCAGATCCACCCCTGCCTCCCCATCTCACCTTCAGTTCAGAGCCACCCCTGCTTCCCCAGCTCACCTTCAGTTCAGATCCACCCCTGCCTCCCCAGCTCACCTTCAGTTCCTCTTTTTTGTTTAGCAGGCTTTTAAAAAATTACTTTATTTTGGCTGGGCATGGTGTTACACACCTTTAATCCCAGCACTCATGAGGCAGAGATAGGTGGATATCTGTGAGTTCAAGGCCAGCATGGTCTACAGAGCAAGTTTAGGACAGCCAGGGCTGTTAACACAGAGAAACCCGGTCTCAAAAAAAAAAAAATTATATTTTTGTGTGTTTTGTCTGCATGTATGTCTAGACACTGCAAGTGTGTGGTGTCTGAGGTGGCCAGAAGAGGGCATTAGGTCTGCTAGAACTGGAGTTACATACAGCCATGAGCACCCATGGGGGTGCTGGGAATCAAACCCCAGATGTCTGGAAGAGCAGCCAGTACTCTTAGCCACTGAACCATCTCTTCAGCCCTAATAACAGGTTTTTTTTTTTTCATCATCAAAAAGAAACTGTCATATAAATGATCTTTTAATATCATCAAAAGCTCAAGAAATATGAAATAAGTCATTCTATCTCTCAAACTAAAAGTTTTCTGCACAGCCAAGGAAATGCCCAAGATGAAAAGGTGATCCACAGACTGAGAGGAAATATATGAGACCCATGTATCTGTTAGAGCTTTGATATCCAAATATATAAGGAATTCATACAACCCAATTTTAAAAAATCCCCCAAACAGTAAAAAATCCCCACATGGCTCAATTTAAAAACAAAAAACAGATAAAAATGACTAGTAAGTATTTGAAGAGTGGTCAGTATAGTTAATCATCTCATACCTCAAGGATAGATGTTATCAGGAAGGTAAGAAATACGTGTTGGCAAGAGAGAAAAGGAAAATCTAGCACACCATTGGTGGGAAGGTAAATCAGAACAGGTATTATAGAAAATAATAAAGCATATTCTTACATAATTACAAGTTAAACTGCCATATGGCCGCCATCTGAATGTGGAGCTGAAAGAAGTAAATCACTGTCTGAAAGGCGTGTGCACTCCATGTTCACTGTAGCCTCTGCACGCCAGGTTGGGAACAGATGTCCATCAATAGGAAATGAAAGTGTGTGCATACACATATTATACCTTAAACAACAACAACAACAAAGAAGCTGATGAGGTGGCACACACCTGTAATCCCAGCACCCAGAGAGGCAGAGGCAGGTAGATCTCTGTGAGTTCGAAACCGGCTTGGTCTACAAAGCTTGTCCAAGACAGCCAAGGCTACACAGAGAACCCCTTTCTCAAAGAACCAAAACCAAACACATGAGGGATCCAGTGCCACATGTGACATCATGAGTAATCCAGGCTGTAGACTCAGTCAGACGAGTCAGCCATGGAAATAAGAAAGTGCATGGTGTCACGTGTGAACTCTAAACAAGCTGAACTCAGAGAAACACAGGAGAATGGTGCCTACCTTTAAATGGAATAGCCATAGTTTAGCTTCTATGGAAATGGAACTAAAGCTGCATGTCCTAATTGATAAAATATATTGTTAAATTTAAAATAACCTAAGATTGGGTTTGTGGCTCAGTGGCAGAGTGCTTACCTGGCATGTGTGTATGAGGCCCTGCTTCAATCTCTACTAACACCAAAATTTAAAAAGTAAATAGAGGTTTGTGTGTTACAGGATGCTGTAGACACTGTAGGTCTGCGAAGCAAAAGTTGAATGAGCACACACATGTCTAAGTGTGTATTCATTCATAACAAATGCTGAAAGGAAAAGTTAGGGTTTCAGATGCAGGAGGACTTAGCTTTTTACTCTGTATGTTTAATTTTATTCAAATTCTGTACTTGATTTCCATACCCTAAAAATAAAAAATTTTAGGATATGAATTTATATAGTAGTGTTACTATTTTGTTTTAAGGTAAAACACTATTTTTATAGCTAGTTTCTCTATCCTTGTGTAAAGTTTTTTAAATCGTGTACTTCTTAACATGAGTTGTTAAATAATCCTGTCAGCAATGCTTACTGGGTCCTTGATGTGGGTGGTCCTCTGGGTTTGAGATCATTATGAGTATGTACAAAATGACTTCAGCAGCACATCCTGTTGCCTGAGTACACTTTCTGAGTACCTGTTACCTGAGGTGCACTTTCTGTCATGCCTGTATATTCACCTTCTTTAATGAGGTGGATGGTATCATGCCCATTGCTTTGGTCAAAAACCTTTTCTAATGTGGAATTTTTCAAGTCCCGATCCTTTCAGTTAGAACCAATACTTATATCCATTAACTCTGAGGACCTTTGCAAGATATTATTTGGGAGTAGAAAGTAGTGTCTCTTCTGCTCACGGATGTTAATAATATATACCTTTGTGTCTCTTTAGTTACATCTTTTTGAGCAGACAGGAAATGACATAAGCTTCTGTCAAATGTGAACTGACGATATTTTTGTACTTCAGATTCAGGGATCAGTTTACTTCATAAAAAATCATTAGAAAAGGAAGAATTATGCCAAAGACTTAAAGAACAATTAGATGCTCTTGAAAAAGAAACTGCATCTAAGCTTTCAGAAATGGATTCATTTAACAATCAACTGAAGGTATTTATCTTCTATGCTTCCTTTAAGAGCTACTGTTAGCACATGTATTACATTTTCATGATTGATTATACCACTGCAGTTGCCAGAATCATAATAATATTGCTTTAATGTTCTCTAAAATTTAGTAAATATTGTGTCATAAGACTAAATCTTTTTCCCTGAGTTTCAGATTTTGATGGCTATGTGTTCTCTTTATTGGCATCCATGTATCTCAGAAACAACTGCCTAGGCTGGAGCGAGGGCTCAGCCGTTAAAGGCTAGGCTCACAACCAAAAACACCTGCCATTAATGTCAGCAACATCCTAAAGTGTAAAACAGGCTGGGTGTGAGGGTGCACACCTGTAAACCCCCAGAAGTTGGGAGGCTGACACATCAGGGTCAGAATTCAAGGCCCTTCCTCAGCAACCTAGAGACTTTAAGACCAGCTTGGGCTACATGAGACCCTGTCTCAAAAGGGGGAGGAGGGGTGAACACGGAAATTTCAACATTTCTCTCATGGTAGATCTTCTAACATCCTAAATTCTTTTTGTTTGTCTCTTTGCTCTAAAATAATTAACCTTAGTGCTTAGTGAAATCTAAAGGAAATCTGAGACTATTAACTTCATATGAAAAGAAAAGTTCATGATTCATTAGTTTACTGTTTGCTGCTGTGGCAGAGCAGGTGCCCAAGCACACTGTGTGTCCTTTCCTTTTCCTAATTGGGTACTGAAGCCATATGAATGGAGACAATAAAATGTTAGTTGGATACTGAAACTATGAATGGAGGTTAAAAAAAAAAGCTAAAAACTAGACTAATGGCACTTCATTCCAATTTGGGAGTAGTCTTAGTTCATCCTTTGCTAACTATGCATAAAATTATCAGAGCACACAGTGTTATATAGTAATTCTTTAAGAAAACTGTTTCTTCATATGGCTTTTATCTTGTTGGCTTATTCAGAGTAACATTAGCAACAACTAGGAATAAACAGCGTGATTTAAAAAAAAAAGACATCGTGTTGGCTTCAGTGAGGGACAGAAAGCTGAGAATAATGCTGATAATGTACTTTACACAAAGATAGAGTCTTTAGAAAATTAAAACATGATCATTTGTCACTGATGGTCAAACAAGCCAGTCAAGTTACCTTCCTTAAATTCTTTTAAGTCTGTACATAGTTTAACTGGCCTTTTGTCTGCCTTATCTTACAGTGTGGGAATATGGATGACTCTGTTCTTCAGTGCCTTTTGTCTCTGCTAAGCTGTCTCAACAACCTCTTCCTCTTACTTAAGGTTATTTTCTAATATCTAGCTTCCTTTTTTTATGTTACTTTACTGTTTTCTTTTTTTAAACTGGACTATTCTTTGCCTTTATCTGATTATCTTTGTTTGGAAAAACCATAAGCCAGAACCCATTTTTTTCCCTTCTGTTTGCTCTAATGTCCTTCTGCTGTCTCATTGCCTGATTGAGTCTAATGCCAGAAGCCAGGAAAAGCTGCCCACAGTGTCCACCTTCGTGTAGAGCCCACTGGCTCCTTACATTATCCCTGCTCATTGGGTTAACTAATGGGATGACTCAGGAGAAAACGAAGGGAATGTGAGAGCAAATCACCATATCCCTTAAAGCCAGTAAGTTTCTATTTGCAGTCTAGGGCAGGTTCATGTCTTGTGTGTACCAGGCTGCATCCTAATTAAGAAATAAGGAGAAATGTAAAGAATCAGTAATCCAAGGGCATCATTACTTGCCAGGCCATGTGTTCTAACATACTTGAAGTAGAAATTAATATGTGTGAATTATATGCTTTGCCATGTGTAATTCACAGACTATTTGAAATATCAATGAATCCCACCTTTAGTGTAGTTTAAAGAAAGGTGATTTATATTGACCACTTGCCTACCCTACTACTCAGTGCTAAAATGTATGCAATAGGCAGTTTCATGTATCTCCCACAGTAACTACGCCTCAGCTCTTGGGAAGGTAGCAGCAGCAGGGGCCCAAATGTTGATATATAGCAGTAGAGCGTGACTGACCAGGCTATCTGGTCTCAGAATTTTGCTGTAGATCACATAGAGACTGAAGTGTGAGTTTCTTCATTGTAAAATGAAGCTCAGTGCGGATTTGTAGACTGTACTCATTGTAGAACAGTCTGGTTCCTCAAGCCAGCATTGATCCTCTACAGGCAGCAGACTCTCCTGTCTTGCTTTGCTTTCTTCCCTCTGCTTTCTGCCTATTGCTTATTGATACTTTCAAAAGAGGCAATTTAGGACACTAAAGGGGTGTGAAATCTGTAAGTCATTGGCTAGGAAGCTTGACTGTGGTTACAGAAAGCAAGAAAAGAAGCCTTTGTAGTCATGCTGGAAGGTGATACAGAGAGATCACTTAACACAGTGCTGGGAAATTCCATAGACTCCACAGCAGCGTCCTTTGAGGACTCCTGAAAGTGCCATTTCAGTTGAGTAGTAAACAGAAGCTGGGTCAGCAGTGGGTGGGAATGAGTACTGTTAAGTGTGTATGAGCAACTCTGAAGAGACTGAGAAGAAGGCATGAGGCTGACAGGTGTTAAATGAAGGCACAAGGAGACCTTAAAGAAGACCGCAGGGAGGAAGCCGATTATAAATAAGTATGATAATTGATAAATCACAGTCCCTGGTTACCTCTTTGCCATGAAAAGGGGCCTGTGTAAAAAAAAAAAAAAAAAAAAAAAAAAAAAAAAAAAAGCCAGATGTGGCACATCTACCTGTAATCCCAGTGCTAGGGAGACTAGATGTTAAGGGATCCTATTTCAAAACATAAGGTGGATGCTATGTCAGCCATACTCCAGGGAAGGCCCACTTAGGAGCAGTCAGCCAACACAATTGGACTCCATGGGGATTGTGTTTGTATCTTTGGTTTTAAAAGAGAAAGAGACTATGAAGTTGGGTGGGAAGTTGGGGGAGGGTTTGGGGGAGGAGTTGGGGGAGGGGATTGAATATGATCAAACCACATTGTATGAAATTCTTAAAGAATAAGTAAAAGACATTATTAGAAAATAATCTGGAAAACAATTGAAGAAGACATCTTATGTTGAACTCTGGCATACACACACACACACACACACACACACACACACACACAAAGAGGAAAGAAAAATAAGAAGGAAAAAAGAAAACTCCAGAGCATAGATTAAAGGATTTCTTTAAAAAGAATATTTCTACATGCTAGAGGAATAGATCAGTAGGAGTCATTTCTAGGTGAGATTTTTAGGAAAAAGAATATATGGGGGGGGTTAGGAATTTTCAGGGGCGGGGAGATCAGCCTAAAGTAGGTGCATTGGTGGGCAGGCGTGAATGGGTACACACGTGAGAGAAGAAAACAATGTATTAAGCAGTGTTAAAAGCCTGTTTCATTCCAGGGCATGAGTTTAAGTTGAAGACTGCATGCCTGCTTATATGATACTCTCTCATAATACATAGCTGGGATGATAAAGCACAGAGACGGCTCGGCTAGTGAAATAGGCTCCTGGCTTCATAGAGGTTTGAGATTTTAGCAGACATTGTTCAGGATGGAAGGGAAGGGGAGTTATAGATCTTAACATGAGAATTATGATAAAGATAAACTGAAAGAGGAACTGCTTGTACAAGGATCTTAAAGGAACAGGTGCTGATGAAGAAAGCCAACAGAGTGGGGGGCTCAGCGAAACTGAGGAATCTTTGACGTGGCAAAGGCAAAGTAGCTCGGAGGCTAGCAGCTTATGTGGGAAGAAAGGTATGTGGCTAGTGGTGGTTCTGTTTTTGATGATTATAGAATTCAAGGCACAATGGTAGGAATGATCAATTTAGAAGCATTTAAAAAGTCTGTCCTCAGAGTTAGGTTTTGATTGGACCATCAACACAGAGGTAAAAAGACATGCATAAATGAAACTTAGTGACCAGGTGATCAGTAGGTGATGATGAAATAGCATGCATATGCTCACAGACACAGGGTGGGGTTCTTTGTGAACCCCCATGTGTTACACAAATACTTTTGTTCTTATCGTGTGATAAAAAGCCACTACCACTGACTCTGAATAGTAACTGAAGAAGTGCTTTTCCATAGAAGGAAAACGGAATCTGCCAACACGAGAGTTGTTAGTGGTACCTACCAGGTGGCAAAGGGTAACTTGGATATCAGTTATACATCTTCTCTCCAAGATGAGGTATAGTAGCAGAAAGTGTGAGCCTGAAGAGCTCTGAGTCATGTGATAGGAACTTTGGTTTTTAAAGCAAAGCATCTTATTCATATTTATGCTGTGGACTCCTCTCTACATCACAGGGACTGGAGGTGTAACTTAAGGTTAGAGTACTTGCCTAGCATGCACTTAGCCCTAAGTCCAATCCCCAACTCTACCATGTGTGTGTGTGTACATATATATATGTGTACATATACACATGTATATGTGTGTGAACATTATATGCTTTAAAAATAATTTATCAAATGTAAAAGTTCTAGTATATGTTTTTATGTTTATGAATTAATAAGATCTAGTGACAGTTAAGATATCAAGTAATCTATAATGATAAGAACACCTTCAGTTTCTGTTTTTGAAAATTTAATAAACATTAGTAATATCATGGTGGTGTATTGCTTGCATTTGACACTGATGGAAATCCTGGGTTTCAAATAGAAGTTAGTGAAAATAAAAATCAATTTTGTTCCTAGCCACATTCATGGACTTCTGACTCCTACTAAAAATAATTTTAAAATCTTAGAAGTACATTGACCCTCAAATTACAAACTGTTGCCCCAGAGTGAAAGCAAAGTGGTTTGGTATGCTCATTTTCTTGTCTGCTTTTTTCTCTGTTAAAGAGATAGGGATGATGGGATTCCCGCTTTGATAATTTTGTTACTTTGTTACTTACAGATCTTGAGGCTATGTTGCTGTGTGAATAGATTTACAATTGTAGTTGACTGGTGCATGGGTCCATTTGTCATGGTGTCCTCTCTAGAGATACTTCTTGCCTTGAGGACTAGGTTTTTTTTTTTTTTTTTTTTTTTTTTTTCTATCATCCCATACTGGGAGACTCAGGCAAGTCCTGGGCTACCCCGCGAGATAGCTCACTTGGCAAAGTGCTGGCTATGCAAGCACGAAAACCTGAATTCAATCACAACCATCCACAGAGAAGTCTGGGCCTGGAGGTATGCTTATAATCCTAGTGCAGGAAGTAAGAGATACAGTGTGGGAAGGGAGTCAGACACAGAGTTATCCCTGGGGCAGGCTGACCTATCCTAATTGCTGACTCCCAGGTCCCAGTGAGAGGCTCTGTCTCAAAAACAAGGTAGAGAGTCCTGAGGAAAGATACTCAAGGTTGACTTCTGCTTGCAAGCCTGTGTTCATGTATATGCACATAAGTGTGCACACAGTACACACACACACCTTTTTGAAGGATAATATTTCCTAATATATTAGTCTAAACGTGCCCCATTTTTTTTTGCCCTGTTGGCATGGCGTATCTTTTTCCATCTTATGTATAAATTATTGTTTATTTCATTTACATTTTATCTTATAAGTAACATAGTTATAGTTTATAATTTCAGTTTCATATTTAGTTGGAATTGTTGGTCTGTTTAATATATTTACTGACAAATTTGGACTGTAAAATGTCATTTTATTTCTTCTGTTATTTCTTTTGTCTATCTATTTTGTGTTTCTTTTTCTCACCTTGCCCTTTTTTAGTTTATTTATTTATATACAGTTTCATGCATATATATTAATGTACTCTGAGCATAGTCTCCAACCATTATCCTTTCTAAAAAGTCTTCCTCCTTCTTGCATTTTCTAAAAGCCTACTTCATGTAATTAGGATTCTGCCTGAGCATGGGTGGGGAGGTATTTACTTTACTTAAGCTATGGCAGTTTAACAATGGTTACACCCACCCCTGCCCAGCAACCTTCCTTCAGGGAGGGATGTTTTTGTTTAAGTCTACTTCGCCCTTCTCTGTAGCCTCATTATACCTTTTTTTTTTTTTTTTTTTTTCCTTTTCTGGTATTAGGTATCCTCAGCTTACAATTTTCATCCTTGATCTATTTAGTATCAATATTAATTTGCTAATGTCTGTATGCAGTGTGTATGCCCAGTGCCTGCAGAGACCAGAAGAGGGTGTCAGCTCCTCTGAGACTGGAGTTGGGGATGGTTGTGACCTGCACTGTAGGTGCTGAGAGTCAAACCTGAGTCCTCTGGAAGGGCAGCCATAACTACTGAGCCATCTCTCCAGCCCTTTTTCTTATTTCATTGACTTTTGGTATACTTCATAATTTTTGTTGTTGTTGAATTCCACCCAAGCTTTTTATATGAAAAGAAAATCACAGAATAATTTGGATATTCATTTTTATTTTGATAAATGAGGCCCTCTTCTTTCCAGAGGCAATTTTCTTTTGCTTTGGGCAAACAAAATGGCACACATCACCTTAATTCAATTACTGACTGAGCTGATTCAAAGTGGCACTTCTGTGATGGTTTGAGTGAGAACGGCCTTCATAGGCTAGCTATATTTAAATGCTTAGGAACGATTGGGATGTGTGGCCATCTTGGAGGAGGTGTGTCACTGGGTGGGCTTTGAGGTTTCAGAAGCCCACACCATTCCCAGTTAGCTGTCTCTGCCTTACACTTGTAGATCAGATGTATGTTCTCAGCTACTGCTCCAGCTTATGTCTGTTGCATGATCCACGTTCCTTACCATGATGGGCGTGGACTGTAGCTCTCTGGAACCGTTAGCCCCTTACTTACTCCCTAATCCTGAGGGGTCCATGATAGACAATTAAAATGGGTCCTCCTCTTCAGGAGGAATTCCAGCCTGTTTACTACAGCTCTTCCGAGAGGTGGATGCTCTGCTTAGCTCCCTAGCCACTGCTTTCTCTCAGCTTCTCAGATGGGCGAGTGCCTGGAAAAAGAAAGCTTGGGTGTCAGGTGTCTTTCACCTCTCTCTGGTGCCTTGACAGTGTTCCAGTGCATGTAAACAAGTACTTTTTATATTTTATTCAACTTCCTACTTCTTGGCAGAATTTGAAACTGTAAGATTACTCAGTCTTTGCTGGGAAAGGTCCCAGTTATTAGACTTTTTGTCCTTAGCCAGCCATTGGAAGAAGGCCCATTTCAAGGACCAAAGGCTTGAAATAAAACCTCCTTGGAAAATTCCTGCAGCTCAATCTCAAAGGATGAGTTGGAGGGCTAAGGTCACACAGGTTACCTTCAGACATTAATTGGGTTGCTCTTTATACTCCCTCAAAATTAGTGGTATTCTCCTGAGTCCTGGCTCCTGTCACTACTAGCTAATATTTATTGAGAATCTAAGAATGTGGCCTGCAATACTATAAGCACTTGACCAGGATTAATTCATTTTGCCGCCCAGCAACTCTGTGAGACCCATTCAGATAAGGAAACTGTAAAACTTCACTTCGATAGTACAAGTAGTTCCTGACATAACCTGACTCACGTTTGCAGACTCCTCCTGGAAGCACGCTTCTTAACATTAGGCCAGCCTGCTTCTCCACATAGCCACTGTGGTCTTTTGCTTTTCAGTTAAATTTAGAGGCAAAAATAACAAATAAAATCATGGAAACTAAGGCCTGTACATAGCATTTGTGTAAGTCGCAGACACTTGGACAGTCTCAGTCACCACACTACCCTTAGGCCAGGTAGCTTGTTTCTGGAAATATACAGGTTGTCTTGGTTTGGGTTTAAGAGTTTTATGACTAGGAGGGTGGAAAGGACACCATACAGTTTAAAAACAACAACAACAACAAAATTAAATTAAAACATGTTCAAATATTATTTAGCTCCCTAATTTGCTATTAAATTTCTTTTGATTATTTTAGGATTCCCGCCCCCCCTTCTTTCTTTTCTTTTCTTTCTCTGTTTGTTGTTTTAGTTGTTGATTGTTATTAGTTTTCTCTTTCCTTCAGCTTTGTTTTCTCTTTTCCTTTTTTTTTTTTTCTACCCTTGTTAATTATTCTGCATATTCCAAGGGAAAGAAAATCAGTTCAAAATGGTGGCTATTGAAAGGAGACCAGTGGGAGGATGGCTGCTGGAAATGGCCCTTCCTGCAACGCTGAGCAGTGTAGTTCAAGACCGGATTCCCCCAGTCCTCTGCTCTACTCTGTCTCTAATCTTTACCTCTGCTTCATGCTGACTTCATTTCTGTCACTCATGCTCTCACTTGGCAGTAATGGAGCCAGGTTTAGTTTATCTCAGTGTAATGAGCCAGAAAAGTCTCTCTTTTTACCTAATCAAGGTGTCTATATCCCAGAAAAAGTTCTGACCCAGCTTGGATCATATTCATGTCCTTTTGACCAGTCATTCTGAGCACGGAAATGAAGTTCTGTAATTGTTTAGACTAAGAGTAATGACTGCCTCTGAATGGAAATACAAGAACACTGGGACTGCAAATCCATTGTGTATTCTTGTGATCCCAGCACTGGGAAGGCAGAGACAGACAGGTCCCTGAGGCTTGCTGGCCAGCCAGCGCAAGGTACTAGGCAAGTTTCTGGCCAATGAGAGAGTTATTGCAAAAAACAAGGAGTTTGTTGCCTGAGGAATGATACCTAAGATTGGCTTAGGCCTCTGGCCTACAACACACACACACACACACACACACACACACACACACACACACACACACACACACTTTGCAAATTTTTTCTTTAAATGTTATTACAAGCAAATTTTTCCATATTTTGATTAATTACATTTTCAATTGAAAACAACACTTCAAATAATTGGTTTATTAGCTATTTTATGTTCTTTATACATGAACTGATGTGGAAATAGATGAATTTAGCATGTATTTGTCTTAGTAGATGCATGAAATACTTACTGTATTTAAGGCTCTTATATAATTTAAATAGTTCTTTTAGACCTTTAAATCTTTTAATTATACTTGTCTAGGTAATTTGTTTTTAGTGCAAATACTACATTATAAATATGATTAAAATATTTAAGTATTGACTTACTTGTATTTTGTCCGTAGGAACTAAGAGAAAGCTATAATACACAGCAGTTAGCCCTTGAACAGCTTCATAGAATCAAACGTGACAAATTGAAGGAAATTGAAAGAAAAAAATTAGAGCAAATTCAAAAAAAGAAACTAGAAGATGAGGCTGCAAGGTAATTAATATAACCTTGTTTATACTATATTACTATTAAATGAATGTATGATATGAATGAATGTATGATGTACAGCGAATGTCCAATGAATGGATTGCATTATGAATGTGTTATGAATGTGTGAATAATGTATTTCGAGGGTGACACCTGGAGTTATGCTCTGGCTCCTACATGTACACATTGGCATGAGCACCCATATACATGAGTGAGCGTGTGTACATATACATGCATGAGGAGACTACACATGTGCTATATTACTATTAAAATTATGCTGGGTAGTAGTGGCACATGCCTTTAATCCCAGCACTCAGGGGCAGAGGCAACTCTGTGAGTTCCAGGACAGTCAGGGCTACACAGAGAAACCCTATCTATAAATAAATAAATAGATAAATCAATCAATCAATCAATCTAGCTTTGTTGCACATTGCTTTTGTTTATGAAAATGTAGATATTGATCAGATTCCAAATTTCATCAATTTAATTCTCCTTTTAGGTACTGAATTTTCATTACCCAAGTATATGGCCTACTAGTGAAAGATAAGGGCATGGAAGTGCAACCTGGTTTGGGATTCTTGGTCTTTTCTTTACTATCTGAGGGACACTAGCAAGCAGACTGTTGCTCTTTCTAAACCTTGGTTTCTCTATTTGAAAAAAGAGACTACCATTTACCTCATAGAAAATTGTAGGCCTTAAGAAAATAATGTAGCTGGAATCATGTATGTCTTGTACCTTGCACATAGCCAACCCTCATTAGTTCTCTATTGTTGTTAATTTACCAGTATGACCTAATAATGTTTATTATCAGACCTATAATTATTATTATGGGAGTAGTTTTCTAACCCACTAGCAATCAATCAAGACACAGACACCTGTTATATTTTAAAATAGCCTTAGTTAAGCTGGAGCAGAGCAGATAGTAATCCCCTAAACTACTTCCCATAGTGAGGCAGGAATGGGAACACCTCCCCAATCCCATGCCATCTGGTTCTAATAATTTCTATTAAGCTACCTCCCATCCATAATTCCTAAATACTTGTTAATTATCATCATCTGGGCCAAGTCTCCATCCACGTCAGCCATGTGCTTCTCCTCCACCTAACCCACGATGGTGCAACCTTCTTCTCCTCTCCTCCGGTCTCCCCAAGCCCTGGAACCTTAGCCACACACAATAGCCCTGCCCAGGTGTGGTGGCCCTTTATTGGTCAAACAGGTTAGGCTCTTAGGTAAGATGGGTCACAGAGACTGCAAACAGTAATTAGCATGAAAATACATCAGACCAACCTCCAACACTACCTTGATAATAAATCTGTTGTTCCTTGCAAGATCATTAGAAAAAAGCCATATAAGGTGATTTTACTTTTTAAAAAGACTCTGTCACATGCTGCTGGTACAGTTTTCACTAGGCCACTAAGATGCATTGATTGTTTCCATTAAAGCAGAGGGAAGAGGCCCAGGACATCTGAAGCACAGGCCTTTCCCTTAGAAGATGTATGTGGTTGTTTGAGGCTTTTTGTCTTTTTACTTTTGTCAGTAAAATCCTTTGGTTTTCCCAAGTTCTCCAGTGTCAGAAATTAGTATAATTAGTAAACAAATATTAACAAGCCAGTAATCCTCTGCCTTAGTAAGGAACAGATGAGTGGCATCTGTAGAAGAGCTAACAGACACTGTGGAGGTAAGAAGCACATCCCCACTTAGTGAGCCTCTGTCCTTAGTGGCTGCAAAACGACCAGTGCCAGCACAAGTTTGTGGAGTGACAGCTTCTGGGTGTGACGCAGATCCACAATGGATTCCTCATTCACACAGCTGTGAGGTCAGACAGCTAAAGAGCTTTAGTATTCTGGGTACCCGACATCCATGGCCTCCTAGCCAGAGAGACTAGAATAATACAGAAGGGAGGGGCTCAGTCAGTAACGGGCTTTCCTTGTAAGTATGATGAGCTAAGTTTGAGCCCCAGAGTCCAGGTAAAAGTGTGGTGGTGCACAGTTCCAACTCACTGGCCAACCAGTCTAGCCCAAGAAAGACACTGGCTTGAAGGAGGTGGACAGGGCTTTTGAGGGTGATACCTGAAGCTGTCCTCTGGCTCCTACATGTATGCATACATGCATGAACACCTGTACACATGAATGCATGAGCACACATACCGGCATGGGAACACACACATACCATGGCCACACATAAATACAAATGTGAGCACACATACATGTAGGCACGAGTACACACATATATGCATTTTTAAAAGAATATTATAGAAATAGAGATAATGCAGTTCTTCACCTAACACTTACCTTGTGCCATTTGACATTATAGAGGGGATCTAAGCAGTAGTCACACACTAATTGGATGAGAATTTCCTGTTGATACATTCAATTCACACTTCCTTTTAGGGTTTTAATTCTTATTAGTCACACGCATTTTCATTTTATTCATCTTTGTACACTTTGTCTTACTGTAGTAAAGCAAAGAAGTAATGTAGGATCTTATCAGTCCAGAGCTTCATGATAGTACTACAGCTTGGTTTCTTGGCCATTTGCCCAGGTGTGGTCCTTTTCCTTTCAGCCTATTGGTAGTCGTTAGGTAAGGCTTCACATTGTAGATGAGCATCACTTGTTTCTGGACTAGGTTTTTACTCACTCTCTTGCCTTAGAACATTTATCACAATGTAATGAATTTTCTGGAGTTGTTTATGATGCTGTGGTAATCAAACCAAGGCCACTAGGTCATCCCTGGCTTTGTATTCACACTATCCTATGTAGTCCCCATATCAGGCATTAATTCACAGCTGTGAGTAAGAGAAATGCCTTCTATGTGTCAGACCCCTCTAGAAGCTTTGTACAGCTTTGAACCAAATCTGCGTTCTGGATAATGAACCAGGAGCATGACGTTTAAAGCAATTTGAGATCCTTCTACGTTTTTAGTTACCCAGAAAGAAAACTTACTTTTTCTATTGTCACCTCAAAAGTCTTTACATTCACTTAGACAGAGCTTTTTCCCTCCACTCCTAGGCATGTTTCTATGACATATGACAGTTGAGTACTGGAACTAACATTTATTATAGCTCTCTCACTTACATTTTTATGACTTCATTCAGAGAAAGAGTCGCTACTACTACATTTAGCATCTTCCGAAACCTCAGCTCTGTCAGAGTAGCAGAGATCGTTCCTGGATATATCCCTGGGATTGCACATTTATACCCCACCTAAGTGAGAACTTTGACTTACTCTGAAGTCTCTATCTTCCTTAATTGCTGAAGAAATTTAGAAAGTCTGGGTAAGGATCTCAAATTGCTTTAAACATCATGCTCCTGGTTCATTATGCTGAACGCAGATTTGGTTCCAAGCTGTCTGTACAAAGCTTCTAGAGGAAGCGTAGGACAGAGGTTGAGGGGTTTGAAATCATGGAAAGAAAGCTGGTCCCAGGGCTCGCTCTGGCCGCAGTCTCTGCCAGTCTAATGGAGCTGAGGCTTAGGGAGGATGTGTGGAGAGTGCAAACAGGAAGAAGCTTTAGATTTGCTGAACCGATCCCTTCTTACTTTTTTCTTGGGTTTAGAGGGAGTTTGGGGTCTGGAATGTTGTCGTTTGTACTCTCCATTGTAGTCTAGGGTTTCTCTTCGGCTAACTGGTTCCTTGCCCACCCCCACCCCCCAATTCCCTAGGCTGGTCCTTGCTAGTTCTCCAGCCAATGGGAACGAGATCTTCCCCAGTGTGTGTTAGCTTGTTTTGGTTTGGGTGTGCTGCATATTAGGATGCTATGTAAACTCTTTGTTTCTCTTATTTAAAGGAAAGCAAAGCAAGGAAAAGAAAACTTGTGGAGAGAAAATATTAGAAAGGAAGAAGAAGAAAAACAAAAGCGACTTCAAGAAGAAAAATCACAGGAGAAAACTCAAGAGGAACGAAAAGCTGAAGCAAAACAAAGTAAGGCTACAGGTCGATCTGCTGTGAGCAAACAGTAAAAATACTAAGCAATAAAATACGCATCCTTAAGCTAGGAAAAAACTTTTACATGAAATGTGGGTGAAAAGCATATATATGCGAAAATGGCTGAGGGTAGAAACCTTACATAACAAGACAAAGAGCGATTTAATTGATTAGCATAAAAGGTCTACTTCAGTTTTCAGAGTTTATGCAACCTTAAATATTTACTTTACTTAGCCAGTGTAGCTTAGCCACTCATTTGAGTGAAACAACAGTAAACTTCATCAACCTTTTCTCAGAAGACACTTTTACTTATACACCATGGAGTCTGTTCCTAACGTACTTTTAGATGAATAAACTCTTGGATCCATAATAGTGATTCAGTGGGTTCAAATTTTTTAACAAAATAGTTCTAAACTTACCAAGTCTAATATATTTGTGACTCCTTTTAATTTTCCCTTTAGGACAAACTAGTGAATCTATAGCTGTTTCTTCATCCAGCCTGTTTTACTCACTTGTCTCATTCGTGGCTTCCTCATGCCCATTACTTCCCTGTGATAGTCTCACCTCCACAGAATTAGCCATGTCTCTCCCCTGCCTGGGTGCCTTCCACGGCATACAGCTTGCTCTGCTGACTGACTCCCACACCTTCTCAGTCTGTGAGGCATCACTGTGGCTAGCTGCCTCCTCCTTCACTTAAGATGAGCATTCTTTGCTTTATACTGACTCTATGACTAGTCAAGATATTTGGGTCCTAACAAATCTAAGTCAAGCAGATTTTTGTTATACTGTTTGATGGTCATTTTTAAAGATTTTAAGAGTTCTTTATTGAGTCATAGTAAAGATGTGTATACTCAAAAGTAGCAAATAATGGGAATTATCTTTTCAGGTGCGACAGCTGTGGCTTTGGCGAATTATAGAGCATTGTATCCCTTTGAAGCAAGGAACCATGATGAGATGAGTTTTAATTCTGGGGATGTAATTCAGGTAAGAAACGAAGCCTTTTCTGCTCATGAGAAAGCTAATCTCAATAGATTGTGCTGTGTTTTCTGTAGTGTTAACTTTGATTTTTACATGCTTCTAAAAATATTTTTAAAACATTATCTTACTTAGCCCTTACAGCACCTCTCATAGCTGCACAGGGCAGTAATCACTCCAATAATATTACCAAAACTGAAAACTTCCACTCAGACAAATTATAAGTGCGAGCATCGCAGTGACAGAGTGGAGTGCGTCTGTCTTTTGGTTCTGTCCAGTGTTCTTTCCACTATGCCGCGTCAGTTCCTATCATAAAAGATGGCACCACTTGTGATGTTTTAACAGAGGAACTGTAGGATTCTGAGGGGCTGATTATTTTCTAACAACTGTTAAAAGAAGTGAAGTTAAGTTCTACAATCCTGAGTGAATTTGGGTCATTCGTTCCTTGGAACAAATGGTCTTTGTTCTATTATCATAACACATGAGATAGATGAATAAGAACATATATAGAGAATCACACTGATAAAGGTAATACGATACATTAGAAAAGCACAGGCTTTAAAAGTCACCCATTGGGATCTTAGTCCCTGAATGTCAAGGTAATACTCAATAAACCATTATTAAAACAAAAAGTTAAATATGCATCCCACTCATTCACTCTCAAGTACCTACCTCAGAGACTAGAAAGCACACGTCCATGTGAACACAGTGGTCATACCATTCTGCTTTATAACAGCTAGACACTTGAAACATTCAGATGTCAATTGGTAGGAAAAGCATGAACAAATTATGATATATCCAAATAACTTCCAGTAAAGAGGATGACACTCATATTCCAACATGGATGGATCTAAAAACAGGTATTTTACATATAGGGAGGCAAACAAAACAAGAAAATTTTACATGATTTTATTCAGAGAAAATGCAAAGCAGTCTAGAGTAACAAAAAGCAGACAGTGCTTCCCAGGAAGTATGGTGAGGGGCAAGAAAGAGAACTCAGAGCGAAGCAAGAAGAAACTGGAAGTGATGGGTCCCTTATTATCCTGGATATGGTGGTTTATCAAAGGCATATAAGTATACCAAAGCATTACATTAATATCTTTAATTTATGTTAATTACATCTCAAAAAGCTGTTTTTAAAAATTAGGGAGGAAGGCAGGCGTGGTGGTGCACACCTTTAATCCCAGCACTCAGGGAGGCAGAGGCAGGTGGATCGCTGTGAGTTCAAGGCCAGCCTGGTCTACAAAGTGAGTCCTGAAAAGCCAAGACTACACAGAGAAACCCTGTAACTTTAGCTAGCCTGGAACTCACTATGTGGACCAAGTTAGCCTCAAACTCATAGAGATTCACCTGCCTCTGTCTCCTGAGTGCTGGGATTAAAGGCTTGTCCCAACATTCTTGGCCTCATATATTAACTTTGATAAGATTTAAAAAGATAATTTGTATATGATGAGAAATAGAAACCTAATAATTTGTAGGAAATGCTTTGATTTCAAATGGGCTTAATTATAAATCTGAGAATACTGTGCAGCAATCTACATTCTTGTAAATGTATAGAGCTCTAAGCACTGAACTTTTTTTTTTTCTTCTTCCATAGGTTGATGAAAAAACTGTAGGAGAGCCTGGTTGGCTTTATGGTAGCTTTCAGGGAAAGTTTGGCTGGTTTCCGTGCAACTATGTAGAGAAAATGCCGTCAAGTGAAAAAGCTCCGTCTCCTAAGAAGGCCTTACTTCCTCCTACAGTGTCTCTCTCTGCTACCTCAACTTCTTCCCAGTGAGTTGGGAGCTAACAGTGCAGTTCACGTAACTCACTAATTCATAGCTGTGTCAGCCTGATTCTTGATCATATTTTTAGTCCGGGCTGGCCCTTCCAACATTTTAATGCTAAAATTTATTAAGTGACTCATAGTGCCTAAGTCCGTCTTATCTACAAATCATGTTTAACCACAGTGTATAGTAGGCCTGTGGGTAAACTGAGGATACTGCATCAGGTTCTAAACAGTTATGCATACTTACATTAAAGTTTTACATTTGCAGACCACTTTGTTCAAATCAACCAGCATCAGTGACGGATTATCAAAATGTATCTTTCTCAAACCTTACTGTTAACACTTCGTGGCAGCAAAAGTCAGCTTTTACTCGTACTGTGTCCCCTGGATCTGTGTCCCCCATTCATGGACAGGTAAGTGAGTGTAGCTCTGTGTGCTTTATTCTTGACTTTGCTCTGACCCTGTACAGAGGCATCCATCTTCCCCTCATTTAAGCAGTGCCTGCAGCATCCAGTTTCTGTCCTTACTCTTAAGTGATGTGCGGGTGAGGCTTGATTTCTAAGTATTGCTCAGCATTGCCATCCCTAAGGGCTGGGAGGCCAGTGTCTTCTCTTGTCTAGGACCCCTGCTACTTCAGGATATGTACTTGACACATTGGTACTTCCTAAAAGAAATGGCAGACTTCATCACAGTAAAGCCAGAAGCATAGATTTCACCTTTATTTAGAAATCCTTAGTACATGGTTATAATTTCCAGCATTTTAAAAACTTTTTTGCTTTGTTTTTGTTTTATGAAACAGTGTTTCTCTGTGTAGCCTTGGCTGTCCTGGACTCACTTTGTAGACCAGGCTGTTCTCGAACTCACAGAGATCTGCCTGCCTCTGCCTCCCTGAGGGCTGGGATTACAGGCTTGCGCCACTTTGCCCAGCTTTGCAGCATTTAATTATGTGCTAAAATTTCAAGAAAAACATGCTAGAAAAAAAAACCTGCAATTAAGTAGTTTATAACCTAATAAAGGAATCATACATGCATGTAACTGTAAAGTATGAAAAATGTGATGAATTTATCTGCAAAGTTCTGAGGGCATATAGAGGAGAACATCTCATCCAGTCTGTGAGATTAAAGCATGCCCTGTGAGGGGAAGGTATTTGTGTTGGACTCTCAGCAGAAGCAAGGCCTCACCACACCTAGAAGGACAGGGGTTTTGAAGCCAGCCTTGGCTATAAAGAGTATTTAAAGCTAGCTTAAGCTGCATAAGCAAGACACCGTCTCAATCAGTAAATTATCAACAACAAATAACATTTTAAGGTAAGCAGTTAGAGAGAGGTAGTTAATACAGTACTAAACAATTTGACAGTGAGAAACCAAAAGAGGTTTTTGAGGGAAGCTTATACTTAGAACAGATTTACACCTATGAAACTGTGGCCAGGTTGACGGTTCAGTGGGTAAAGCACGTGGTGCACAAGGCCAACAGCCTGCATTTGCACCTCTAGAACCTACATGAAAGCTTGATGCAGGAATGTGCTCTTACTGCTGTGGCAAGACGGGAGGTGGGAACACAAGTCAGCCAGGAGCTCATGGGCCTGCTGGTCGGCAGAATATGCAACATAGCAGCAAAACCAGGACCTTGTCCCAAACGAGATGGAGAGGCAAGGACTGACTGCCAGAATTTGTCCTCTGAGCTCCACACACATTCTGTGGTATTCTCTCTCTCTCTCTCTCTCTCTCTCTCTCTCTCTCTCTCTCTCTCTCTCTCTCTCTCTCACACACACACACACACACACACACACACTAACTTTAGCTAGACATTGCACACACACACACACACACACACACACACACACACACACACACTAACTTTAGCTAGACATTGTAATCCCAGCACTGAGGAGGCAGATTCAGGTAATTCTCTGAGTTCGAGGCCACCCTGGTCAACCAGGGCTACATAGAGAGACCCTGTCTCAAAAAACTAACTAACCACCAACCAACAAACAAACAAATGACCAGCAAAACAAACTCTAGCAACAATGTAAAGGGCAGATTGACAGAAGGAAGAAGAAAGAACAGGCAAGGGGTAATAGTACAGCAACCACAAAGCGGTGGTTGTGTGGACCAGTTCTGTGGTAATGAAAATACACAGAAACAGCTTGTAGAGGAATATTGAGAATTAACATAAAATAATTCTTTGAATATGGATAGTAAAGGGGAAATTGAATTTAAAATAGTTCTTCAGGGTATGAAGGCTCAGCAGTTAAGAGCACTCACTGTTCAGTCATGACAACTGAGATTCAGATCCAGCAATCACAGGATAAGCTGGGTGTCCTACAGATGCCTTCCAGCCTCTGCCTGTTGCAGATTCTTTTCAAAGTAATTCTTCAGAGGCCAGAGAGATGGTTCAGCAGCCAAGAGCATGTACTGCTGTGTTCAGAGGACTTTTTTCTAGCACCCACATCAGGAGGCTTACAACTACCTGTAACTCCAACTCCAGGGGATCTGACACTCTGCAGGCATTGAATTCACATTCTCTCTCTCTCTCTCTCTCTCTCTCTCTCTCTCTCTCTCTCTCTCTCTCTCTCTCACACACACACACACACACACACAATTTTAAAATGTTAACTTTTTTTTCAAACAGTAGCTTGCTCGTGAACAACTGAAAGAACAGTAACAGTTCCTGGTAGACAGCTCAGGAAGAGGCTTAGGTTATAGAAATGATTACCTTCAGCACACCAACACAACCCAGTGGGAACGGTTAGTGTATATCCTGAGTGCGAAAGATAAACTTACCCTGAAATTATAGACTTTGAAGGCCACAGGCATAAATTAGAGTGAAGAGCCAACCCGTGAGGGGAGGAGGAGTCCTTGTTGTTAAGAGGAAACAGCAGGGAGAGGCTGAGTCTGACCACTCCTACTGGGGCCAGCAGCAGGGAGAAGCCACTGGAAGCTGGAGGACAGAAAAATTGTTTCAGTACCTTTTTTTTAATGGCTTTATGAATACTCCCTTGACCGTGCAGTTTGTCAGTATCGTGATGATGTGTCCTTGAATAGTAGGATGCTCAAGAAGGCCATTCACATGGCTGTGTGTCATACGTCATTTTAAATTCATAGATTGGCCAAGTTGATATGCTCCCTGTTATATGCTAGAAATCAGAAATCACCATTACCGTACTCTGTTTTTAAGTTGTGCTGCTTTGGATCCTAGGGGCAGGCTGTAGAGAACCTGAAAGCTCAGGCCCTTTGTTCCTGGACGGCAAAGAAAGAGAATCACTTGAACTTCTCAAAGCACGATGTCATCACTGTCCTGGAGCAGCAAGAAAACTGGTGGTTTGGGGAGGTGCATGGAGGAAGAGGATGGTTCCCCAAATCCTACGTCAAGATCATTCCTGGGAGTGAAGTCAAGCGAGGAGAGTAAGTGAGGCATAGTGTTGGCGTCCTCACCACATAGCTGTGGTTCAAATCCCACAGGGTGATTCCTGTCATTAAAAATTACTTCATGTTTGTATCTGCTTTAGAATCTTTCATTCTAGCCATCTCAAATTTGTGAAGTTTTCAAAATAATCAATTTCTAGATCTTTGTTTTCTTTTTACCATAAGACCAACTAGAGAAATGGCATTTCATTTCAGGATTTCTCCATTGTTTACTGAAAATTGTCAATATTTAAAGGATTTTTTTTTACTGAGGTCTCACCCTTTCATACTGGAGCATTCTCACGCCTAGGCCCCCAGGGCTCTTTAAATACAGCTTTCCTATTGCTCACAGCACATGTCTTGATAGTTACTGACCTCTTTGACCCATATTCTTTACTAAGTAATAAGCCCCATGAAGCTATAATGTCTCTTTTGATCCATTTTTTCATGTCTACTATAAAATTAACACATAGCAACTGCTGAATCATCTTAATGAATGAGGACAGGAGAGAATGAGTTAAACAAGTGAATGAAATTGAAAATATACAAAATCCAAAACTCTAGCTAGACTTAGATCTTAAGTCTGTCAGGGTGTCAGGTTGCCAGGTGGCTTTAACACAGGCAAGTCCCACTGTTCTCTGTGGGCAGCTGTCTATTGTGCTCTGCATGGAAGGGGCCTGAAATAGAGCAGCTGATATATGCACACCTGGCCTGACAAATCAAGAAGTGTACGCCCTAGTTCCCCTGTCTTCAGCAGCCTGTTTTACCTCAGATCTTTGACTGGATGCAAAGTTAAACTAAACAGACTGTAAGGCACTTCACTGCTGCATGTCTGCTTACTATTGTCTAGTTCAGATGTGGACATTAACTTCACAGACTGACCTGGGATTTTGGAAGGATGAAGTAGTAAGTCACAGTACATACCTAGCATCTTCACGCTAGAGCCTTTATAGCAATTATTTTGTTATCCATATAACATATTATAGAGACGAAAGCTTAAGCAAATGATAGATTAAGTTTAAATGCTTTAGAGGCATTTGCCCTCTTAAATTTCTGTTTAATTTCTGATCTTTTCTAAGAGATGAGTCATGTTACTTAAAAGCCTGCAGTCGAGGTTGGCATGGGTGAGCATACCTGTAGGTTCAGCAACTTAGGAAGTTGAGGCAGGAGGATTACAAGTTCAAAACTAGCATGGGCAACACAGAAGACCTTGTCTCAAAACACAAGCCACAAAAAATAACAACCAAAACCTCCATTAATGGAGACATTAGCATTAGCCGAGGCAGTTTCATCATGAGGGTTAGTAAAGTTCCTTTCTGTGCCACTCCACACAGTTCAGGGACAGGTCCTGAAGAGTCCTCTGTATTCCCTTGGTATCTATATCTTAAACATGATAGTTCTTCCAAATTTTTGAAACCAACATCCTAGATTAACGTGGAAATTACTATTTACCTATGATGAGATTTTTTTTAAAGATTTTTATATTTTAAGATGTAATAAACTCTAACCAAATAATAACGTTCATATATGTATGTTTATCTGTAAGCCAAGCCAGTCTCTGTTTGTGCTTTATCAAAACACTACCCACTTGCTAGTGTGCAGATGTCTGTTAAGTTCCTTATAAAGTGAAAGCTGTGTCTTATTGAAATTGTTTCAATATGGCGTGGTTTATAATTAGCACTTAGTCTAGGAGGATTTTGTATCTAAGTATATTCTTGGAGTGTGCACAGAGACGCAGTTTAGTTGAGCAAGCACGAGATGCTGCTAGCCCTGTAGTAGTTTTTGGCTCACCTTTGTTGAGCTTCTGTTGCTGTGTGCATGTGTCTTATTTCTCTATTTGATTTGGTAGACCAGAAGCTTTGTATGCAGCTGTAAATAAGAAACCTACCTCCTCAGCCTACCCAGTTGGAGAAGGTAAGTTGCTTTAAACAGGAGTTAGTTCAGTTATTATTTGAACATTTGTTGTTCTTGTCTCTTTCTTTCTCTCTCTCTTTTTTTTTTTTAATGTTTTTGAGATTAAGAAAGCCTGCCCCATAGGTGGATCGCTGTGAGTTTGAGGCCAGCCTGGTCTTCAGAGTGAGTCCAGGTCAGCCAAGGGTATACAGAGAAACCCTGTCTAAAAAAAAAAAATTTTAAAAAAAGCCTGCCCCTCTTTACTTCATATGAATATTGAAGACACAAAAAGTACATGGCTGAAAATTGGCATATTTAGAGTTCGTGGAACAGAAACAGCCTAGGGGCTGGGGTGGTGGCTAAGTGGTTAAGAGCTCTTGCTGATCTTGCAGAAGACCCGAGTTAAGTGCCCAGCATTCATATCAGACTGCTCACATCTGCCTGGAACTACAGCTCTGGTGCCCATTCTGGTCTCTGCAGACACCCCAGACAAGTCACACACATACACACCCAACTCCCTCCCCCCATACACACACACACACACACACACACACACACACACACACACACACACACACGCAAGTAAAAATAATAAGGTATGGTGGTGCATGCCTTTAATGCCAGCACGGACAAAGAATGAGAAAGGGCTTCTCACAGAGAAAAGAGAATGAACCAAGGCATAACCATGCATCTTAGAAGCAAGGTCATCCAAGAGGCTGGTGTCATGTCTGCACTGTGAATCAAGTGTGAGGAGATGAGTGTAGGAAAGCAGTAAGTAGAGCTTGGACTACCTTCTACTGTGATTTACTTAGACCCTGTAACTACTTCTAGTTGTATTAAGTCAGCTAGGCAGAGTGACTAGGAGTGTGAATAAATGGGTTTCAGAGTGGGTTTCTGACCATCTCTACTTATGATAAAAGATCAAAATAGAAGAAGAAAAAAAAGACTTCTAAAACTCAGTTGCTGTTTCGTCAAAGGAATAGTAACCACAAGAACAAGAATCACAGGCAGTCTAAAACTGAAGACCTATCCCATGAGGTCATTTGGTAACAGACTTATTTAGCATCTGCTGGGAGCCAAGCACCATGCCTTGTGGCAGAAATTAATGTTTCCTTAACTGTACAGAGCAGTTAAAGAACAGAGAAGTTAGCACATTGGGTGGGGTATCTTTTACACGAGAGGTTTAAAAGATTGTTTTGACTCCGTTATCACCAAGTAACACTCCCATTCAGCCTCAGTTCCATTATCCACGTAGAGAGGCTGCATGTCTATAGTTCAGGGTAATAATTCTTTGTTACCAAAATAACAGTTGACAGAGCTGTCACACCTTTAATCTCAGCACTGAGGAAGCTCTCTGACTTTTAGGCCAGCTCTATCTCATACTGAAGGAAAAGACTGACTGTTGCTGCTCCTGTTGCCACAGAGCCCACTGATCCTGCAGCACACGCGATAATCTTTCCTTTATTTCACAAGATAACAGCAATTGAAATAAATGTAAAGCTTTGGGTAAAATTTCTTAGCCGTCATCTAGATACGGTGCAACGTCTTTTACAGTAAACCTCTATGTCTTAGAGATTACCTCATTTTCTTTTTTACACCTTGCATTTTTGGGGGAGCGCGTTGTTGTTTGGTTGGTTTTGGTTTTAGTTTTCTTAAAATCCAACCCATTTGCTTTTCCTTGTTCCCTACAGAGTATATTGCACTTTATCCATACTCAAGTGTAGAGCCTGGAGATTTGACTTTCACTGAAGGTGAAGAAATACTGGTGACCCAAAAGGATGGAGAGTGGTGGACAGGAAGTATTGGAGATCGAACTGGAATCTTCCCATCCAACTATGTCAAACCAAAAGATCAAGAGGTAGCGTTCTCTGCATTAGAGCAAAAGCATTCCATTGTTATCGACCAGGATCTGTGCTAGTGCAGAGGTCTACGGTTTGGGCGGTGCTGCTTTCATTACAAGGAAACTACTCATAGTCACTCCAGTCACACAGCTTTCTCTTAGGGCCCCAGGTAGAAGACAAGGACCACAGGATTTCATAGACTTTATAGAGCAGGAGCCAGAGATGGGACTGAGCATGAGTGTTAACATTGGCAACAAGTCCTGTCAGCTCTTTTCCCTGAAGTGACAGGCATACTTAACTCATTTTTGAGAAAATGTTTATTAAACTCTTGTCTAAATATTTTTCTGTCAGTTCTTTGAAGTAAACTATTCCATAAAGGCATTTACCCACAACAATAATTTCCCTTGAGATACTTGCATATGGTATATAGTAGAAATGTTACAGGTACACTTCTGTTTAGTCACATGGCCTTTAAAAGGAAAGTATATTCAGCCAAATATAGTGGTACAGGCCAACAATCCTAGCACTTAGGAGACAGGCAGAAAGATTAGGAGCTCAAGGTCTTCCTTGGCTACAGTAAGTTCAAGGCTAGCCTGCACTATGTGAGACCCTGTCTCAACTGGGCGAAAATGTGTATAAAGGTTAGGAGTTGGGGTTGGAAAGATAGCTCAGTGGTTAAGAGCATTTGCTGCTCTTACAAAGGACCTAAGTTTGGTTCCCAATGAGAACATGTCCCAGTCAGATCAGCCTGTGGACAAGTCTGTTGGGCATTTTCTTGATTAATGGTTGTTGGGGAGGGCAGCCCATTATGGGTGATGCCACCCCTGGAGCAGGTGGTCCTAGTATAGGAAAGCAGCCTGAGACAGCCAGGAGAAACAAGCCAGGAAGCAGCACCCCTCACGGCCTCTTCAAGTGCCTGCCATGTTTGAATTTCTGTCCTGACTTTCCTCAGTGATGGGCTCTTCTCTGAAAGTGAAAGATGAAATAAACCCTTTCCTCCTCAAGTTGCTTTTGGCTACCATATTGCATCACAGCACAGAAACCAAAGGAGGGTACTCCAGACAGCCATGTTTAATGCTAGGAAAGCTTCAGCCAATGAGCACTTTCTGTTACATAAGTGCATGCCAACTTGAGCTGCTTGCGTACAAAATGCTGTATTAGCAGACCAGATCTGTTTGTTGGCTCTGCATTCTTCCGTTATTTGGCTAAGACAAAGTTCATTGTCATCTTGATGTTCATTTAAAGAAACAAGAATCCTGGGTGTTAGAAATTTTTAGTTCCTAGTAAACTTGGATTGTCATGTCTGGATTTCTGGGGGGAAAAACAACTATATTTTTTTTCATTGTAGAATTTTGGGAATGCTAGCAAATCTGGAACATTAAACAAAAAACCTGGTATGTATAATAGTAACCTTGAAATCTGAGTAGAGTTTACTCTGTTTGTTTGTAGTTTTGGATTCACAGTGCTATTTTCTCCTTTTCAGAGATCGCTCAAGTAACTTCGGCATATGCTGCTTCCGGTGCTGAGCAGCTCAGCCTTGCACCAGGGCAGCTAATATTAATCTTAAAGAAAAACACAAGTGGGTGGTGGCAAGGAGAGCTACAGGTAATTTTCTTTGCAAGGTAAAAATTCAGGCTCATAAAAAAGACAGCAATAATTTTTAAAAAGCCACCCCCAATCATAACACTTGGAGGTTATCAGTCAACATTTAAGTGTTTTGCTTCTCTCTAGTCTCTCACTGCTTTTTACACAGTTTAGTTGACCTATTAAGTGTTTTCCACTTACTAGGCAACAGGCCCTTTTCTTTTTCTTTTTCTTTCTTTCTCTTTCTCTCTCTCTTTTTTGTTTTGGTTTTTGGTTTTTGAGACAGGGTTTCTCTGTGCATCCTTGGCTGTCCTGGACTCTCTTTGTAGACCATGCAGGCCTCTAACTCACAGAGATTCACCTGCCTCTGCCTCTCTGAGTGCTGGGATTACAGGCTTGCGCCACCACACCCATCTCATAGATCCTTTTCTTAAAGGAAAAAGAATATAACATCATCTCTGCCTGGGATGCCCAGCTTGCCATATCCCTCTAAAGAAAAGACCAGGCCCTGTGCTGAGGAAGTACTCCCCAGCCCTGAAAATACTCCCCAGCTGCCCCACCCTACCCCTGAGGTCTTAGACTTTGGAAATAGCAGCACAGGAAACAGTACGGACATAGATGAGCATAGTTTTTCCTGAAAATCTTAACAGATAGTTGTCACATATATTTTTATAGAGAAAAAGTTTTCTTCTCTCATTTCTAATATTTCCTTCCCAGCCTAAATGCACTTTAATGTTAAAAGATGATGAGAGAAATAACAGCTGTGTTTTTATTATACGTTTGGGTGTGGTGGGAATGCATTTGGTTCTGGCATTGTAGTCTCAGAAATCCTAAAGAACAGATGTGTGCAGATGTGGTGTGTTCTTGACTGAGCCCCTTAATTTCAACCTTCTGACTAACTTTGAACTAACTAAATGGGAAATGCAACCTTCCAGAAATGCTTTTATGACTTCCTGATTATTGACAAGGCTCCAGGTTGAGCCAAACCCTTAACAGGAGCTCACGAGGAGCTCACGAGGAGCCATGGGAGCTCTCTGTAGCCTGATACTTGGGTAGAGTGTTTGGAGAACTCATGCCTGGGACTTCTCTAGAGGCATCGTGGCTGGCTGGCGTTGTCAGCAGTGTTTTGAGGTGCACACTGTAGTGAAGCTTCCCCTTGTGGAAAGTTAACCTAGAAGCCCAGTGAGGAGTTCAGGAGTCCATGACTAGTCCCTGAGTCTGCTCTCAAATTTGGTAGTTCACTAGAAGGGTCCTCGGAGCTCCCTGAAAGCTATTATCCTCACTGTTCGTCACTGTGAAACAGTACGGATTGAAGCCAGCCAGGGTCACATGGTGAGGACCCCCAAAGTGGACCTGGTGGTTCCCCTCTCTAGAAGAGGCAGTGGGAGCCCTGGTGTCTGGAGTTTTTAATGGGGACTTTATCACACACGTAAGGTTGAATG
This sequence comes from Acomys russatus, assembly GCF_903995435.1. Taxonomy (NCBI): domain Eukaryota; kingdom Metazoa; phylum Chordata; class Mammalia; order Rodentia; family Muridae; genus Acomys; species Acomys russatus. Next base: position 25,882,362 of record NC_067137.1, read on the forward strand.
GTCAGATGGTGAAGCCACTCCAGCCCTGTCATCAGAGTGAGCTGAAACAGCAGGACACAGAGCAAGTCACATTGTTGGATTTGGCATTGCCCAAGCCTCACTGGTAAACAAAGACACTTGCTAGTAAATATACCCAGGATTTAGATTCCATCTGAGAAGCTAAGTCCAAAGGCCAATACATGGGCAAGGTTAACTTGTCATTAGAAAGCCTAGAATTTTTGGTTTTAAGTTGTAGCTCGGTGGTTATTTTTAATTGTTTCTTTTACTAATTTTATAGGCCAGAGGGAAGAAACGACAGAAAGGATGGTTTCCTGCCAGCCATGTCAAGCTACTGGGTCCAAGTAGTGAGAGAACCACGCCTGCCTTTCATGCTGGTATGAAAGGGCTTACCTTGCATTTGTCTTAGAAGACTGTTACAGCACAGGATGTCTCAGATTGGCTAACTTCTTGGAAGGCCTGGAAAACTTGCCTTTCCTTCCCTCTGCTTCAGAGCAGTGTGCCCCTGGGAACATCTTCCTGCAGAGTACTGCTACTCCTAGAAATGTGAAATTGCTGCTTTGTCATATTATAGTGAAACAGTTTACTTGGATTTTTACCTAGAGTTGCTTAGGCTTTGGAGGTTGTTTTGTTTTATTTTGTTTTGTGAGGCAGAGATTGGGGGAAAGAGCATGTAAAATAAAATTTTAGCCTAATTTTAGAATTTAATCATAATTTAAGTTCTAGAGGCAGGGTTGATCCTTGTAGGAATACTTAACTTATTATTTTGCTGTTCTTTTGCTAGTCTGTCAAGTGATCGCTATGTATGACTATATAGCGAATAATGAAGATGAGCTCAATTTCTCCAAGGGACAGCTTATTAATGTTATGAACAAAGATGACCCTGACTGGTGGCAAGGAGAAATCAATGGGGTGACCGGTCTCTTTCCTTCAAACTATGTTAAGATGACAACAGACTCAGATCCAAGTCAACAGTGTGAGTAACATCAGATTACTTCTCTCTCAACTGATTAAAAAAAAAATCTTTATTATATTGCATGCATTACTATTCTGAGTCAGATCTTAAATTCATCACTCACAGTAGATGTAGTTAATATTTCAAATAAGAAAAACTAAATGATAACAATCAAGAATGCTTTCGGCTAGCTTCAGCACTTAGTGCTAGTTTTTCTCTTCACAGAACTGTGTCATTTCTTGTGTGACTTCTTTGTTGTGATATCACCTAAACTGTAGCTTCCCTTCATCACTGCCACCCCTTTACAGCTTAATACGAAGTAGCTGGTGCTATAATTTCCCTGGACTGTGACGTAGCCTATTAGTGGGTACAGTCCATTAATTTTGGAATCTCCTCGTTTATTTTCTATGCATTTAAATATCATTCAGCTTGGGAAAATTAAATAACCCATTTTAAACGCTTTCAAAACATGCACTAGATGATTCTTTAGAGACTATCTCATGTCACAAAATATGTGTGAAGCAAGATCACTTTCACAGTTGCACCTGATACGTACAAAGGAGAGAGGGAGATAAAAAGAAAGCCATTGCTTTAAGGAACTCTACCTCAGGTATACAAAACTCCTAGAAAACTAACCTAACTTGAGAAATAACTTTTTAAAAAGATGTATATAGGTCGTGTGTAGCCCAGGCTGGCTTCATACTTGGTATATGCCTGAGGATGACCTTGAATTCCAGATGCTTCTGCTTCTTGTTTCTGATTCTAAATACCTAGATTATAGGCCTGCATCTCGATGCTCCAGTAAAACTTTCTGTCTCTCTCTCCTCTTCCTCCTCATCTTCCTCCTCCTCCCTCCAGTAGAGGGGTGGTACTGGGGGTTGGTTGAATGTAGGGCCTCATGCACTCTAGGCAGATGCTCTACTGCTGAGCCATATTCCCAATTTCTAATTCTTTCTTTATTTTTTTTTTTTTGTTTGTTTTTGTTTTTGTTTTTCAAGACAGGGTTTCTTTGTGTAGCTATGACTATCCTGGGCTCACTTTGTAGACCAGGCTGGCCTGGAACTCAGAGATCTGCCTGCTCTGCCTCCCTGAGTGCTGGGATTACAGATGTGTGCTATGGCACCCAGCCCAATTCTAATTCTTAAGAGAAACAGAATTTGGAGTTTGTTTGGTACACAAATTATGTAGAAAGCATAAATTAGTTATCTAGGGACACATGACAAATTACCTTTTGGCAGTTCAAGCATGGTCAACACCCCCACCTGGAATCCCAGCACTCAGGAGGACCATACACTGGAGCCCAGTTTAAAGCTAGCCATTGTAGCTAGTGGCTTCTGTGTTAGCACAGCTCTCCAAGACAACAACTAGTACCACACCCTTTCTGAAATAATATGAAGAAATTATTTGAGCAAATAAGAGGAGGAAGATCTTTCATTAATTATTGTTCTACTTAATTTTAAAGAAATGGAATTCTCATTTGCTTCAGTCAAGAAATTTATTCATTTTATAAATATTCTTTAGGTGTCTACCACATACTTCAGGCATTAGAATCCAAATATTCAGAGGCATGCTTTGCTCTAAAGTAGCTTCGGACTTCAGTTGGGAGCAGTCAGGCAGTACAACAGTTGCCTTAGTGGGTACTTGCGCTAATATGAACCTGGGGATGATCCCTAACCCTGTGTGGGAAGAAGGCATGCTGCTGCAGAAGGCTCCCAGAGTGCAGTCAGTGGGCCCAAGAGAAGGAGGGGGTGCCATTTGCTAGAAAGGCAAATGGGGCTGAAAGGAGGTATTAGTTATTTTCTTGATCATTTTACCTAGTTAGAGATGAGGAAATGGAGCAGTCAAGGGACCGGGTCAAACTAGAGTAGCTCCAAAGTGCTGTGCTGTAAGATCATTCTCTATGGCTCATGCCTTGGTTGGGGCTAAGATATTTGGGGTTGTGTGGTTTGAGTATATCTAAAAGCAATACTTGTTACTGTCCTAAGCGAATGGCAAAGGTTTGTCACCCATCCTGGAATAAAAGAACTGGGAACAGTTTCCAACCAGATCCTCTGAAGTTTTATTTACACACATACTGTTTAAATCACCTAGGAGACTGCAGAACGTCTGTTATGTTTGCTCAAAATAGCTGTTGTACTAGCAACTGGAGAGTCATAATCACTTTTCAGCAATGTCCAGAGTTCACTGAATCCCTAGCTATGAGATTCACCAAACATAAGTTTACATAAGCCTACAGCTTCCACGGGATGTGCTCTAGAAAACGCTTCATGCGTGTAGTCAGGGATTCACTTGAGAACAGAATACAGCTACTCAGATATTTAGAAGTAAATCACTTATTAGTGGTCTTTGTTTGAGGTATTAGTGCTGGTTAAACTGTAGATTAGAAAATTGTGTTTTTCTAGCCCTTATAAACACTGTATTCATTTTAATATACAATTGGCATTTTTTAAGGTTGAGGATTTTAGTGGTTCAAATTTATTTAGTTGATATTGCATGTGACTATTAGTCAAATTTTTTCTCACCCACCTAATTTACATTATGTTCATTTTATTCCTCATTTTCTTTTTTTAGGACCCAATGTTGTCTTCCAGTTGTGAAAGCACCCCAGAGACCCACTATCCAAGTTTGACTCTAGCGTGGAGGCAGGGCAGGCAGCCCTGATCAAATATCTCCTACACAATCCTTTACTTGGTTTGAATGTTAGAGCCACTTGTGACTATTTCTATGTGTTTCTAATTTACAGTTAAAATTTATTTGTAACAATTTCAAGGATAGTGGGTCTTTGTGTGGCTTTCCCTGCTGTTCACTCTGGCATCCTTTAGCATTTTTCTTCTTTTTTAATTTGGCACTTGTAGGTCATTAGCATGCATATTCAGTTTGCCCTTACATGGTGGGAGTACAAACACACAAAGACCCACTATTTGCACAAACTGTTCTCTCTGGTTTGGAATGCTTTTCCAATGCTCGTGCAAATTGTATATTCATTACAGAATTCAGATGATGTTTGCTTATGCTCTACTATTATATTTTATCTAATCCTAATCAGAAGGGCCCATAATTGGCTCAATCTGTGATTTGCTCTCAAATGGCACTGTTTATTATGTCCTCATATGCCACTATGAGTACCAGTAGGTAGGTTTGTTTGAAGGCCAAGAACTGGAAATAGCCTTTTCTGTGCTTTCTGTGTGGTCTGAATAGGAGCAATAACACTGGGGAGCCTTTCTTGTCTCACAGGAGAGAAACGCAGTGTGCTCTGGCCAGTGAATGCAGAGTAGTATATGTTGGTCTGTTTCTGCTGCCCGAGAACGAGTGCAGGCCTTGGGCAGTGTCTTGACGGTCTTAGGTGCTCTAGGCTGCAGAGCTATGCTCCAGCACACAGTTACTGCTTTACTGATGACATAAACATAGGCTATTTTCATGAATGGCCAGTATCCATCACTGACTGTGAGGTGAGAGACCGTCCCTAGCTTAGAGCACTTATATCTATAATGTATTCTAAAGTAGAATTTGTTATCTCTTGTAGTCAGGTGACTACTTGCCCTAGTATACAAAATGACACTGTTGGCATTCATAATGCACTTAGTAAAATCCATAAGGAGTCCTTGAAGAGTCTGAACCAGACCTGAAGCAGGCATGCAGGCTCTAGCCAAGGACCCCGTAGTAAGGGGAGAGCACGTGAGAGCTGCCATTCCTCTGCCCATGAGGCTTCTTTAGGTCTGGAATATTGACGTTGCTATCTACGCCTCCGGGCTAGTATTCTTCTCCCACATTGCCTACTTTGGCATAGGATTTTACTTCTTCCCTTGAATGGAAAGCACTCTACACATAATAGACATTATTATAAACTAATAAGTGTGATAGCACTTAGCTGAAATGAGAAAGTTTTAATACAGTATTAAACCATATTTGAAAATCAATGAGCAGTTTATGCAATTTAAAATGTTTACAAATTGCAGTGCAATCTACTGTTTGTGGAATGTCAGATAAGTGTATATACAATCACAGAGTCTTATTCATCACAGAGTTCGTTGAGAAAGTGAAACATGCTTTTATACCTCTCACTTTAATTTAAAGGCATATTTTGTGCAATATTTATGTTAATGTGCCTATTATAATGAGTGAATTATTATAATCATACATTGCCTAAATCATAACTTGAAAAAAAACACAACAGTTTGGTTACATCTTTACAAAACCCAAATATCTGTACTGGAAAACTTCACATTATTGGGGTGTTGGGAGATATGTGTGTGTGCTCTCTGGGGTGGGGTTTCTGTTAGAGTTCTTAGCCCACCTCCATTTTAGCATTTGCCATCATGACATTGTTTTATATGACACTCATAGGAAAGCAATAATATCAATTTACAGATGGATAAGAGAGTTGCCTGCAGTCACTAAGAGACAGTGCAAAGACTGAGTGCAAACTGACTTTTCCACAGTATATAGATTACCTGATCTTTCTTTTTGTCTCTTGAACATTCTCACTTTCCAGCCTTGAATTCAGTGTGTGGACTGCTGCTTTATATACTGAGGTAAAAAAAAAAAAAAAAATCCAGCACTGCTAATTAATTACATTGTTTTGTAAGGCACCTTTTTTTCCTTCATAATTTTCATTTGGGACTTCTCTACTGATAAATTATTCCAAAAATATTTCATAGGCCAAATCACTTTACTTCTCCATCTCTAAAAGTAGATGGCTAGAAGTGGCTTCAAATTGAGCTCAGCATCTACAATCAATCTGAAAATAGCATGTTCATCAAGTACCTGTGGCCTCAGTGACACACTGGCCCAACAGTCAGAGTAAATGTCAGTCTAGCAAGTAAACTCACTGTGTTAACTGGATACTGCTCTGTGTAGGTATTTTGTCATATATCTGGTAGAAAGCTGTAAGAAAGGAAATTGAATGACATATAATCATTTAAATCATTCTTATAAGTGCATGCGATCTGTTGCAATACCTCATCCAACCATGCATTTGCTCTCTTCCTGATTTAATGTAAGGCAGCTGTCTGTTGCTTAGAAGGAAAGAGTTTACTGGATACATAATTTTAAAATTAGAATAGAGTGAAATCAACTGGAACTTGCAGGAAACGCCTGTTTAAGAGCACACTGAGACAGGCATTTCTAAAACATGTGTTTGAACTCTGTGTTTTCCAGCAGTGAGGAAAAAGGCTACAGGCAAAGCTGTTATTTTTAGAAAATTAAAAACTAAAAATTAAGCTTATTGATTATATAGTTTCTCTGAATCTTTGAGTCATTTGAAATAATGCAACACTTAAGACAGTAGCTGTTTTTAAATGCAGTATGATAGTGGAGTTAGAAAGGAAGAGATTGTGGGGAGGAAAGGTAAAAAGATGCCAAATCCAGTCCAAAGCTTTATTTGCCAAGTTTTCTTAGAATGAATTTTACCAAGTTATGAATTTCTGTAAATAAACAAGGGAAATCATGAGACCCCTTTGCCTAGCTGGCATTATTAGATCTGCTGTGATGCTACTGTGATGTAATAAACTATCAAATTGTTGCAAAGTGATGTATTTGCCTTAAATTTTTATTTTGTGTGTCTTGAGAACTATAGTATTAAAGGTATTGAGATTGTGCAAATGCTGGGCACGCTTGGCATGAATTAATCTGTTTTTATTTTTACACAACTGTAATATAACTATGCAAGTGTGTTTATTAAAAGGACACAAACTCCATTACTTGTATTGTGTATTTCTTTTGAAGCATCCTTTTAAAACTTATTTTAATTGCTTAGCTATAAGTGTGATTAGATGTCTTTGGGACTTTGCTTTTCTCTTTATGTAATATCAGGGTACAGACCAATAGTCAAGATTCATATAATTTGAGATAATTATACATATCTCAGAAGCAAAAGTAATTCTTATTTTGCTATGCTGTTGCCGAGCAAATATAATCAAAGATAATAGGAATATTTTTCTTTACAGTTTTTTTCTACAGTGTTTTTTCTAAAAATATCGAAAGAAACTCAGAAGGCATTTCAGTACAAAGTAGTAGGCTAGTAGGAGAGCCCGCAGCGGCTCTTCAGTCCAGGACCTCAGAGTTGAGCAGAGAACTACATTTGATATCAAGTCAGTGGTTTTATAAGTTGGTGAAAATAAAAGTATGGATTCAGGGTGGAGGGAAGATGAGTTTTTCTTTTTACTACAAAACAGGCATGGGCTTTCCAGAAAGAGGCAATCCAGAGGCACAGCATTAGATGTGCATCAGCTGGGAATGGGCCCCACCCTGCCTACTGTTGCTTTTCCAACACCTTGGTAGTTGAGGCTCCTGAGGGAGAGGATTAGCTGTATGGGAACCTCAGCTGAGGGTTGGGAAGTAAGAGGACCCAGGACTACAGGCAGCAGGATTTGTGAGACTTGAGAGTGCTGTGGGGCTACAGTTTAGAAAACAAGGGGCCCGTGTCAAAATATGGTCAGATACTTTTCTAAGACCCATGAACAAAGTAACTGATTGTTTCATTTTTACAGATGGGTTAATTAAAATGGGCTAAAGTCTCAGTAAAAGACAAGTTGGCTTAGTGACCTGGCTTTTGAGTTCATACTATGTAGCTTATATACTTGTGTGCTAATGCTACCGTCATCTTTATAATCATGAGGCCGGGCAGTACACCTTGCTCATACCAGTAAAAAGAGGAAAAATATGCACTGAGAAGAGGCAAGGGTAGAGTGTAACAGCTAGAGCCTGTAGCAATAGCGTCAGGAAGGAGAAGGCTGGCCTTTATCACTGTCTTGTTGGGATGTAATTCATATACCTCTTTAAAATGTACAACTCAGGATGGGTGTGGTGGTGCACGCCTTTAACCCCAAGGGGTTAAAGGAGACAGAGGCAGGTGGATCTCTGTGAGACCAGGCCAGCCTGGTCTACAAAGTGGGTCCAGGACAGCCAGAGCTACACAGAGAAACTCTGTCTTGAGAAACCATAAATAAGTAAATAAATACACTCAGTAGGTTTTAGTATCTTTACAGCCGTGCAGCCATTGCTATAACCAATTATAAAGTATTTTCATCACCTCAAAAAAAAAAAAAAAAAGACCTTTAAACTGTCACTCTTTTATCTCCCTAGAACTACACACATGCACGCAACATACAACATACACAGCCCTTAGCCCTAGGAAACCACTAATCTACTTTCTTCTCGGAATGCTTCCTGTGTGTTATAAGGTATGTGGGGGGCGATTATATTATTTCACATAATGTCATCTGTGTAGGAGTATGTATCAATACATTATTCATTCTTATGGTCAGGATAAAGTTTTGTTTGGCTGTGCGGTATTTTGGGTTTCTTTGGTAGTTTCCAGATCCTGTAGCAGGCTCTTTTGTAACAGCCACACTGTTCCACAGTGGCTGCAGCGTGCGTGGCTCCCGCTGGCAGAGGAGGTGTCTCTGTTGCCCCAGTCCTTTCAGCAGTTGCTGTTGTGCTGTGGCCTCTGGCCACGCTGATACGTGTCCTGGTCTTGTAGTGAGCATTTCCCTGAAGGTAGACGGTGTGCAGGATCCCTTTTTATGGTGCCATCTCACTAAAGAGCCCTGGCTGGACTTGAACTCAGAGTCACCTGCCTTTGCTTGCCGATTGCCAGGATTAGAGGTGAGCATCACCCAGCGGCAGCATCTTTTCACGAATCCATTTGCCACCCACGGATCTTCTTCGGTGAAGTGTTGAGGTCTGTGGCCTGTTCTTTAAGTCACATGTTTTTATTTATTGTTGAGGTAGTTGTAGCCATTGGGTAACAGCCCTGTGTCAGATACAGGGTTTGTAAGTATTTTCTCACAGTCTGTGACTTGTCTCTTTTTTCTCTTCATAAAACAAAAAAATAAATAAATTTAGTGAGGTCTAATATATGAATTATTTTGTGGATTATGCCTTTTTTGTCATATTTTATCACTTAGCCCAAAGCCATATAGATCTTTCCCTCATGTCAGAGATTTACATTATGATTCATAACAGCAACAAAATTATAATTATGAAGTAACAACAAAATAATTTCATGGTTTGGGGGTCACCACAACACGAGGAGCTGTATTAAAAGGTCGCAGTATTGGGAAGAATAAGAGCCACTGCTCTAGAGCCTTCCATGTGTAGCTGTCACATGTCCCAGAGCCAGCTGCTGAGACTGTGCGCTCTGTTGTTGCCTGTGCTCCTGTACCAGAGCCGGTCAGTCCACTTGCCCGTTCTCTTGCTCATAGCACATGGTCTCGGTTCCTGCCATTCAGTGCTGAGACTTTATCCGCACTGTGGTGACTTTTCTGGGACTTCTGCCTCTTGACGTAAACATCAGAATTAATTTTTGAATCACTTTTTTGTTTGTCTTAAACAAGAACGAGAAAGTATGAGATGTTCTTAGGAAACAGACTACCTACTGCTGTCAAAAGGCAACACTCACTCAGTCTCTCAAAGCAGGAGAATAAGCAGAGCTGCCCTGGGAGCCCACACCTTGTCCGCCAACGTGGGTGAAAGCCACAGTGAACCAGGCATTTGGGGTTGACCGATTGCAGCTCAAGTCCTTCCTGGCTGTAACCATGTTCCTGGCTACCAGTCTGCTTTTCCTCCAAAACAGGAAAATAGACCAATCCCCAGTCGATGTGAGCTGAGGGGAGGGGTGGGGAGGGAAGGGCAGGGGAGGGGAAGGGACAGGAGGAGAGGGATGAAAAACACAGCTTCAGGTGAGTTCAGGTTGGCCCTGAGGATCCTGCCACTGGAACTGAGTGTCACCAGTGGTTATGTGTCAGCCATTGTGAAACCAGAGGCAGGAGAGAAACCCAGCAGTGTAGGGTACTCTCCAGTTATGGAGTTATGGCCACTGGAAATGTGAACAGTATGAATATTCCATGGGGGAGATTAAAAGGCCACTCAGTGACGCCAAGGAAGAATAGACTTGTGGAACCCCTCTGCCCACGGACAGTTTGATTGAGCACTGCAGCAAGTAGCCACAAGGTTCTAATTGTGTGACGGGGTAGAGGGTGTATAAAGGACCAGTTATGTCTCTAAGACACAAAAAGTTAGAGGAAAGAAAAAGCCGTGTTGGTTTTTCTTGCAGTGCTTATGGATATTTGACATTCCAAATATTTTTTTCTAATTCCTTTTTCCTTTAGAAATCAGTTCAAGGTCAACCCAGGTCCAGTGTGCAGCCCATATCAGGCATCCAGTGAGTGTGGTGCAGTCCCACTGCACATGGCCTTTCCTTCTCCTGTGAGAGACCTGGTAGCTCTGAAGTGCTGCTCGCCGCCCAGCCACAGATCTCCATCCTCTCTCCGAGAGGCTTCCACGTTACATTAGTGAGAGACAGGTCACATAGTGTTAGAATCGAAACTTCTGGATTAGGAGCAAGGAAGGAACTCCCCGTCCTGTTCCATCCCTTGCCTGCAGCCTGAGTTCGGAAGAGCATGTCAGTTAAGTCCGTGGTGAACGGGGCTGGGTAGGGGGCCCACAGGTCCAGCCTGAAGTGGCTGCCAGGGACAGAGTGTGCACGTCAGTCAGTGCCCTACAGCTTGAGAAGATGTATTAGTGTGAGCACATGCACTAGTGTGAGCACCACAGTTCAGATTCCACAGTGCCATGGACTAAGAACTGTAACCCAAGCCTCGGGAAGCAGAGGCAGGGATGGCCTCCCCCTGAGCGGTGTGGCTGACTAGAGTAAGATCTGCAGGCACCGGGTTCAGCAAAGCCCCAACCTCAGTAAATCAAGTGGAGAGTACTGAAGGAAAACACCCAACCGCAGCCTCTGGCCTCCCACATTCTCAGGTACACACCCGCGCACCCATGCATGTGAACATGCATTCACATATCACACATATGTGCACACAAAGAAAGAGAGTTCTCTGTTGCCTTAGGCTTATGACCTTATTTTTTTTTTTTCTTCGAGTCAGGGTTTCTCTGTATAGCCTTTGCTGTCCTGGACTCACTTTGTAGACCAGGCTGGCCTCAAACTCACAGATATCCATCTGCCTCTGCCTCCCGAGTGCTGGGATTAAAAGCGTGCGCCACCACGCCCGGCATGATCTTTTACCACAGATTAGGAAATAAAACTAAATCCGATAAAGTATCAACAGTTGCTTCGGGGACGTTCTGAAATACTGCTGTTACATGGTGAGCTTATTAATATTCTAAAACATTTCAGTACAATTCCATCTAAATAAGAAACCTAAGGCTTGATGTGTAACTTGGTAGACACCAGAAAAATATAGGAGCCCAAATTGGTAGAGTACATGGCACATGAATTTAATCATAGCACTTGGGAGGAAAGGCAGAATGATCAGAGTTCAAGGTCAGCCTGAACAATACAGCTTGCAAGTGTCTCAAAAAAGGACGAAGAAAAAGGAGGAGGAAGGAAGGAAGGAAGGAACAAAGGAAGGAAGGAAGGAAGAAGAAGAGCTTTTCAGTTTGTTTTTAAAGGGCTGGGATATAGCTTGGCATCAGAGCACTTGCCTAGCGTCTGTGAAGCTGCAGTTTTGATTCCCACCAACACCAGCAAATAAACAAAACTGTGTTAAAGAATTATTTAAATTTAAAAATTATATATTTAGCCATTATTTTATGATAAAAGCATACTACTTGATACATTGTTCATCCTTAGTAAAGATTTACCAAGTAGATAAAAAAAACTTGTTTCATACAATAGCAGGTTTCTAAAGCCCTGATGAGACTTGGCTCCATAAGAAGCAGCCTGCAGAGAGTCACACAGTTAAGTCTTCTAGATTTACTGTTGGAAGCTCGCCGCTTCATGGAGTTTCCACACAGTGCACCCAACAACTGTTCTGCGATGCTAAGAGCGCCTCGCAGAGCAGAACACACAGAGAATGGCATTGTTCAGTGGCCTTGCTCTCCTCAGAACGGGCAAGGCCTTTCTGGTACTTATGACCTCATCTGAACAAACACAGCCTCTATCAGCCAACACAGGCTGTCCTTTGTCCTCTGCCTTTTGGGATCATCCCAGGTCACTATCTCCTTCCTAAGCACCCCTCTTTTTGCTTCTGGCTTACCCAGGGATTTACAGAGGTTCACAGCCATCACTGTGGGACGGAGTTTTTGTTAACTGTGACTCATAATCAGTCTCCATGTCTACCCACGCTGTGAGGGGCTTGTAGTTCAGCTTGCTCCAACTATCTGGTCAGGAACTTGGGTCTATCGTTTCTTCTCTCTCTGTTCCTCCTGTCCATCAGTGCCTATAAGGAGATTTTCATCACTTTTTTTGTGGTCTGTAGGGTAGAGTCCATCTCCTATCATATTTTATCAATCCTTGAGGAAAGCCTACTAGGGTGCCAGGCATTGCAGATAGAGCACATTATAAAACAGACAAAAATGTTGCCCTTTACCAGTGGAAGGCAGAAAGTGAACAGATGAGGTTAACCAAGTATGCTGTATCCCAGGAAAGTAAGTAGGGAGGGAAGAGAGAATGCTGGGGGGAGGGGCGGGGAGGCGGTGAAAGGATTTCATTTTGAACAGGACAGTCAAAAATGTCTCCAAAGTGATGATGGAGGAGCAGATCCTTGAAGGGCACCCTAGGACCTGCCATGGGAGTGTGTCTGTGATGCTCAGGGAACAGGGAGGTGGCCAGTGGCCTGGAACAGAGGGGACGGCAGGAAGGAGAAATGAGAACAGGGCAGTCAGGGAGATGGAGCAGTAGCTGAGATTCTTTGGGTCTGTTTTATAATAACTTTGGCTTTTGTATGGTGCAAGAAAACCCCTTTAGAGGGTTTCAATCAAAGGAGAGCCACGATCTGATGTGTTTTTACAGGATTAAACTGTTTTACTGCTAGATTAAAGTGAGGAAAGGGGACCAGAAAGAAGCACAGAGGTCCACTGGGAATTTTCTCAGTGATCCCAGCAAAGGATGGATGGCAGTGGCCGGGGTCTGGATGGTGATGGTGCATGTGGTGCAAACCAAAGATCTTAGCACAAGCTGGGGAGAATGGTACTGGCACTGAGTTCGAGGGTGATGGAGAAGGAGCCAGTTAGGCAGCAGTGGTAAGGATATGGAGGTCCCACACAGGCAAGAGTATAAATGTGAGAGTGGCCAGCACATCCTTAACCAGATTGCTGAGTCCACAGAGAAGAGTCCCAAGGCCTAGACCAGGACACTCACTCACCATGAGGAGTCTGGATGGCTGGGGGTGGGGGGGATGAGGAAGAGAGACCTAGAAAGGCTGGGCCGGGAGAGAGGATGATATGAAGAGAGAAGTGAACCCAGAGAAAGGAGCCGAGGGGGTGCGGCTTGGGGTGGCGCTCCTGCCTGGCCCTGGGAGGATCTCCAGAACCTGAGAGAGGGAACACAAGAGTTAGTGGTTGGTCAGATAAAATGAGTTCCGGCTACCAACAAAATAACCACCGGGGACATCAGGAAGCTGCCTTTCTTTCAGCAAAAAATACCTGGGGCCAGCAAGGTAAAGGCGTACACAGAACAATCCTGACAACACGAGTCCAAAGGAAAGAGCAAAACCAAATCCACAGAGTTGTCCTCTGCCCTCCACACATGGGCCCATGCGCATACATAAACACAGTTACAGCAAACACATCTAAAGGGCCAGCAAGATGGCTCAGTGATACAGCAGCTGCCACACGAGCTGGGTGACCAGAGCTCCATGCCTGGAGTCCATGTAAAGGAGGAGGGAGATTCGGTTCTCTCCGTAGAGTGGCCTCTGCCTACAGACATGCCGTGGTGCACCCGGCAAACATAGAATGACAAAAAACAAAAGGTTTTCATTTATTTTATTTTTAGCTGTGTGCATGCGTGTGTGGATATGTGCATGTGTGTGCAGATGCCTGAAGAGACTAGAGGAGAGCATTGGGTCCCCTGGAATTACCGGCAGCTGTGCCCAGCCTGATGCGGGTGCTGGGAATCCAACCCAGGTCCTCTGCAAGAGCAGCCAGTGCCTTTCACCCCTGAGCCATCTTTACAGCCTCATAAATACTTTTTAAAAGTAACACTTGAAAGTGGTGTTAAATTTATACATTCCCTGCTATGTGCAGTAAATGTTGTCTCATAGACACTTATATTTGTTGAAATGTATATTCCCTTATGTGTGTTCATATGTCTAGCTCATTAACTGTTCAAACTGCTCATATTGGTAATTTTCATCGAAAAGTATCAACTTTACTACTGACACTATTGTTGCCTTTCTCTTTTCTTTTTCTTTACTTTCTTTTTTTTCTTCTTCTTCTTCTTTTGGCAAATAGATGTATTTGTTTTCAGAAAACTTCCATCTTTTTATGTTATATTTTGAGGCTTTTCTGTTTGTCATGCATAAGCTCAGGATCATCATATCTTCCAGGTGATTGCTGGCAGCATCTCGTGCAGATCCTCTGGGGTTTGTTTTATTTCATTGTGTTGGTTTATTTGGTTGATTCTAAGTTTTCCAAGATAAGCTTTTGCAGTTTCACACTAGCCTGAACCCCACTCCATCAGCCAGGCCAACCTCCAGTTCAACTCAGTGTTCCTGTCTTAGTTTTCTGAATGGTGCACTGCAGCCATGAGCTGCCACACCCGGCCTGGTAATGGCTCTTTACATACGGCATTAATGATGCAATCCATGAGGGATAACTGGTGTAATCTCAATACTGCCTGCCATTCTTTTACTCTCCCTGCCTCAGCCACTGCGCAGGGGGTGCTGGCCTTGTCATTGTCACTCTGTGTCCTACGCAGGGTGTGCTGGGCTTGTCATTGTCACTCTGTGTCCTACGCAGGGTGTGCTGGGCTTGTCATTGTCACTCTGTGTCCTACGCAGGGTGTGCTGGGCTTGTCGTTGTCACTCTGTGTCCTACACAGGGTGTACTGGCCTTGTCGTTGTCACTCTGTGTCCTATGCAGAGGGTGTTGGCCTTGTCATTGTCACTCTGTGTCCTATGCAGGGTGTGCTGGGCTTGTCGTTGTCACTCTGTGTCCTACACAGGGTGTGCTGGCCTTGTTGTTGTCATTCTGTGTCCTATGCAGGGTGTACTGGCCTTGTCATTGTCACTCTGTGTCCTACACAGGCTGTGCTGGCCTTGTCATTGTCACTCTGTGTCCTATGCAGGGGGTGTTGGCCTTGTCATTGTCACTCTGTGTCCTACGCAGTGGGTGTTGGCTTTGTCATTGTCACTCTGTGTCCTATGCAGGGTGTGCTGGGCTTGTCGTTGTCACTCTGTGTCCTACACAGGGTGTGCTGGCCTTGTTGTTGTCACTCTGTGTCCTATGCAAGGTGTACTGGCCTTGTCATTGTCACTCTGTGTCCTACACAGGGTGTACTGGCCTTGTCATTGTCACTCTGTGTCCTACACAGGGTGTGCTGGCCTTGTTGTTGTCACTCTGTGTCCTATGCAAGGTGTACTGGCCTTGTCATTGTCACTCTGTGTCCTACACAGGGTGTACTGGCCTTGTCATTGTCACTCTGTGTCCTACGCAGTGGGTGTTGGCTTTGTCATTGTCACTCTGTGTCCTACGCAGGGTGTGCTGGCCTTGTCATTGTCACTCTGTGTCCTACGCAGGGTGTGCTGGCCTTGTCATTGTCACTCTGTGTCCTATGCAGGGGGTGTTGGCCTTGTCATTGTCACTCTGTGTCCTACACAGGGTGTGCTGGCCTTGTCATCATCACTCTGTGTCCTACACAGGGTGTACTGGCCTTGTTGTTGTCACTCTGTGTCCTACACAGGGTGTACTGGCCTTGTCATTGTCACTCTGTGTCCTACACAGGGTGTACTGGCCTTGTCATTGTCACTCTGTGTCCTACGCAGTGGGTGTTGGCTTTGTCATTGTCACTCTGTGTCCTACGCAGGGTGTGCTGGCCTTGTCATTGTCATTCTGTGTCCTACGCAGGGGGTATTGGCCTTGTCATTGTCACTCTGTGTCCTACACAGGCTGTGCTGGCCTTGTCATCGTCACTCTGTGTCCTACCTAGGGTGTGCTGGCCTTGTCATTGTCACTCTGTGTCCTACACAGGGTGTGTTGGCCTTGTCGTTGTCACTCTGTGCCCTATGCAGGGTGTGCTGGCCTTGTCATTGTCACTCTGTGTCTTACACAGGGTGTGCTGGCCTTGTCATTGTCACTCTGTGTCCTACACAGGGGGTACTGGCCTTGTCATAAATTTGTGTTTTCTGCCTTTTTTTCTAAGCTACTTTCTAAACACTTTCTTTAAATCTCACATTTAGTAATTCTTAGATGTGTTTAATTTGGGATCTTATCCGTTAATTTATTATTTCCATGAGAATATTTGCTGTTTGCCTTTGCAACAGTATTTTGCATATGTGTGTGTGTGTGTGTGTGTGTGTGTGTGTGTGTGTGTGTGTGTATACATGCAGGTGCACATGTAGATTGGTGTGGAAGCCAGAGCAAAGTCAGGTTTCTTCTTCTTCTTCTTCTTCTTTTTTTTTTTTTTTTTTTTTTTTTTTTTTGAGATAGGTTCTCAGTGTGAGAGAGAGAGAGAGACGGGGGGGGGGGGGGGGGAGAGATTTTTGTACTCTGAGCTAGCTTCTTTTCAGTGTCACCTGGTTTCCATGTGGTAAGAGTAATCCTCCCACCACACCATACACTTTCCTTGGCTGAGCCCTCCTGAAGTTATCACTAGTCAGGGTTAATCTTTGTGTTAAATCATCAGTTTGAGAATTCATAAAATCCAAGTTTTGGTGATACTTAAGCCCAACATTTTCATTCTTCCCTCAGCATGGACAAAGAAGTTTCTTAGCCCCTCATTCTGGTGGGAGGAATGATACTCTGTCACCTTCAGTCCCCTGCCAGATCCCCAGCCTACAGCGAGAGCATAGAGAGGGCAGCCTACAGGCTCTGCCCCTGTGCAGCCCAGATCAAAGCCAGGAAGGGGGAACTGACAACCTGGGGCCAACGCCGAGCTTTCGCCACTTAACAAGCATGGCTCCTCCCTGGGGTCAGAGCACTCTACCCAGTTTCGTATTTAGACCTGCGTTAGACACAGACCAAGGGACGTATTTACCTTATGGACTAAGGACAATCTGAGCTAGTTCATATGGCATATTAAAATACAGATTGGGGCCAGAACTATGCTCCATGGCAGAATACATGCCACCACCACCCACGGCGGCCACTGAATACAGACACAAACCAATAACAAGGAGCCACAGAGAAACAAGTCTGGGTATCAGTGGGACCAAGGATGGGAAAGGTTCTTCACCACAGTGGTATCCCTCCAGCCTCACTTTGAAAGATTCTCTATGTGGGAACCAGACTGTGAATAAGGAAGGAAAAGCAAAAGTCCACAGAGCTGCAGGAAGCATGTGTGCCGTGCTGTAAGGACTGAGCCTCAGACCAGAAGAGGAGGGGGAAGCGAGAGGTAGGCAGAGCAGTCAATGTGGAGGCCAGGAAGCGAGCCGAGGCTAGACCACAGAGGCCCTGGAGGCATGCTGCTGAGTTAGGACTTAATTCTTCAGTCAGTGTAAACCACTTAGCATTTTATGAGGAAAGGGACATAAAAATGCAGTGGCTGGCTAGAACTGCTCAACAGAAATAAGTGAGGAGCTGGAAAAGCCCCGTATGTGATTTAAATTTTTCTAGCAGCCACAATTTTTTAAGTAAAAATGCATAAAATTCCAATAGTATTTAATCTAGTGTATCCAAAATATCACTCTGATATACAACAAGTTTGGTCAGTCAGCTGGCTGGTTGGTTGGTTAGCTGGGTTGTTTTTGAGAGTCTTACTGTGTGGCCCAGGCTAGCCCCTACCTGCAGATCCACTTGCCTCCGTCTTCTGAGTGTTGGGATCATAGGTAAATTTCACCAGCATCTGGACAATAGACTATTGACACAATATTTCACATTTCATATATAAATATGTCTTCAAAATCCAGTGTGTGGTTTACTTCTGCAGCGCCTCTCTACTAGACTGGCTACATAGGATGTGTTCAGTCACGTGCCTGTCCAGTGAGTGTAGAGACAGTCAGGTATCAAAAATGACAAAGTGAGAACCCAAGTCCTCAGGTCATCCCTCTGTTGTCAGGTATACCGTTGGCAGCTCTGGCTGCCTCGAGTTGCATACGTCTGTAGTGCAGGGCTTCTCAGAATCAAGTAGGCCAATGTGCACTGTGGCCCACGAAGAGCAAGAATAAAGCTTTACCCCTTCAGTGTGGCCGGATTCCTGTGACCTTACAGGACAGGAATGCCATATCCTATTTTGGCATTTGCTGGTTCGGGAGAACCGGAGAGCTTGGCAGCAGACAGAGGGAGACATTCAGAAGGAGGTACCAGGAAGAGGAGGGTCGCAAAGGCCGAGAAGGGACGCAGCAAGACTCTGAAGGGGCAGCACTTCCCAGGTATCTGTGCAGGGGCAGGTGGAGGAGGCTGTGAGCCAGAAGAGGGCACTGAACCCAGCAATATTGGGGTCCTTCCTACCCTCCCAAGAGCAGTGTCAGCAGAGCAGTGTAGCCAGCTAGAGAAATGAGAGGGAGTCACAAGTGTTGACCTTCTTGTGACTTTGGCAATGACATGAAAAAGAGGGGTGCTGAAGAGGGAGTGGGGCTGAAGGAAATGTCCTGGGGTGCTTATCTTAACTGATGAGTAGGAGGGACATTTAACCTGCTTATGGACTAAAAATGAAGCAGTAAAACTGAATATGGGGGGGGGGGGTGTGGGGCAAGGGGGGCCCCATGGAAGAGAAGACCAGTTAAGGATGCTGGCTGTGCAGAAAAATGGAACTTCTAGTACCATGATCAGAAAAAAACTGTGGAATGAGGGAGTAAAGGGCAGAAAGTTTAGGGGACACTTTATATCCCCCTGAACACCTGAGGTGAAGGGCAGGAAACCAAACCAAGAATAGAAGTCTAAGGGCCATTGGCATGAAATGCAAGGGGTCGGGGTGGCGTAGTGATGCGTCAACCCCACACGCACCCTAACGAAGCACCTGTCACGTGCATCTCAGCTGTAGAAGTGGAAGCTACTTGAGATTCTTCCGGCATCTCTAAGCTGTTCTAGATAGGCCGGTGTGGGTGCACTGTTGTTTTAAAAAAATGAAAATCCCAAACATTCAGTTTTACCAATGAAGACTCAGGAGCCATATTCTGGGGTGAAAACCTGCTAGCTCAGAGAAGCAGAGAAAGCACCCAGTTGACTTCCTACTCAGCTCACATCTCAAAGGAAAAAGGCAAAGCCAAAGAGCTTGTTAGCTCAAAACTCAGAAGCCTGCTTCTTCTCATCCACACTGTCTTAAATACCCCTCAACTCAAAGTCCCTCCTACTCTTTAACTCCTGTCAGCTGGTTTCTTGCTCTGCCTCTTGACCTAGGCTTAACTTTCTTAAATCCTGTGTACAGAAAGCTCTTGGATTAAAGGTGTGTGCTAGGGCTGAGCCACACCATAATCACCTGTTTATAATAACCAGAAAGTTCTTGCGTTAGACGTGTGTGTTAGGGCTCAACCACACCAAAGAAGAAACAGAGTCTTACCATTCACAACCTCGGAGTTCAGAGTGGGGTCAAATATCCTGCAACAGTGCACTTGAAGGGAGTCATTGAGACTGTGATATGGGCACAGTGATACACAATGCAGGGCTGAACAAAATGTACCCAAGCTCAGGGATGGGGATGTGGCCCAGTGGCAGAGCACTTGCCTAATGCATACAGCACTCTGCATTTGAGCCCCAGCACCACAAACTCATGCAGACTCATTTAATGATTAATTATTCACTTTAATGACTTTTTTTTAAAACACAAGTACATTTAACTCTAAACATGAGTAAATATAAAGAAAAGTACTAAGGGCTGATGAGGTGGCTCAGCTGGTCAAGGTGCTCAGTCCCCAGCACCCAGATGGTGGAAGGAAAGACAGACTCCTGAAAGCTGCCCTCTGACTTCCACCCTCACACAGTGGCGCATGCATGCACATGTGTACACATGCACACAATAAAAAACATTTACAATGTGATTTTAAATTGTTTGACGCTGGAGGTGATGGCACATGTCTTTAATCCCAGCACTCTGGAAGCAGAGGCAAGTGGATCTCTGTGAGTTCAAGGCCAGCCTGGTCTACAGAGTGAGTTCCAGAACAGCCAGGACTGCACTGAGAATCCCTGTGTCCAAAAAAATAAAAAATAAAATAAAGAAAGGAAAGAAAAGAAAGAGAGAAAGAATTTTAAAGAAAAGTACAAAACAATAGTAGAGATAGAATGTAGATATTTCAAAAATCCAGAACAAGGACCATGCAGGGCTGAGGTTATAAAACACTAAGTGAGGGGCTGGAAATGCTCAGTGGTTAAGAGCAATGGCTGAGGTTCCAGAACATTCCCATGGTGGCCCACAAACCTGCAGTCCAGCTCTGGAGGACCTGCTGCCCTCTGCCCATTTTGAAAGTCCCAGGCACTCACATGGTGCACAAATATACATGCAGGCAAAGTACCCACACACACACATTCAGGCAAAGCACCCACACACACACACACACAGGCAAAGCACCACACACACACACACACACGCAGGCAAAGCACCGCCCCACACACAATTTTTATGTTTTAAAGTAAGAGTTGTAATAGCCTCAGGAAAGGTTCTGATTGCCTCCAGCAGTCACCTGGCTGTGACCTGTGTCTCTGACGCTGTCATGGGTAGCCCTGCTCATGAGCTATCTGCCACACATCTGCCCTCCGTGCTACACACAGCCCAGTAAAGCCAGCATCCAACTGGTCCTTTTGACTCACTTTGTAGGTGCTGCTCCACAGTTCTCCCTGGCAGACAGAACAGGATTAAGTGCTCTAAAGTTGGCAGTTTGAAAATGACAGTAGCATTATGATTTCTGGTTGGCTAGCACCCCATGTCACTCACTGAACTCAGCAACTTTTTTAATGAACCTGTCATCCATGCTTGTAGAATTAGAAAAACTATCCTAGTAAACTGTATATTAGCCCAAATATATACAAAACACACACACACACACACACACACACACACACACACACACTGTGTTGGTGTCATTCTTTTTTGAGACAGGGCTTCTCTGTGTAGCTCTGGCTGTCCCAGAACTCACTCTGTAGACCAGGCTGGCCTCCAACTCACAGAGATCCTCCTGAGTGCTGGGATTAAAGGTGTGTGCCACCATGCCTGGCCTAGAAAAATATTTTTTAAATTCATACAGGGCGGGAACACAGCTCAATGATAGAGTGCTTGCCTGCTATGCACAAAGTTCTAGGCTCAGTCTCTGATCCTGAAGGGAAAAAAGGTTAGAAAAGGGGAAAGCAATCTGTGTTTGCCACGTGTGAACCCCAGGTTCACCCCCAGCAAGCAGGAAAAAAAATCGTCCGATCCTGTGTGTACTCCCTCTGGCCAGCGCTCTTTCTTACCATTGCTCTGGGCTGCCTGAGAGGGACTCTGCACCCTCCACTACTGTCCTCGTTGCCAAGGCCTGTGTGAGGGACAGCTTCCTCCCTGCTGCCTCAAATGAAGTGACCATCCACACCTCATCATCTTCTGGCTTAGCTTTAAAACAAACCAAAAGCCCTGCGCAATGGCACATTCCTTTGGTCCCAGCACTTGGGAAGCAGAGGCAGGCAGATCTCTGTGAGTTCGAGGCCAGCCTGGTCTACAAAGAGAGTTCTAGGACAGCCAGAGAAAACACAGGGAAACCCTGTCTCGAAAAACCAAACCAAACCAAACAAACAGAAAGTGTGTGTGTGTGTGTGTGTGTGTGTGTGTGTGTGTGTGTGTGTGTGTGTGTGTGTGTGTGTAGATCCGAGGACAACTTGTGGGAGCCAGTTTTCTCTTTCTTTCATGTGAGTCCAAGAGATCAAACTCAGCGCATCAAGCTTGTCAGATGAGCTGCCAGGCTAGCTCACTGGCACCAGTTGTTTTCTTTTCCTCTATGATTTCTATTATTTTTTTACTATGCTTTTTATCAAAAAACAGAAAGGCGGTCTACAGAAAACAACTATAACTGTCATCTGGTTACAGCTTAATTGGTGACTAGGCTGGAAAAGATGGGTCAGTGTTTAAGTCAGTGTATTCTTATGGAGGACCTGAGTTCAAATCCCAGCATCCACATTAGGCAGCTCACAACTACCTGTGACTCATGTTCCAGGGGACCTTACATCTCTCTGACCTCATTGGGTACATACACGTAAATAATAAAAGTAAGGATAATCCTAAATTCATTGACCACAGGGCCTCCTGCAGCCAGCCGGAACCCAGTTATGTAATTAAGTTCTACATTGGTTTGATCTGTTAGCTGCCTGCATCCAATCACAGCCTCCTGAAAATCTGATTTTGCAGAATCTGCCTGTTTCTTGTTTCGCCTAAAGCAGGCCTTCCTAGGGGAGTTCTGGGGGATTGCTGTGTCCAGGCGAACCCTCGGCTGTGATGTCAGACTCTGATGTGCCCATAAACGGATGCAGAGTGGATGCAGTACCTCTCCCCCTGAGCTGTTTGTGGCTCCTCTGAGTGGCTATGTCCGCATCCTGTGGTGTGTCCAACCCTGCGGGCTTTCTTTCCGTGGGATTATGGGGAATTGCTGGTCCTGGGAACTTAAGATTTTCTATCCTTAGAACTTTCCTTGGAAACTAGAGACTTGTTCTCGGGCCTTTTTGTTATTGTTTCCCTAACATTGATTCGAAGTGGGTTTTTTATCATATAAGTATATATAACTAAGTAAATGCACTGCTAAAGCCTTTCACAGGACTTACCAGCACCGTGTGCTTGGTACACCATATTTCTTTTGTCAATGCTGGGCCTAAATTTATGATGACCCAGTGATGGCTCATGAGCTGTAAAGACATGAGTCTCAAATACTGATTTATTTAATCATTTCAGTAATTTTCAAAAGCCATTAGATGCTGAAGGTCTGGTCTCTTTGAGGCCATTTCTGGAATCCTGCATTCTCTCACTGTTGCTCAGCAAGCAGGAGTGAGCTGTGTCCACAGGTGTGGTAGATTCACCACTGGGAGCACCGAGGAGTGTTTCATGCCAGCTCTCCGCAAAGTCGTGACACTTGGAAATGTTGTCCTTTCAGAGCAGCCTGTGCCGACCCAGCAAGTCTGCTGAGAAATGCCTGTTTTCTGTGAGGTGACTAACGTGGTGGTTTAAGCTCTGCTGCCGGTCTCTCTGCAGGGTGTGCTGATCTCCAAGCCCTGGACACAATGCAGCCTGCGGAGAGGAAGAGACAGGGCTACATCCACGAGCTGATTCAGACAGAAGAGCGCTACATGGACGATCTGCAGCTGGTCATCGAGGTGAGCGCTGTTGCTGGCTGCCTGCTTGGAGGCGCCGGGTGGGGCTGGGGGGGTGGGGGGCGCCTTCTTTTGTTTTGCTGTGCTGGGTATGAAGCTCAGAGCCTCTCACATGCCACACACATGTCTTACCATTGAGCCGTGTCCCCCGTATGGGTACCACTTCCATGTGACCCACAGACAGTAACAAGGTCCTGTAGCCTAAAGCTGCCTCTGCTCACTGGTAAGGCAGAAGACGAAAGGTCCTGATAAAGACGTAGGCCTTCCCCAGCTGTGCCACTCAGAGGGGAAAAGAGAGCCCGGGAATGTCCTCATTGGGTGATTGAAGGACAAGGGCAGGCATGGAGAGGCATGGATGATGAAGGCCTGGGCTTGGTCCAGTTCTTGCCCAACTATAGTGGCACTGCCATTTGGAAACCTGACGTGTTCATTGGCTTCTATACCTCTAGCTATTGTTTATGTCATCTTAGGAAACCAAACAGGAGCAAATCATAACACAGTTTCCCAGATCATGTATTTACAGTCAGTACCTGTCCATGTGGCCAGTGGCATCTAAGCTGATGGCAGTGCCCTCTTGAGAGGAACACTTTACAGTGACTTGTTTCTGAAAGCACAGAAGGCGACTCTGCTTCTACACTACTTTTGTTTCCATGGCTTTCAGTTGCCAGGAAATGTATAAAGATGTGCTCCCTGCCGTGACCTGGAGAGCAGAGTACAGCAGGGGTTGCATCTGTCTGCATCTGCCCCGTAAGTCCTGCCCTCAGCCAGCTGCAGCACCTGGTCCTCCTCCACACGTACACTGCCTGACTCCTCTGCTGGGATGCCTGTTTGCCTCACACCTGTCAGCTCCCTAGATATTTCCAATTTTTCCTTTTTTTTTTTTTTTTTTTTTTTTTTTTTTTTGAGACAGGGTCTTCAACTTGCTCTGTAAGTAAAGATGACCTTGAACAGCTGATCCTCCGCCCCCTGTCTTCCAGCCACTGGGGTTACAGGCATGTGCCATCATACCTGGTTATGTGGTGCTGGAGACTGAAGCCCAGGCTTCATGCGTGCTAGGCAGGTATCCTACCAGCTGAGCTAAATCCCCTCCTGTCTGTCTGTCCTTCCTTCTGCATCCTCACACTTATCCTGGCCCTGGTAAGCCTTTGGATAAGTATTGAGTGGATTAGATGCATTTATCTGGACTTCCCTACACCAGAACAGATGGCCTAGAAGAAAAGCCCATGGTCCCAACCAACCTCCTAGGAATTTCAGCGCTGCTGCCAGTCAGCTCTCAGGCCAAGGGGACAGTGAATGGCTGTGGAGTCTCGAGCACTCACCCAGAGTATAAGCAGCCTACTCCAGCTAGGCACCTCAGGAGCACCCATTCTGCCCTCCTCGCCCAGTGATCCTAGGGGCAGGAGCTTTCAGGGACTTAGGGTGAATGCACTGTGCTAAAACGGCTTTCTCATGGAAGCTTCTGAAGACCCAACCATCTTTTCCCCTCTGCCTCCCTCGCTGAGCCTGCTAACACAGCTTCTGCATAGACAACCCCACAGTGACTAGAGAGCAGGGGACTCGCCCACCTTCAGTGGCAGCCTGTGAGCAGAACAACCACATTTACAGGGTTGTTGGAGGTACATCCTGGCATCCTCCATCTCGTGTGCAGCTGAGACATGTCCATGGTTCACAGCCTTTCCAGCTGACAGCGGTGGCCCACACTAACTCAGCAAACACTTGAATAAGTTCTGTGCCGGAAAACACGGGCGGCCAAGGAGTGCCTGTCTTCATTTGCATAGTCCTGTTAGAGGACTCCAAAAGAGGAACAGTAAGTCCACTGCAACCAGGACGGGCTCTCCAGTTGTGCTCAGACACCATGAGTCTGTTCTGCCAGGAGGAGAAAGTGGAAGTGGGGACGTGTAGAGGGGCTGGGGACCCACGAGTTATACTGAGTGTCGGAGACCTGTGGCCTGTGGTGAGTTGACAGGGATGGAGTTCAAGGCCTGTGAGCCTTGGAGTTTGCATCTCATCACTTGGCGAGTGTGGAGTCTTTGCATGGTTCACTACAGAGCCCTGTGTCATATGGAACCCTGGGCAAATCACTCTGTAAGCCAGGATTTCTTCATAAGCCAATGAGAAATACCAACAGCTGAGTCATCTCACCTGTACTATCCATGCAGTTAAGTGAGAGCCCCTAAACACCTGTGTGCCTCACACACATGTGCATCCATGTGGAATCCAGGTGGAGAGTATTTCTGCTGCCAGCTTCTGCCACATGCATCTCTCTGCTCAGGGCTGTTATGGGACGGCAGAGGGCAGCACTGTTTTCTTGCCCAGCAAACACAAAGGGTCCCAAGAACTCTGAGTCAGTCATCTCCACAGCAGTCACCCTCTCTCTGTTCTGCAGGCTCCACTGTGCAGGGCCCTGTGCCCAGCTCTGCTTGGTCCCCACAGCAAGCCTAGCAAGGAGGTGGGACAACCTCCTTAGGAAGGAGATTCAGCCCTTAAAAATCAGCCTTAATAGGATTCTAACTAGTAAAAATAGGGACGTTGTGCGGCTTAAAATCCAATGATAAGCCAGCGTGGCTCAGCCCATAAAAGGAGCTGTTGTTGAGTTCAGTCCCTGGAGTCCGTGTGACAAAGCCACATGTGGTAGCACACATCTGTCGGCTCCTTTGGCAAGATAGGTCGCAGTGACAGGCGAATCGGCCGGAAGCCTGTAAGCCAGGTGCACTGCTCAGTGAGGCCCTGCTGCCTCAAAAGGGGACAAAAACTTGTCCTCTGTCCTGTGGCATGCATGCCACCTCTGTCTACCTTTGTTTCTATCTGTTCTCCCTCATATGCACAATAATAACAGATAACCCTGTGATAATCTAGCAGCCATAGGGTGCTCGTTTAGAAGTGCCACTGCCGTGCAGGAAGGCACACATGGCTGAGCACCCACACGCGAGCTAAGCTAGGGCTGTGTTTTGAACTTAGGTTTTCCAGAAGCGGATGGCAGAGTCGGGCTTCCTCACTGAAGCGGAAATGGGCTTGATCTTTGTGAACTGGAAAGAGCTCATCATGTCCAACACAAAGCTGTTGAAGTGAGTTGTGGGCGTCACGTGACTTTCAGCTCTGTTCTGCTCCCTTACGCTTTGTGTTCCACTAGCATCTGGTGAAATGTAACTTAATGCTTAATTATTGAGAAAAGTAAAGAAATACAATGTGAAACTACTTTGAATAAACAAGGAAAGCTGTGCCAGTGAACAGCTCAACAGGGGAGTGACAGGCAGGAGAGGGTTCCAGCGACAGCCAGGTGAAGCATGGTGCTCATGTGCAGTTCTTATCCTAGGGAAGCTTCCTGTCCTTACACTTACAGGGACAACACAGACCATCCAGCCAGTCTCACCCTGGCTGCATCCCTGCCCTACCAGGGCCACCGCCCACCATGAAGTCACCAGTCCTGCACGCCAACCCCTGGCCACTGTGGCTCCTAAGCCCTTCTTGAGAATTTCTTTCCCTTTGATTCAAATGAGGAAAAACAGATTTAATCTTTCAAAAAGGAACTTTGTTAAGAAAGTGAGGTAAATTGATGACTCTTCTAAAAGGCCTAGAAAGCACCCGAATGTGTAGGCTTCGTTGCCTTTTTCTTTGCTAATGTCCCCCCAGGCTGGCTCAGCCAGCAGGGCTGCAGGCCATGCCTCTGCCCCATACCACCAGCCGTTCACTCTCAGTGTTCAAGGCTCCTAGGTCATGCGCTGGGTGCCACTGCTATTAGTCTCTGTGGCTCTCACCTTCTAATTGCCAAGGAAGGACATTTGTGGAGAACGGAGTGACCATCAGTTACTTGCAGGGCCTTGCGGGTGCGGAAGAAGACCGGGGGTGAGAAGATGCCAGTTCAGATGATCGGGGACATCCTGGCAGCTGAGCTGTCCCACATGCAGGCCTACATCCGGTTCTGTAGCTGTCAGCTTAATGGGGCAACCCTGTTACAGCAGAAGACAGATGAGGACGTGGACTTCAAGGAGTTTTTAAAGGTACGTCCAGCCAGGGACGACGTTTGGGTGTCTGTGCTACAGTAGCAGGCCCACTATGGCCAGCCGGGGACGACGTTTGGGTGTCTGTGCTGCAGTAGCAGGCCCACTATGGCCAGCCGGGGACGACGTTTGGGTGTCTGTGCTGCAGTAGCAGGCCCACTATGGCCAGCCGGGGACGACGTTTGGGTGTCTGTGCTGCAGTAGCAGGCCCACTATGGCCAGCCGGGGACGACGTTTGGGTGTCTGTGCTGCAGTAGCAGGCCCACTATGGCCAGCCTCCTCAGCCTGGAGGGAGCAGCATACCTCAGCAACTGACAGGAGCTTCCCTGTCAGTATCCAGAGGAAGCGAGCACATGCGAGCAGCTTCCTAACTGTGTGCTGTTGTCCCAAGTATAGCTTTTTTTCTTGGCACTAGAACCATGATTTTATATCCTGGTTAAATAATACTGTTGTTTTGCTTTTTTAACAACCTTGTGTATCAACTGCTTTGTTTTGCCAAAGAAATATCAATAATGTCACTTCTTTTTTAACTATTTGATTTGTGTAAGGGGGAAGGGGGTTGCCTGTGCCTGCATGTGTGTCTGTGGACCACGTACACACCTGGCACCTGCACAGGTCAAAAGAGGCCATTGGATCCCTTGGACCTGGAGTTATAGATGTTTGTGAGCCCCCATGTGGGTGCTGGGAACCAAACACAGATCCTCTGCCAGTGCTCTTAACTACTGAGGC
Source organism: Acomys russatus (assembly GCF_903995435.1). Lineage (NCBI taxonomy): Eukaryota > Metazoa > Chordata > Mammalia > Rodentia > Muridae > Acomys > Acomys russatus. The sequence goes on from NC_067137.1 coordinate 25,910,196, forward strand.
ATTTCTCCAGCCACATTGTAATATCACTTCTTAATTTTTCAAATTATGTTTATTTAATAATCATCTTTGCCAGAGGTGGTGGCACACGCCTTTAATCCCAGCACTCGAGAGGCAGAAGCAGGTGGATCTCTGTTAGTTCAAGGCCAACCTAGTCTACAAAAAGAGTCCAGGACTGCCAAGGCTACAGAGAAAAACCCTGTCTCAGAAAATGGGGGGGGGGGGAGAATCATCTTATTCCATAAAGAAAACAAAAGAGCTTGCCTTATTTTTTTGTTGTTGTTGGCCTTGCTTATTCTAGGCAGGAATTCTTCTGCCAAACTAAAACCCCAGCCCCCAAATATGACTTTTATTTTTTTTAAGATTTATTTATTTATTATTATGTATACAGTGCTCTGCCTGCATGTACACCTGCAGCCAGAAGAGGGCATCAGATCACATTATAGATGGTTGTGAGCCACCATGTGGTTGCTGGGAATTGAACTCATGACCTCTGGAAGAGGAGTCAGTGCTCTTAACCACTGAGCCATCTCTCCAGCCCCCAAATATGACTTCTTAACAGAAATAAAAAGCATGAATACATCTTTATAGCAAAATATGTAGGTGCATGTCTATCTAAAACCCAAAAGGAAGACAGTCTTCCTGTCCATGACTAGAGTAAATCATAAAGGTGCTCACCCCAGGGCGCTGGTGACCATCTTCAGCTGCTTTGCCAACAGGCCGTTGGTATTGACAGGCCAACAGGAAAGACACTGAAGCATGGGCCCCCCACCCCCACCCCATGACCTGGTGCCCAGAGGAGAGTCACGGAGAGGAGGGAAGGTGTCCCAGGGGAAAGTGGCCACAGAGAAACACAGCCTGGGTCTGAAGAGATCAACATGAATCAGGCACCCGAGAAAAGGGCAGTAGACATGGTGCTGGCAAAGGGTTATACATGCATTACCTGGCACACAGTAGGTCCTCAGTTGGCACTTGAGGTTGTTTCTGATGAAGAAGGAATGGTAGGTGTGCTGAAATGGGGAAAATCAAGAGCCGTCCATGAGACAGGAAGTGGGGACTCCTGGGTGCGAGTGTGGGAAGGTGAGACACAGAGGTAGAAAATGTGGCTGCTGTGAGGGAATGTGACGTCATGTGGGGTGTGGAGGCTGAGGTAGGTGCCTTTGGAACATTTCATCAGAGTGTGATGTAGCCATGATAGAACTCCAGAGAATGACTGGCTACAGATGCTGAGCCTCAAGGTTTTGAGCCTGAGACAGTAGCTATGTTGAAAGTGGAGGGGAAGGATGTGGGCTAGGGTGGGCTGGGGTGGGGTGGGGTGGGGTGGGGTGGGGTGGCCTGGAGTCATCAGCTCTAGAAGCAGAGGAAGAGTGAACTGCGGCCACTGGGAAAGCTGGGCAGGGTGGGGCTGGGCTCATGAGGTGGGAGACTCGTGTTGTTTCCTCACAGGCTTCTCTGTTTTGCAGAAGTTGGCCTCAGATCCACGGTGCAAGGGCATGCCCTTGTCCAGCTTCCTGCTGAAGCCTATGCAGAGGATCACTCGCTACCCTCTGCTCATCAGAAGTGTGAGTCCTCGGGTGGTCTGACTCAGGACAAGGACCCACCTGGCTGGCCAGACCAGGCACCCAGGCAGCACTGGTCCCTCTCTCTGCCCCTGCCCCAGGCTCCTGTGTGTGTGGTCTAAAGCCTGATGTCTTGGAATGGACAGATCAGAGCAGGGTCTAATGTTGTCCCCACCATAGAAACTGCCCTAGCATCCCATGGTCACGGAGTGCTTGTAGGGCAGGAGGGTAAAGGCGCTTTTCTGGCTGTTGGAGCCATCACCAACCCAAAGAGAACGTGGAGCCACCATTAGCAGAACCATGGGCTCTGGTCTCTTCTTGAGGCAGCGTGCTGTCTGAGGCACAGATTTTATAGAGCAAGGTAGTAAACTTTCTGCCAGCTTGGACCTAAGAGACCCTGGCTCAAAAATTACATGACTTGTTATTAAGACTCAGACCCACAGCCTTCTGTCACCCCTTAGTCTTTGTGGTTATCAGCCCCTGCTCACACATGGACGGTGGGACTCGGCTTCCCAGGACATACGCCATCACCTTTCCTCTCACTGGGAGTCTCACCTGAGGCCACAGTCATGTGATGAGCAGCAAGACAGGGTGAACGGAGTCAGTGGACGGCTGGGGGGCAGGTGAGGGTATAGTGACCTCGATGACCCTGCCCACTGTCTTTATTCTAGATCCTGGAGAACACTCCGCAGAGTCACGTTGACCACTCCTCCCTGAAACTGGCTCTTGAGCGAGCCGAGGAGCTGTGCTCTCAGGTGAACGAGGGCGTCCGGGAGAAGGAGAATTCCGACCGGCTGGAGTGGATCCAGACGCACGTGCAGTGCGAGGGCTTGGCAGAGGTGAGGCTGTGGGTTACCTTTCTGCCTTGGGAAGCGGCAAATTTTGTTGTGAGGACTTTGAATTTTACCAGCAGAAATCAGTAGACTCCTGATTTTCCACAGGGTCAGTGGGAATTCTAAGAAGTGATAGATGGGAAGGGTTTTGTTTGTGTTTGTTCTGGGAAGGTGGGAAGTTCTAATTGTATCTATAAGAATTGTATCTAGTTGTACCTAGAAGGTGTTACTATGGTTCCCTCAGGGCTGGGCACTCATGGGCCTTTCACTGGCGGCGGGATTATTTGTGGTCAGACTTACAAAGTGTATGTTCTTCTCTTTAAGCAACTTATTTTCAACTCCCTCACCAACTGCCTGGGCCCCCGGAAGCTCCTGCACAGCGGGAAGTTATATAAGACCAAAAGCAATAAGGAGCTGCTCGGGTTCCTCTTCAACGACTTCCTGCTGCTCACGTGCATGGTCAGGCAGTTCGCAGCTTCCTCCTCCGCCTCTGAGAAGCTCTTCAGCTCCAAATCCAGTGCTCAGTTCAAAATGTATAAAACGGTGAGTCCCAGCGTCCACTGCATAGATGAGACCCGCGAGGCTGCACCTCGACAGAGCACACCCTCTCACCTGGTCCTGCCCCATCCTCCTGCGGCCTCCTCCCCTGCTTCAGGTGGCTTGCAGTGTCCTTTGCCACTTCCCAAGGGAAGGAGCTCTGTGTGCCAGACCTCGTCTGCCTGCTGCTGTGACAGCAGGAGCCAGCTTTAGAGTTTGGTTCCTCCTGGCAGACACAACATCAGGCCACAGCTAGCTTCCATCCATGTCTCTGTGACTAGAGATGTCAAGCCAGGTGTCGGTGTGCAGGTGTGTAGACACCTGTCACATCAGCAGCACAGGCACTCAGAGCTCTTGTCCCCAGCTCAGTGGCACTCGCTTGGTCCTGGGTATTTGCCTTGCCCACAAGCCTTGCTTTCTTCCTGGGTATAGCCTGCGGGCACCAGGCCCCTCTCTGCTTCCCCACAAGGCTCTTCAGAACTTTTAGGAGAGCTCTCTGGACACAGGTGGGTGGAGCGCTGTGGCCATCTCACAGCCAGTATTCTGGCCCTCATTCTTTCAGCCCATTTTCCTGAATGAAGTGTTGGTGAAACTTCCCACAGACCCTTCCAGCGATGAGCCTGTCTTCCACATTTCCCACATCGATCGGGTGTACACCCTCCGAACAGACAACATTAACGAGAGGTCAGTCCAGATCGTGGGGCCTGTCCTGAACTCTAGGGCATGTCTCAGTGCCATGAGTCCATCTCCACTCATGGTCAAGTCCCACTAACCCCAGCCCCAGCCTCTCCAGCCCCACAGTAGCCCTGGCTTAGATACACTAGTCACACAGGGGCCTATTAACAGGTACCTGCTCCCCAAATGGCAGACCATGCCTCAGTCCCCACTGAAATCTCCTTGAGGGCTGCCTGAACCCCCGCAGACCTGCACCCCGCAGACCTGCAGCCTGCCAGATGGCTGCCCTCCCTGCCACATACCCACCAGCCATGCTGCCCTCCAGGGGAACTCCCAGCGTCAGCACCTCTGATGACAGTCCCAGGGGATGCTGCTGTCCCTCTGCACAGTTCTACAGTAAGCAGCCATCATGCTGGGTTGCCATCAGTGTGGTTGTGTCTTGTCACTCTGGGCTCCCAGTCGCTCACTAGGACCTCGTGCTGCTGAAAGCTGACTTTAGAAAGTCTCAGCTCAACTTTAATTAGCAGCCCAGTCTGTCACTTGGACTAAGATTAGGTGTATGACTGGAAACCTGCTAAACAAGCTTAAAGCCAAAGTTAGCAAGAGAAGGAAGGTGTGGAGCTGGGGGCTGTGCTCGAGCGCAGGGCTGGCCTGGCCGGCCTCATGGCCACCATTCTGCTTCGCCTCCAGGACGGCTTGGGTCCAGAAGATCAAGGCTGCCTCGGAGCAGTACATCGACACTGAGAAGAAGAAACGGGAAAAGGCTTATCAAGGTACCTGCTAGTGCCCCGTGGGCAGGCACCAGCTGTCGGTGGGTATGGGCAGACTGGAGCCTGGGCCTAGAACCACCAGCTGCTGCCTTGCAATGAAGCCTGGGAGATGGACTCAGATCACAGCAGAAGAGCCCGGGTCCCTCTCCTTCCCTCTGCAGCTGTTGCACACTGCGCCAAGCTCTCACATGCTGTGGGACCAGATGCAGGCCCTGCCTTCTTTCTGTAGCTGTTGCTACCCCTACTCTTCCCCCAGACTCTAAGCCTGACTTCACTCTGGCGGGGCATGTCTTGTCCCACCTGCCTCCATTTGCTGAGTATGGCACTCTGCCCCTCCCTTCTCAGCCTCTGCCTCCCCTCCTGGCGTCCAGGACCCAATATCCAGCCCCTCCAGCACCTTAGCCCCACCACTCTTTGGCACACTAAGCTCACTCAACATCTCTCCCCCATTGCTGTGTAGGTGGCGCTTTCAAGAACAGTAATAGCCTACCCATTGCTTGTTCTAGCTTTCTGCGCGCGCGCACGCGCACACACACACACACACACACACACACACACACACACACACACACACATTTCCCCTTGCCCCTGGACCTCGTCATATCCTGAGGCCCCTCTATACAGCTTCGTGTGACTCCTCAGCTCTCTTTCCTCCCGTCTTCCTGGAAGTCTACCCTCCGCTGAGCATTGAGCCCCTCAGATACCCCTTCCATGGAACAGACATCCTGCCAGGCTCAATGGTGGATTATGGTTACTCTGCAATCCCAGCGCTCCAGACAAGCCCTCTCCATCAGCCCCGCTGCCCCTCCCTCCCAAGGCCTGTATCCTTTGCAAAGGCTCCACTTGGCCTCTAAATTAAGGAACAGTTTTTTACCCCAAATTCAGGCTCATCTCCAACATTTCTTGTCACCCAGCCCCCAATTCCCACTATTTCTCCCATTGCTACGTCACAGCCTGCAGCCAGGCCCTCTCCTCAGGACTCTTCCCCTTGTTCAAGGTCCTAGTGGAACTCTGCCTCCTCCATGGCACCTACAGCAGCCCTGCTGTGCTAAGTCTGCCCCATCCTCCAGACTTGACTGTTCTCTCCAGTCACCACTGACTCCTGGGAGGAGGGGCTCTGTATGTGTCACACTGTGTCCTCTGTCCATAGGGCACACCGTCCAACAGCTCAGTGTCCTAAAGGATCCTTGGGAAGCATCCCTGGCCCCCAACTTCCATGCGAATGCCAAGCCCCATCTTCTGTCTCCCCTCAGCCTCTGCCTGGCGCAGCCTGCCCTCCCCCTCCTGCCCTCCCCACTCCTGTCCTCCCCCTCCTCCCCTCCCCCTCCTGCCTTCCCCCTCCTGCCCTCCCTAGCCTCTTCCCTCTCAGTGCTCCCACTTAGGCACCCACTGCTGAAGCCGAAGCTCTTTATGTGTTTCTATTCAGGTTTCCCTTATTTTGTTCTGTGCTCCTGAAGGTACGTGTCAATCGTTTTTCCTAACTGAATACTATTTTAAAAGCTTGCTATTGAAAAACCAATGATTGAATCATTCCAAAAACATATAATGATCCCCTAATTTGTCAAAAATCAAGGTTTTTCCTGAGTTTCTCACTGTCTGTGTGTGTTCGGCACTCTCGGTGGGTACAGTCCTTCAAACACAGTTATTTGCTGTGTGCCAGGCCCTGTGATGTGCATATTGGGCCCTACGGAGATAGCGCCTTCAGGGAACAAGGACATGATTCATGGTAGAGACTCAGGGACATTGGGGAGCAAGCCCACTGCCTATAGACTAAGCTACATGCCCCGGAAGCAGAGGCAAGAGGCCAGCCAGCCCAGCAAACTTAGCAACACCTTATCTCAAACAAAACAAAACAAAAACAAAGACGAGGAAGAAGAAAAGGTGAGAAGGCTGCTCGTGCCCAGACAGCAAGCACCCTTTCTGCTTTTAAATATTTTGTCTGCTTGGCTGAACCTCATGTTTGCCAGTGGTGTGAGCACAGGACACACTGTCCACATTAAAATAGTTCGAGAACCTTTCTAAATAGATCAAACCTGAAATGAAACTGCTCACCAAGACAAAATGCTTACATGTAATTGGAATTTCAATGAGTGGTCCACACTTTGTTATCCACGTTTGCATTTTAACCTTGCCATTTAAAATCTCTGGGCCAGGTGTGATGGCACACACCTTTACTCCCACCACTCTGGAGGCAGAGGCTGGCAGATCTCTGTAAGTCCAAAGCTAGCCGGCTCTGCATAGCAAGATCTAGGCCAGTCAGGGCTACTCAGTGAGTCTCTTGTCTCAAAATGAAAAGCAGAGTGGGGGAAACTACTGAGTTGAACAATCAGGTCAATGAGACAGAAGGATTCCAAGTTCAAGGCCAGCAGCTTGTGCTAGAATGAGACCCTGTCTTTAAAAAGCCTGAGAGCTGAGCACATGGTCCTTCCTAAGATCCAGTGTTTCCTCATCTATAAAATGGGAACTACCTTGTAAGGCAATTGTGGAATTAAATATAGTTTGTGTAAAGCTCTGGCACATGCCTAACACTTAGTAACCAGCAAATGTTCTTTGCAAGAAGTACTGAAACAGCATGCATTTTAATCAATATTTACTACCATGCATTTGCAGGTTACTAAGCCTAGATAAAGCACTCCATGTGACACAGTGGCTCCTCCATGGCAGAGACAGACAGGGTGCAGAATGTCAGGCCCAGAGGCTGTGGGGTGCTCCTCAGTCAAGGCTGGTGGCACACGGCAGGAAGGTGGCTGAGGTGACTCAGACTAGCCTGGATCTTGAAGGACAAGAGGATGGGCAGAGGTGGCCAGAAAGGCATCCCTAGGGATGGCACAGGCGGGGGGGGGGGGGGGGGAGTGTAGCCACAGGTGGAGCACGGTTAAGGAGCATGTGGTTCAGTTCCCAGCATCAGAGAAAGAGAGTGTGAGAACAGCCCAAGCCCCACAGCGTTGCTTCTTCACTGTCCTTTGTAGCCCGTTCTCAGAAGACTTCAGGTATCGGGCGTCTGATGGTGCATGTCATCGAAGCTACAGAACTAAAAGCCTGCAAACCAAATGGTAAGTCCTGCATCTATTCAAAGATGTGATGGCACCCTGTTCCTTACTGGTACCTCTTTTGAATATGGAATGATGGGTAGTTTTCAAAAGGCAGTGTCTCTGGTGTTGCTAGAACCCTCACAAGCTATTCACTGGGCCAAAGTCATTCACTGTTACCCAGTAAGCACAGTTTGATTGCTGCCGCATGAAAATGCATGAAGCGTGCCACACAGGTACTGGCCCAGGCTTGTAGGGACTGCTGCTAGAACATACACTGTTCGCCAGGACTGTGGCATCATGGGAACACGGGGCCAGACAGCAAAAGTGTCCTCCAGGCAGTGGTGCTTCCTGCCATGGGCTCTGTTAGCAGATGTCACACCCTGCCCTGGTTGCCCTGTGCGTTCACCATGCTGCCTGTGTCCTTGGGCTGTTTCTGTGCAGGAAAGAGTAATCCGTACTGTGAAGTCAGCATGGGCTCCCAGAGCTACACCACCAGGACCCTCCAAGACACACTGAATCCCAAGTGGAACTTCAACTGCCAGTTCTTCATCAAGGATCTTTACCAGGACGTCCTGTGTCTCACCATGTTTGACAGGGACCAGTTTTCTCCAGACGGTGAGTATAGTGTGCCATGGAGACCTACAGGTATTCCCGGTTTCCCGGGATCTGGAGTCTGCACCCGGGGTCCTAAGCTGCGCATATACTACATGACGCCTACAGGAAATGACATGGGCCCATGTCAGCCTACTTTGGCAGGAGATGGGTAATTGGGGGAGGACATGGCCTCTGAATACAGGCACTACCTGCACACATAAGGGACGGTAGAACATTCTCTGATCAGTAGACTTGAATTCCAAGTAGGCAGCTGCCATGATGCAGATGTCCACTGTTCGTAGCAAACACCCACAAGCAAATGCGCTGCTCATTATTCAGTGTTGGGAATTTTCTAAACCCTAGTTCAGACTCTCCTGCTTGGAACATTTATGAATCTTAAGAGGAACAAAGACATTTCATTCTCACATGATGTTTATCCCCCAGACTTCCTGGGTCGTACTGAAGTTCCAGTGGCAAAAATTCGAACAGAACAGGAGAGCAAAGGCCCCACGACTCGCCGACTACTGCTGCATGAAGTCCCCACTGGAGAAGTCTGGGTCCGCTTTGACCTGCAACTTTTTGAACAAAAACCTCTCCTTTGAGGGCCAGGAAGCCAGCACCAGGGGAGCTGCCTGCAAGGCTGTGTCTAAAGACTGAGAAACTGTGCTCTCCTGGGCCGGGAGCATCACATGGCTTCATCCATCACAAAGCCACACATGCTGGGCCTCTGTTGTATTGCACACTAAGTTGCTAGCAGTCTATGCAAAATGATCTTTTAAACAAATGCCACAGCACAGTGCCTTGTACTAGTGCTAACATGTTCAGCTGTGTTAGATGCCAGGGTTTCCATTTTCAGGGCTATAAAAGTATTATGTGGAAATGCGGCATCAGACCACCACATGTTACCACTCGGCAAATGTGTCCTCTGTGGAGTTGGTGATGTTGGAGCCATTCCACACCATGTGACCTCTGCTGGGTCACAGCACTCAGGAGGTGAAGGGCTGGGGTGAAGTGCTGCAGCCTTGGGGCTTGTGCAGCCTGATACTTAAATAGCATCCACTTCTGCACTGAATAAACAGAAACTTGATCGTTTTATTGATTAGATTTTATCATTCTCTGCTAAGACAATATAGTTTGAAATATAAGGAGGAAAGCTTGATGTACTTTAAATATACTGTGAACTCTAATAATGTGGGAATATTTTTCAACTTTAATTTTCTGAAGTATAAATTATTTATGTAAATCCCTTGTTTTGCATATTTCATAGAACATACATCTCTAAGCTTTATCATTGCCAACATGTACATAAAGAGAATAAAGGTATAAGTTTATGACTGTAACTCCTTTCAAGCTTGATTCTATGTGTGAAAGGCGTTTGACAGTTACCTTCAGAAGTTGCGTATAATGAAGCCAGAATGGGGTGAGGTGGAGCCAAGAGATCTGCCTAACCCTCCCACTAGCTTGCCCAGGGCTCTGGGGGCATCTCTGTCAGGCTTCTGGGCTTGGTTTCACTGATGGCTTTTGTGGGTGAGTGAGCTGCATAGGAGTTATGCCTGGCCTTTCTGAACCAAAGGGGCGACCTACAAGGAAGTGCAAAGGCCAGGGCTGTCTGCAGATATGTGCCCTGCAGCTCCAGTGGCCCAGTCACATCCTGCCCGTCCTACCACTGCCATATTCACACTGCTTACTTGACTTTTGAACACTGAAACATGAAATTTTAAAAAGTTAATTAAAATTTTGTACACAAAATCCTCTAATGAAGGTAACAGAGGAAAGGTTCACCCTTTGAAAGACTCACTTGTACTCTAAGGCGACAGATGGTTTTCCAAGCAGCTAAGTAACCAGGAGGGGCTCAGGGATCTTCCATTCTCCCTATTTTTGTTTCAATATAATCGCTTGGCTGAATCACTTGAAAACACAGTTCAGCGTATTGAAACTTTACAGATTCATCCCTTCCTGACTCCAGATGCTAACCCACAACCCACTGGTCAACTAGCACCCTGCTTATCTACAGGACCTTTGAAGAACCAGGCACAGCCTGCTGAGCGTGGCCGCTGTGGCCCCTGGGCTTGCAGAGCATGTCTTATTAGTGCAGAGGCATGACCCTGGCCACCCAGCAAGAGTAAAGCTCTGAGGTTACTTGTAGCTTTAGGTACACAACAAGGCTACCCTTCTCAGGACCGTGGGTAAGTGTGACGAGTGTCATGTCCCTGTCACTAGACAATCAGGATACTTGGTCAGATTTAGGACCCTGAAGCCAGGCGGATCTGAGTCATGTGACTTTGATGGTTAGAGAGGCTACAGCCAGGAACTCCAGTTGTCGCCTTTACCTAGGGCCCCAGATCTGCCTCTGAGGAAGTCAAGTTCTCTCCCCTACGGAAATGGGAGCCCAGTGTTCTAGAGGATATGAGGAGACTCCTTCCATCCACCAGGAAGCAGGGAGCCCTCACACAACCTGGAGTCCTCGTCAAATCCCTTCAAGTGCACAAAGAGGCGACATGCAGTGACAGATGATGGAGACCTCAGGCCTAAGGATCCTCATTCTTAGCAGTGTGGCTCCCACTGTCATGCCTGATTACCTGTGGGGAGGGTGCGCTGTGGAGCACGGCCAGGACTGAACCTGAATAAAGCCCTGATGCCTTTGAGCTGGGACTGGCCCCAAGCCAGGCTCAGAGCCCCTTTGAGCGCCAAGTACTGGGAGAAGATAAAGCTGTCTTGCTGTTAAGTGTTACAGTACAACAAAAGCACTACACACACACACACATACACTTCCTAGTTCACAGCCAGAGCTCAAAACACTAAGTGCTGTGATTTGAATATTTCTTGCAGTAGCTTCCTACCTAGGGAAAAGCATCGTTCTCAGTATTGTACGTGTCAGTCATATGTGCGATGCGAAGGTGGCAAAGCTCTATGACCACTGGAGGCCTGACCTGGCTGCGCCCTGCAGGGACGCCAGGTGCTTCCCCAGGAATTCTGCTGTCATCACTCTTCTTGCCACAGGTGGGGGCCCCTGCGCATGCCGGCTGTCTGCTGCTGCCCAGGACCGTGCTCTCTGTGGTTGGGTCCCTGAAACCTGTTTACAGGAGAAAAAGACTGCGTGTAGTGTTGATGAAGCAGGCCCCCACAAGAGAAAGGACCCCACAGACCTTGCCCCATACCCAGCCCTCCTGCCCTTTCAGACAGGTTCTGTGGTTTGTGTGGGTCTAAAGAGCCTCTCCATGTCTGCAGCTCCATCTACCTTTATGGTGTGGCAGAGTGACTAGCTGGCCCCAGAACAATCCCCTCCATGGTGTTCCTTAACACCTTTGCACCCCACTGGTAGGGACAGCCATGTGACTGGACCCAGCAAATATAAGAGAAAAAAAAACTTGCTGCCTTTAGACCTGTCCTACATTTTAAAAACAAAACAAAACAAACAAACAAACAAACAAAAAAGCATTAACAGGAATGAGTCCTTGGAAGCCTGGTGCTGAAGATAGCAAAGACCCCAAGGTCCTGAAGCAGGACAGTCTGCTGACCTGCTAATCCACTCACTACTGGTACTTGAGCAGAAATAAACTATTGCATTTAAAACACTGAAAAGAGACAGGCATAGACAGGAGGATGTGTATAAGTTAGCTTCCATCCCAGAGGGCGTGTCCAACATGTGGCTTGTGGACCACAGTGATTGAGGGTCACAAGAAGTGAGGACCAACACAAAAACCAAAAACATACTTAAACATTAGGAGGTTTTTTGTTTGTTTGCTTGGTTGGTTGGTTGGTTTTTTGTTTTTTTGTTTGTTTCGTTGGTTGGTTATTTTGTTTTCTTTGTTTGTTTGGTCAGTTGGTTTTTGTTGTTATTGTTTTGCTGTTTATATGTAACTTGACAGCTCAGTTCTTGAGTAAGTGCCATAGATGGCAGTGTCCTGTCTCTTTATTAAAAGGCTGTCTCTGCCTGAAGGGAGAATTTGTTTCTAAAGAGACTGAGAACATCACACTGAGTAGAAACTGGGTCACAGAATGTCTGATTCAGTGCTGAGAATAAGAGATTTGAGTGTCCCAAACCCTAAATGGAGCACCATTCTCAATGTCCCCAACCACCACCAAGGCTCAGGGGACACTGAGGAAGAGGAGGTAGAATGTAAGAGCCAGGTGTAGTGGCACAGCACTGGGGAGGCAGAGGCCGGTGGATCACTATGAGTTTGAGGCCAGTGTGGTCTACACAGGGAATTCCAGGACAGCCAGAGCTACATAGTGAGACCCTATCTCAAAAAAGTATATAAATATACAAAGTTGTGTGTGTGTGTATGTGTATTTGAGTGTATGTGTATGTGTGTAGTTGAGTGTGTGTGTATGTGGTTGAGTGTGTGTGTGTGTGTGTGTGTGTGTGTGTGTGTGTGTGCCTGATTGACAATGGGGAGAGGCTGTGGCTGTTGCCTTCATGAACTTGCAGCAGCTGTGATACTTAGTCAATCCAGCCAGAATTCTGGCATTAATGGGGATCACCAGACCCCATGCCCTACTGAGGAACTATGGCAGTTTATACCTGCTGAGGCAGGGGAATCTCTTTCTTTGCTTTAATGTGTTGCCAGGGGTAGGCAGGCTCCCCACACACTGTAGCTGGCCCCACAAGCTAACACCTATGGGCAGCACTGACTGCACCTAATGTGTTATCAAAGAGGAAGAAGAGGAAGATGATGACATGAATTTGGGAAGGGGCTGTGTTGAGAGTGACTTGGGGAGTTGGGAGAAATACGGGGTAGATAAATGATGTTTCATTGTATACGCATATGAAATTCTCAAGAATAAAGAAGGTTAATATAACAATTTCTCAGTTTCCAAGCTGAAGAGGGACCTGTTCTGGCTCTTGGCATGTGGCAGAGGTAAAAGGAGCAGCCAGTAAGAAGAGGCGTGCACTCACATGCTGCAGGATGGGCTGCAGGCCCGGGCTCTAAGTCTCACACTTCCAAGAGACAGATGGGGGGCGGCGGGGGGGAGGCTGGAAGCCCATGCTAGTCCTATATGCAAATCTGTGCTTGGAAAATTCCTTTTTAAAATATAGAAGAGCTCACTTTGCCCTCCATCCCTTTTTCATATAAGTTTCATTTTTTAAATTCCCTGTTATAACTGAATTAAGAACAATTTTTGTTGCTGGTGGTGGTATGGCAGTGTTTTGAGGCAGGGTCTTGCTATGTGACCAGGCTGGCCTCAAACTCTGTTTAAAGATGTTATTTTATGTGTATGGGTGTTTTGCCAACATGGACATCTGTGTACTGTATGCATACAATGCACACAGAGACCAGAAAAAGGCATCAGATCTCCTGAAACTGGAAGGTTGTTAGCTCGTGTGGATGCTGGGAATCAAACGCAAGTCCTCGCCAGGGCTCCTAACAGCTAACCCATCTCTGCAGCCTCTGGTCTAGAATTTTCTGTTTGTTTCGTTCTGTTTTTTCGAGACAAGGTTTCTCTGTGTAGCCTTGGCTGCCCTGGACATGCTTTGTAGATAGACCAGGCTGGCCTTGAACTCACAGAGATCTGCCTGCCTCTGCCTCCCAGAGTGCTAGGATTACCAGTATGTGCCACAGTGCCTGGCTTAATCTAGAATTTTTTATCTTCCTGCCCTCAGCTCCCAGGGCTGTGTGCACCATTATGCCAACCTAAGAACAAAATCTTCGATCTGTCTTCGATGTAGTAAATAATAAATAGTAGAAAACTATTCAGAGGGATGAAGGCTCAGGAAAGAGAAGAGCTGAAGTTAGTGGTGAGCCAGCTCTGGCCAGTTTTCCTGGCCCTCACGTTGTAAAGACAGATAGACACTTGTGGGGTTCAGGTCCCACATAGGCTGTGTTTCTGGGTCCCTTCCCTGCTCAGTGCCCATCAGGGCAGAGGAACAAGCACCTAGCCACCCACCATCTCACTGCATGAACCGAACACTCCCTGCTGCCTCTACTTTTTCACTCCAGAATTTGTTTTTTTGTTTTGTTTTGTTTTGTTTTTGGGGTTTTTGTTCTTTGAGATAGAGTTTCTCTGTGTCACCTTGGCTGTTCTGGACTCACTTTGTAGACTAGGCTGGCTTTGAACTCACAGAAATCCTCCTGCCTCTGCCTCCCAAGTGCTGGAATTAAAGGCGTGCGCCACCACTGCGGAGCTTCATTCCAGACTTTGGCTACCACCTCCTCTTTGAGGGGGGGAGGGCTTTGCCAGGCTCCACTCTGCACTGGTGCTTGCTGCACGCTGGGTGCTGCAAACCGCACCCACCCAGCCCCACTCCCAGAACTCAGCTTACTAGACCCTTCTTTTCAGCCTCTCTGTTCTCCTGGTTGAGCTTTGAGGACCGGAACTGCCTTTCAAAAGCAAGCTGGCTTAGGTTGACGGTCTTCTCTTCCTGAGGCAGATGTAGCTTTGATGTACTGACGAGCATTATAGAACTGAGAAGAAGAAAGAAAGAAAACTCAACTCAGCACAAACAATTCTACCATTCAAAAGTTACTGGATGAACCCAATATTCATTTCGTGAAAACAAAGAGCTGGCTAGACCTCACTGGTGCCTGTCCCTCTGCCCGGGCTGGGATAATGTCCATATGGGGAGGCCTGGGCTCCAGGGAGTTGGCACTGGGAATGCTGTGGGCCTTTAAAGGATGAGGTTAGATTAGGAGGCCCTGAGCTCTGGGGGGAAAGAGACTGGGCAACTGTGGCCTCTTCCTCTCTCTCTCTCTCTGCTTCCTGAGCAGTCTCTCTCTTCCGAAACTCCTGCCGTGGCGTGCTGCCCTGTCAGAGGCCCAAAGCAATTAAGGCTACTTGATTGCAAACTTCCCTCCCAGACTATGAGCTAAATAAACCTTTCATAAGCCAGTGTCTCAGGTGAAGGGGGCTAAGGCAACTATCAGCGTCTCGCCCTGAGACCTGGGATGGGAACAGAGGAGCCACTAGGCAGCCTGTGGGAACTCTGACCAGGGAGCAGGGACAACTGCACTTGCACTTGGCAGCGCAGGCACAAAACAGAGAAAACAGAAATGAAGCAGCTTCGGGAGGAGAGATGGTGAGAACCACAGAGCCTCAGAGGAGAGGACGGGCACCGTGGTCCATGCAGCAGCCTGTCCTGCTGATGGTCTGACATAAAGGGACTTTCTGATGTACCTAGCCTTCTCCCCTTTGGTACTTGAGAAAGATTCTGCTTTTTGTAACCAACTACCCCTGGTTAATCTAGCCTATCGCTCTTAAGTTCCTGCCTCATGAAACAAGGCACCCTCCGGACATGTCCTCTCAGAGAGTCGTTGCCACCGCTGCCTATTCCAACTAAGGAAGTAAACCTTCTCTTTTCTTCATCCCTTATTCATATCATAGGAACCTGCTCATCATCCATCCACTGGAAACACTGAGATAAATAAGACGCAGCCCAGTATTCAAGGCCTGTGTTGGGGGGAGTTACATTTGCCTGTGTTAACATAACAGGCAACCAAGGAGCAAAAATACACGACCTGTCAGATCAGACCATTGTAAACAGTTGGTTTAACCTAGAGGTTTTTGTGACTAGTATGTATTTATTTGCCTTAAGAAAAGAGGATTTTTCACTTGAGAGGCAGAGGCAGGCAGATTGCTGTGAGTTCAAGGCCAGCCTGGTCTACAAAGGGAGTCCAGGACAGCCAAGGCTGCACAGAGAAATCCTGTCTCAAAAAACTGGAAAAAAAAAAGAAAAAGAAAAAGAAAAAGGGATTTCCAGCCTTCTAGCCAGGCTGGTAGCAGGGGTCAGACAGTGTCTCACAGGCTGTAAGGACGGAACTCCACTGTGAAGGTTATGGGAGGCCACTGAAGAGTTTCCGTTGGGAAGTGATCTTTCAACCTTTTCAATGAAAAAGGCCAGACTAAAGGAGGCTAGCAGAGCTGTGACAACAGAGGCTGAGGAGCTGAGAGGGAGGGTGAGGAGGGGAGAGTAAGACAAAGCCTCCTTTTCCATGAGAAGACACGTAATTGTTAGTGTTTAAATAAACAATGGTCGGGGCTGGAGAGATG
The DNA here is from genome assembly GCF_903995435.1 of Acomys russatus. NCBI lineage: Eukaryota > Metazoa > Chordata > Mammalia > Rodentia > Muridae > Acomys > Acomys russatus. Next base: position 25,926,182 of record NC_067137.1, read on the forward strand.
GCTCAGAGGTTAAGAGCACTGGCTGCTCTTCCAAAGGTCTTGAGTTCAATTCCCAGTAACCACATAGTGGCTCACAATCATCTACAGTGAGATCTGGTGCCCTCTTCTGGCCAGCATGTCTATATGCAGGCAGAACACTGCATACATAATAAATAAATGTTTAAATAAATAAATAAATAAATAAACAATGGTCTTAAAGTTGGAAGACCCTGTGAAGGAGGAGTAGAACACAATGCAAGTCACTGGGGCATGAGATGAAGCCGTCAGGAAAGCGTGATGCCTGTTGCCTGTTGAGAAGCAGAGGTGGGGCGGAGAGTCTAAGGCCAGACTTAGCTGGTTGTAACTGCTTAGAACTGTAGCTCCTCTGTTAACATCTGCTTTCGTCTTTTTTCATTAGTGTACCTGTTTATTATGAGATATAATACAACACACACACACACCAAAGGGAATAACTTTTGACAATATACTTCTTAACCACAAGCCAAGTCAGAAAAGACAGCTCTGTCTAATTCAGATACCCCTGCATGACCTATATCCCAATAAGGACCCAGTTATTTTCCACAAAGGTTACCCATCATTCTATTTTTTTTATATTAGTCATTTCTTCAGTATTTTATCACCCTAGAGTGCAGGCTTACACTCTGCAATTGAAGCTTTCAGCTTAAACATAGGTTATGGTTTTACATTTCTCTCACCTACAGATATCCTACTCCTACTCCTTTTTGCTTTCTTTTTTTTTTAACAATTTATTCAGATTACATCTCATTGTTATCCCCTCACTTGTATCTTGCCATTCCCCTCCCTCCCTCCCTCTTTCACCCTATTCCCCTCACCTAGGTCTGTGACAGAAGGGGACCTCCTCCCTCACCATATGATCACAACCTGTCACGTCTCATCCGGGTAGCCTGATTCCCCTTCCTCTGAGTGCCACCAGGCCTCTCCACCAAGAGGAAGTGATCAAATAGGGGGCACCAGAGTCTGCTTTCATCTTTAGCATAACAGAAGCCATTTTGTTTTAAGTCTCTTTGATCACACGGTGAAATTAAGGTCAGGTTCTCAGGGAATGATGGGGAACTGGAAAGTTCCCAAGCCTATATCCCAGCCAATCAGATTAAAATGGTTTGTCTAGTTACCTAGATACAATGTACTTGGAACAAAATTGATTCTTCTTGCATTTAGCTTGTCAAAATAATTCAGTGCTGTTCTCCCCTTGCTTTCCACCTGGTTACCTGATTGTTACCTGATTACAGGTTTTTTTATAAAAGGCCTGCCTCAGAAACAAGCCAGGAGCTGGGTGGTGGTGGCAAACACCTTTAATCCCAGCGCTTGAGAGACAGAGGCAGGCGGATCCCTGTGAATTCAAGGCCAACCTGGTCTACAAAGTGAGTCCAGGATAGTCAAGGCTACACAGAGAAAACCTGTCTCAAAAAACAAAAAACAAAAAACAAAACAAAAACAAAAGGAAAAAAGAAAAGAAAAGAAAAAAGAAACAGGTCAGGAAGCTGGGCCGGGCCCAGTGGCACATGTCTGTAATCCCAGGAATCTGGGAGGCGGAAGCAGGTGGATCTCTGTGAGTTCGAGGCCACCCTGGTCTACAAAGAAAGTCCAGGACAGCCAAGGCTACAAAGAGAAACCCTGTCTCAAAAACCAAAAAGAAGAAGAAGAGGAAGAAGAAGAGGAGGAGGAAGAGGAGGGAGAGGAGGAAGAAAAGAACAAAACAAACAAACAGGCCAGTGTCATAGTTTGGTTCCCAAGTCCACTGTGTCCATGGTCAGTCTTAGGATCTTGTGTTTAATAAATCATTCATATGTGACTGAGATTGGTGTCTGAGTGGTTTATGTGCCTATTCTTATACTGCAACATTTGGGGGAATCAGCCTGAGATAGCCTCCTGCCCTCGACCACCCCTCAGTATAAACTTCCATCAATCTGAGTCTGGCATGTGAGTGGTCAGTGTGTGGATATTCCTGAACCCTAATGCAAAATCCTGCCTCAAAAGTGGCGGGAAGGGGGGGGTGAGACACTTGTGCTTTTGTGCAAGGAGGTAAGATCTGCACAGAGTGCATCTATTGCAACAACTAGAACCAACCAGGAAATCGACATGGAACATTCATGACTGTGAAGTCATTGGATAGCTGCAGACATAGGACCAGGAAGGAAAGACTTCCAAGAGTGAGTTCTTTATGTATGTGTGTGTGTATGTATGTATGTATGTGTGTATGTATGTATGTATGTATGTGTCTGTGTATTTTTGCTTGTTTTAGAGATTCATTCATTTTTATGTGTGTGAATGTTGTGTCTATATGTATATCTATGTATTACACATATGTAGTCCCCATGGAGGTCAGAAGGCATTGTAAAAGTAATTTTTATTTGCCTGATTTAATTGTCATCCTGCTAACCTAGGCCTAGTACTGGAAGCTTCTAGTTTCAGTACAATCTAACCTAGGTCTAGGATGTTTTCAGCCTCTGAGACTTACTACTGAATAACCTCACCCTTTCTAGCTCTTTCTGAACTCTGGCTGGTTGAACTCAGCTGTTCTGGCTCAAACCCCTCTCAAGCCGACTGATTCAAACTGGCTTCTCTCAGCTTCTGTCTGGATTTCTCTGCTTGGTCTCAAACTAAATCTAGAAATCTGTTCTAATCTTCTGGCTCCTTCTCATTCTCTGGCTTGGTCTGTCTTCATCTGTATCTGGCTTGTTCTCTCTTCAACCTGTCTCTGTAAAGCTCTCCCAGTAAAAACTGCCTCTGAATTCAACAAACTGAACTGCCATGAACTCAGCTCCACTGCACTGCCTCTCAACTCACTGACTCAACCGAAATGCCTGAACTGAACTGACCAGAACAGTACCACCATGCCTGGACCACATGAAACTTGGCTCTATACCAGGCTGTGCTTAAATTCAGAGACCTACTTGTCTTTGTCTCCTGGATTAAAGGTGTGTCTGTATTCTAGCCAAATCTAGAAGGTTTTTGGATGTGATCTCTTTCCAGAGTACCCATGTTCTGAATTAAAATTCCTCTACAGGGCATTGAATCCCCTTGGAACTGGAGTTAGTTGTGAACCACCATGTGGGTCTGGGATTTGAACTTGGGTCCTTTGGAGGAGCAGCCAGTGATCTTAACCAATAACCCATCTCTCCAGCCCCAGGGAGAGAGAGTTCTTAACCCTCAAACTATTTCAACTTGTGACCATTTCAAGCACAAGATACTGATATCTTTCCCCTCAGAGTCTGAATATTTCAAGTACAAGGTACAGTATCGGGCTAGAGACTGATCCTCTGGACTCCCACTATTTAGGGGTTTGGCTGATAGCCTGGCAGGCCTAGGGATTTCAGGTTTTCTTTCCAAAATTTGTTAGAATCTAATTGTAATTAGTTTTTGTATAGATGATGGAATCCAATTTAATCCCCCATAATGAAACCTATGTCCCAGTAGCAATTACTGAAAATACTGAACTATCCCCCTTGCTCTGCACTATAGCTTTAATTTGGTACAAACAAAGTGTCTATGTGTACTTAATTTCTGGATTCTCTACTGTGGTCTAATTGCTGATTTGGCACAAGGTTTAAATAACTTTGATACCTGATAGACTAGCCTTCCTATAAAATTTAGAATTAATTCAAGTTCCATGAAGACATAAGCATGCACACACACACAAACATCAAATATAATTTTATTCAGATTACACACACACATACACGCGCACACACACACACACACACACACACACACAAACACCAAATATAATTTTATTCAGATTACATTGAGTATGTAGATAAATTTGAAAACTTTCAAGTTTACAACTTCCAGTGTTCTGATCAGGAACATAGTATGTCTTCCTATTCATTTGGTTCTTATTTTATTTCGCTTAAAAGAGTATTTCTTAGGACTGTTTCTACCCTCAGAGTATTTGGAGCTAGTTCTCGTTGTCAGGGAAGGGGGGCTATATGGATATTGCTATGAAACCTGTAACAAAGTCCCTCAATATAAAAGATCCTCTGTTCCCAAGTCCCAGGAAGCACTACATCCGAGAAATCATGATGTGGTCCTGTGGATAGTTAGAAGTATTTTTATTTTGTTACTATTATACATGATTTAAGTTTCTGGCTAGATATAAAGAAATAAAAATGATTTGTAAATTGGCTTTGTACTTGATAGTCTTTCTAAACTTTATTACTTTAATATTTTAGTTAATTGAGAATCTCATATGTGTATATACAATGTACTTTGATCATAGTTACTCCTCACTCCTCCCTTAACTCCTCCCAGATTCATCCCTATCTCTCATCCCTCATCCCTCCCAACTTCATACCCTCTTTTTGTTGTTGTTGTTAATAACTCACCAAATCCAATTTGTGCTGCTCATATACTCACAAAAGCGGGACCATCCACTGAAGCATGGTCAACCTATCAAGGGCCTCAAGAAAAAGGCATTCCCCCTTTCCTAAAAGCCATCAACTGTCAAACGCCTCTCAGTTAGGGGTGGGGGCTCCTGAGTCCCTTCCTGAAATTCTTTTATTTTTAATATTTTACTATATTTCAGAAGATCTAGGGCTTCAAAGAAAAATCTTGTCTTAAAAAAAAAAAACAACAAAAAATTATTTATAGCCTTCTGAGTTTTTCTTTTTGTTTTTTGGTTTTTTTGAAAACAGGGTTCCTCTGTGTAGCCCTGGCTGTCCTGGATTCACTATGTAGATCAGGCTGCCCACGAACTCAGAGATCTTCCTGCCTCTGCCTCCCAGAGCGCTGGGATTAAAGATGTGCGCCACCACGCCTGGCTCTGAGTTTTTCTATATAGAGCATTATATGATCTGTTACATATGAAGGGTTTTATTCATTGGTTTCCATTTCTTTTACCTTTTAGATCTTCCCCTTGTCTTATTAATTAAGATCTCTGGCACAAAGCTGAAATGGCAATAGTGAGTTTCTTTGATTCATAAATTCAAAGGAAAAACTTTTAGTGTTTCACTGTGATTTCTCTACTGCAAATTAAGTTAATTTCTAACTCTCTATACTATGAGCTAATTTGGGGTATTGTAACTACATTTTAGCTACATTAGTTTTCTACATTTTTGAAACTATTATGACTCGGCTCCTACTTTGTTCTGTTAAAGTGAAAAATCACATTGGTTTTCAAAAACTGCTTTGTTAAAAGCACCTAAAAACATATTGAATGCACCACCCAGGTTCACTGGCCACCAACAGCTTTTCCATCCCCCTTCCCGCCTCTTACTCCCTTTTTTGTTCTCTTTCCCGGCTGCTTCCTAGAGCTCGCGCTGGCTGGCTCATCTGGCTACTCAGTACCTGCATGCACCACCAGGCTTATTCCACGCGGTGCGGGCGGGGGCTCTCTGCCTCTCCTTGGGAACGATGCCATGGGAAGTGAGCATGAGCTGGGGTGATCTGGTGAATAGGGGGACCCTCTTAGCTTCTTTGGCTTCTTTTTTTGTGTCATTCTGTTTTCCTGCAGGAAGACAAAAGAGCAAAATCAAACTCTTTAACAGCAAGTCCGGGGCTCTTAGGGTGGGGAGTATTTGACACTTAGCTGTGTCTTCAATGCCTGCCGCCTCTGGTCACAAAGCACCTGTGCCATATTGGTAACTGGTTCCTTTCATTTCTCTGAGCTCTTGCTGTCTTTGAAACAGGCATTCGCACAACGGAGAGGCTTCAGTCTACAGGGAAAAACGACTGTTTGAGGTCACAGTTTACAGTGAACTGTTTAAATCTGGTGCTAAGTACAGAAGTATCGCCTTAATCTACCAAAGCCGCCCGGTCAAGACCTAAATGTCAGCCCGCAGCGCCACAGGAGAGCCTGCCTCCAGTGGACTGCCTCACCTGCCTCCAGTGGGAGTGTCTCACTGGATGGAAAGGCTGGTAGGGGAAAGAAGGGAGGCCTACCCACATGGAAGAGACAACTTCTACTTGCAGTTTTACTAAATCACTATATCAGTCAATGGTGTTTGCTCAGCCATTCCATAATCCACCAAGGCCAAGTTCTATCCTCACAGACAAATCAGACCATGTAGCAGCATAGTTATGACAGCACCAGCTCACACCTTTAGGAGCACAGGCACTGTTCTAACCAGTCCTGGGAGGAGTCCTCCTTGGAGCACCCTCTTAAGAGGGAAGATGAGGTGGGGATGGGGGTGGTGCACACCTTTAATCGCAGCAGAGGCAGGTGGATCTCTATGAGTTCGAGGCCAGCCTGGTCTACAAAGTGAGTCCAGGACAGCCAAGGCTACACAGAGAAACCCTGGCTAATAACATAAAAAGGCAATGAGGACAGCAGGGTTATGGAGGGGAACAGGGTTAAGGAACATTAGTGTCAGGAGTGGGAGGCACAGATGCTATTAAAAAGGAACACTATCCCCTAACCATAGCCTTGAGAAGACGCCCTCTTCTGCTCTTCTCCTCTTTTACACTCCTGAAAGGTCACATTCTTTGATTTCAAGACACTTAGATTACATCTTGAGTTTCAGCTCTTAAGACACTTAGGAATTAATATTCAATGCACATTTTCTGAAATTTTGTTCATAAATATACTTGATGATTCCCAGTGCTTCTTAGCTGCTCAGCCACTTTTTCAGGGCCCTAATTCTCAACGACTCCAACACTCTATCTAAGCTTTTTCTCTCTAGTAAATATGTGGGCTGTGGCGGACCAAAGAAACCAAAGAGCAACGACCCTATGGGGTACATTTAAAACCAGCAGACTTAAATTTGGCACTGTGGGGAAGACATAAACCCCTGAGGAGGTTCCTGACCTCACAGTGGAACCACAAAAAGAAAAGCGCTGTCTGTCCCGAAGCGTAATGGCCGCCTGAGGAGATGGCCGTTCAGCCCCTTCTCCCCACTGCAGGGACTGGAGAGGCGCACATTCTCCTGGCCCTGCGCAGAACTCGGACTTGCCATTGACCCAGACCTGCTAATGGAGAGCTGAAAGGAGGGCGGGAGTGCTGGAGACTTCCTTACCAAAGGACCAGGGAACAGTGAGTCCTGGACACCTTCCCCTCCTCTTTCTACCTAACACACCCGGAGCTGCGAGCAGCATCAGGCAGACATGAGAGCGATGAGATGACCTGGACATGTTAGGAAGGAGAGGAAACCAGCAGGAGGAAAAGAAAAGCAACGACATCACAGTTAAGTAAAAGGGATAATAAAGTCCAGTACCGGTCTCTTTGCGTGCTTTAAGCAGTATTCATATTTCACTTGACTTTTTCCAGGTCTTCTATATGAAATTACTTTTTCTATAATTCTCTGCTGAAGAGGCTGTACCACATTTTCAACCCATTTTTTATGTAACATCTCTTTTCTTCTTTCCTTAGAAGCATCTAGATGCTGAAAATACGTATCCAGTCTCTAACAAAGCAATATAAACAGGACAGACAATGAGAATATTCACTTACTATCATTTTATTAGTGAGGGAGAAAAAACCCATCCTAAGCTCTCCCATTAATGCTGCCTAGCGTCTCACACCAAGTAACTGAAACACAGAATATAACCTGGAGAGAGAGAACTTGGGAACACAGGGCAGGAGGAAAATATGGGAAATTCTAAACCATCCTGCGCCCTTGCACTGTTATATTTTCAGCTGTGAGCCTAGCCTTTAATGGTTGAGCCATTTCTCCAGCCCGGGGTTGAACTGTTAACCAACTCATGAACCCTATGAAACCTTCCCCAACACATCAAATTTCTTTTAAATTTTTTCAAAATGTTACCCAGTTATGCATTCCATATCTAGGCTTCACCACCACAAGGTCTGTGCCTGACCTGGAAAAGCAAAGACACTAGACCTGCCTTGATACCACTCTCTGACCTGTGACTGGAGGCTAAGTCTATGCTGTTTTTGATACTCAGATAAGAATTTATGGGCAAGTGATTTAGTTACTGCCTGGCCCACTGCTCTCTAACAGTATATTTTGAGAGAAAGGATGAATGTTCTGGGGCTGGGGAGATGGCTCAGTGGCTAAGGATGCCGCCTGCTCTTCCAAAGGTCCCAAGTTCAATTTCCAGCAACCACATGGTGGTTCACAACCATCTGTAGTGTGATCTGATGCCCTCTTCTGGCCTACAGGTGTACATGCAGGCAGAACACTATACATAATTAAATAAATTAATTTTTTAAAAAAGAATGAATGTTCATCTATTTTGTAAATTACAAATGACAATGAAAATATCAAGGTAGTCCTAAAATACTAAATTGCAATCTTTCAGATGGGAGTTAACTCCTTTAAAGTGTGTTAACTCCATAGAGATGATCAGTCACTTAATCGGTCATCACCTTTAAATACTAATTGATTTTGGTGATTTTATATAACCCAATGCAGTATGGGAAAGTAGGAAAAAGAGGCAAGTTTTCATAGTACAAGTCAAAGAGGGGGAGTAGTTAAAACAATCCTGCAGATTCCTCAAGAGCAGACCTCTGGGAGCTTTTAGTGATCCTACAAGGAAGGAGGTCGCATAATCTCAGGGCTACACAGCTTAAAGGTGTACATCAGAGGTGGCGCACTCTGCCTGCCCATCGGTCTCTCTGGCAGAATACTGCAGCTTGAACGTCAAATGTCCCCCAAACTTGTGTGTTGGTTTGTGTTTCCAGGTGATGGGTCTCGGGCATGAGGTGAAGACTTTAGAAGGCAGGGTTGGCAGCCAGAAGTTAGGTTGTCAAGAGCAAGCCTTTGAAAAAGGTACTGAGACTTCGGCCCCCTCACTTTGTTCCTGGATGCCCAGATGGATGGGAGCAGCTCTGGCGCCCTGCCATTACGCTTTGCTCCATCCTACACTCAGAGTGAGGGACTGAAGTGACTGCACACAGAAGCCCTGAATCTCTGAGCCAAACACACCTTTGCCTTTTTGTTTTGTTTTGTTGTTTTTCAAGACAGGGTTTCTCCATGTAGCCTTGGCTGTCCTGTACTTGCTTTTTGAACCAGGCTGGCTTCAAACTCACAGAGATCTGCCTGCCTCTGCCTCCCTGAGTGCTGGAATTAAAGGCGTGTGCCACCACGCCCAGTTCCATCTTTGCTCTTTTAAGCATTTTAATCTTCATGGCTGCAGAGCATGACAACATCAACTCTTGGTCACACTGTGCTGCATCCCTCCTGCTCCTCCACAACGGAGTGTGCAGCCAGATCTTACCTTCACAATATAGTTTTCTCTAAATAATAATGCATGTACAGCCTCGTCGATGTCTTCTCTAGCTAGTACCTAAAAACAAAATTGAAGAGTAGGTCAAAAGTTCTGAAGGAACAATTGGAATGACAAGTCCCAGGGCAATATTCCAATACCACTACCGCAAATCTGATGCCTGCATCTCAAAACATAGTTCTGACTCGTTACTGTGAAAACATTTCAATACTATTCTCCATGACCCCACAGCCTAGTTTTAATAAGTTGTAACTCAGTCTCTTTTATATAAACCCTACTCATTTTTCTGTCATCCACCTAGACTGTCCTGAAACATGTCCCTGACATTGCATCACTCAATCATCTTGTTAAAGTTACAAGAAGCTGAGGCTGGAGAGGATGGTTCAGCAGTTATGAGCACATACTTCTCATGCACAGGGCCAGGCTTGGTTCCGCATACCTATGTCCAACAGTTCAGTTCACAACTGCCGGGAGGTAACTCCAGCTCCATGGGATCTACTGCCTCTAGCCTCTATAAGCACCTGCACTAGAGCGTACCTACCTACATATATCACATAATTTAAAATAAAACAATAAAGTCCCAAGAAGCCTTCTAATAATTTTTACATAAAATGAGCTCTCTTTTCACGCATTCATATAAGTATATTTTAGAAGCAGAAGATTTGCCTTCTGCGAGGTCTCATCATGTATCAAAACCTCAAGGGTTGGGATGGGGTCCAGTTGGTAGAGTGCTTGCCTGGCAGACATGAAGCCCTCTAAGCTCTCAGTCCAAGCCCCAAAATGGCACGAGGTAGGTGTGGTGGTGCCACAGCTGGCCAGCCTGGGTTACAGCAAACAAGCTGCAAAACTCAGAGAGTTCCATTTAGTGCTGGACTCAAAAAGCAGAAAACTCTTGACTTAGTGAAGCAGTCCCAGAGGCTCAGGGCTGGCGCAGGGGCTCACCGCCTCCCTTGTGAGTTAGAGAGAGTGGATGCACTGAGCCCTCACTGTGGTGCACTCTCAGCTGCACCACTATGAGCAGATCGCCAGTGGAACAAATGAAAAGGCAATGCAAACCCAGTGTCTGGAAGAGATGCACTAGCTCCTAAAATGGCCTCTAGTGGAAACTTCTGACTTCTTAGAATTGTGGTATTCAATTGTGGCCCATCCTTCTGTTCTGCTACATTGGATGCATCACGACCAACTAAATCTTTCTTTAAAAGATTATTTATTTATTTATTTATTTATTTATTTATTTATTTATTATGTAATGCTGTGCCTGCAAGTACCCTGCATGCCAGAAGAGGACATCAGATCACATTATAGATGGTTGTGAGCCACCATGTGGTTGCTGGGAATTGAACTCAGGACCTCAGGAAGAACAGTCAGTGCTCTTAACCTCTGAGCCATCTCTCCAGCCCCAAAACCAACTAAATCTTAAACTCAGACAACACATCTGTAAGTAAGAGAAGTCTCAAAAGGAACGTTGCATTTTCTACCTATAATTTAATATGTTCACATGAAATTCAAAGTTGTATCTGGACAGCTAATTGGATCTTCTCCAATATAAGTTCTAGAATATGTACAATTCTACTTTAAAGTTTGGTCAGAATAATCTTTTTTTTTAATTTTTTATTAATTTATTCTTGTTACATCTCAATGGTTATCCCGTCCCTTGTATCCTCCCATTCTTCCCTCCCTCCCATTTTCCCATTATTCCCCTCCCCTATGACTGTTCCTGAGGGGGATTACCTCTCCCTGTATATGCTCATAGGGTATCAAGTCTCTTCTCGGTAACCTGCTGTCCTTCCTCTGAGTGCCACCAGATCTCTCCCTCCAGGGGACATGGTCAAATGTGAGGCACCAGAGTACATGAGAAAGTCATATCCCACTCTCCACTCAACTGTGGAGAATGTTCTGACTATTGGCTAGATCTGGGTAGGGGTCAGAATAATCTTAAGATGGCAATGAAAAAGGTAAATAAAACAAAATGTTCCCTTGATACTGTACTGTAAATGTAAAATAACCACTAGAGAAGTAGAAATATATATATATGTTGATAAGCATCATTGGAAAATCACACTTTTTAGCCTTCTTTGTAAGATTATAACTAAATTACCTAATGTTATAAACATTCTTGGTCAATGACCTTCATTATTTAAAAAAAAAAAAAAAAAGTTGGCTGGACATGGAGGCTTATGCGTTTAGTCTCAGCACTCAGTAGACAAAGACAGGCAGATCTCTGTGAGTTCCAGGACAGCCAGGTCTACATAGCAAATGCCAGAGCAGCCAAGTCTATTATAAAATGATGATAATGGTGGTGGTGGTGGTGATGGTAATGGTGGTGGTGATGGTAATGGTGATAGTGGTGATGGTGGTGGTGGTGGTAATGGTGGTGGTGGTGGTGGTGATGGTGGTGATGGTGGTGGTGATGGTGGTGGTGATGGTGGTGATGGTGATGGTGGTGGTGATGGTGGTGGTGGTGGTGGTGGTGGTGGTGGTGGTGGTGGTGATGGTGGTGGTGGTGGTGATGGTGATGGTGGTGGTGGTGATGGTGATGGTGGTGGTGATGGTGGTGATGGTGGTGGTGATGGTGGTGGTAGTGGTGATGGTGGTGGTGGTGGTGATGGTGGTGGTGGTGGTGGTGGTGATGGTGGTGATGGTGGTGGTGGTGGTGGTGGTGGTGGTGGTGGTGGTGGTAATGGTGGTGGTGGTAATGGTGGTGGTGATGGTAGTAATGAGGATAGAGATTGTCAAGATGGCTCAGTCAGTAAAGGTGCTTGTCCCCATGCCTCACCACCTGAGTTTAATCTCCGGGACCCACGTGGTAGGAGAGGACCTGTTCCTGAAAACTGTCCTTTGGCGTCCTGTCCCTGTGTGTATGCCTTCAGCATGTACAGACATATAAATAAATGTAATTTAATTTAAAAAGAGAGATCTAAATAGTCTTTGTTACTGATAAGTCATTCTTTGCATTTTTTTTCCAGAAAATACAGACATGTTAGTGACTCATAGAAGCTTCTCTGAAATCCACTGTTCGTAAACACAAAAATAGTAAAGTCATATTTCAAAATTCTTATTGCCACCATGACAAAGGGGCCAAGATAAATTCCCAAGACCTTCCTTTACAATGAGGCAAACCAAAGAATCCTATAAAATTAAACTTTATGAACAAATCATTATCAGACACAGAAGGCAAGCTCCTGGCTGTCATATTTACCTACCTACATTACCTACCTGGCAGCCAGCTGGTACCTCGTCCGTCAGGATGACTTTGTACCCAGGCATTTCTACTCACTGTACCCTTCTGCATACCTAATCTAAACCAACCACTGTTCCAATACTGGAAGCATACATGCGAGTGGGGCCAAATTGGTCCTAAACTCAAGGGATTTTGTGTTCCATTGAAAGACAATGTCTCAAAAAGAAAATCAAGAGGCCTTTAAGTACTCTCATTCAAATGAACACGTCACTCTTGACAATGAATCCATAATAAGGCTACACAGAGAAACCTGTCTTGAAAGACCAAAAACAAAACAAAACAAAAAATAGAACTATCACTTAGCTAAAAAAAAAAAAAAAAAAAAGCGGTGCCATGTTACCTCCATTAAAGAAACAGACTCCGGGTCTGGCCATTCCTTTAGTTTCTCCACACTGAAATGTTCGGCACAGTTGGCAGTTTTTGTGGCAGCCATAAAGAGTAGATAAAATCCCTGAGCAAGAAAAACTGAGGAGACTTATTAGTGTATCAATGTGGAAAAAAGCATGGCTGTAGGTAGGGACTTGGAACTTGATTTAGAAACCCCTCTTTCTCCTGTCCTAGAAACCCCTTCCACACCACCCTGGGGACTGAAGCAGGCATCAACACTGCTGAATAGCCTGGGGGTGAGGGTGCGGGCCCTCAGCAAGAAGAGGTGGCTGCCTCAGGCTGCAGACCACCCCTCCTCCGCTGGATGTTCCTGGGCTAGTGAGTGGGGAAGGGTGGCCACGGCCTCACATGGAAGCTCCTGCTCTGGTGGCTCTACCTTAGGCCCCACAGGCCTCCCGTCAGATGGCCGCTCCTATGCTGCTGGCTGGTTTCTTCATGCCCGCAGGCCTCCCCTCCCAAGGACGCCCCTGTGCTGTGCGGGTTGCTCTTCACCTCAGGCTACAGGCCTCCCCTCCCATCAGATGAAGACTTCTTGCCGGGGAGGGTGCGGTTAGCTGGCCACCTCAGACCTGCGGACCTGCCCTCAGATGGATGTTCCTGTACTGGTCACTGGTCACCTGAGGCCCGCAGGCCTCCTAGGCTGCCTCGAGGCTGGCCTGCTCTGCACTCAGCCTCAGCCAGTTCCGGTGGGTGTAGTCTCAGCCCCAGTGAGTGCGCGCAGCAAAGGTCACGTGGTCTAGCTGGCCTACGCCACCAACGTGCCTTGGAGAGAATGGCGAATCCACAGAAAACTAAAACACTATCTTTAAACTTAGGCTTTCCCCTTGCCTTTCAGAGGGGTTTCTCCTCAGCTTGTGGGTGTGTGGGATGTCAGAATCCCTGGTTAAAACTCATAATGTTAATAGTCATTTATATTAAAAATAATGAAATTATGAACATAGATGTAGTAGTGTCGTGATAGCAAATCGTAAACACCTGACAAATATTAAATGTTGTAAAATATTAAATATTGTAAAATGTATCGCATTCTGTGTGGTAGTTGTTCAGAACCTTTCCTACTCCATCTTAAGAGGCCGGCCTGGAACTTGGGACCCTCCTGCATCAGCCTCCAGAGCCAGGAATTACAAGCATGCACAACCAGGTTAAAGTTCTCTCAAAGGACTTGCGTAGTATTTGGAAGTACTATTCCCATGCAAGGACTGAGAAAAGAAGGAGTATCTCTCCACCATCTGGGAAGGCACCCTTTGCAAACATACCCAGGAGCTGCTTCCTTACCCAGCTGCGGCTGAAAACTGGCTGCGGCAGTAGATAAAGCAAGGCAGACCATGTGTTCATTATTGAAATTGGATGAGGGTCTCACACAATTATCTCTGCTTGTATATACTTTGCTGAAGTTTCCCACAATATATTTTAAATTTTTAATTGAGTTTTTGCCTGAAACCATATGCAGATGTGAGGCAAGATTCTAAGAGACTGGATAACTGTACCAATGAAATACTGCAGATAATGAATATGGAATGAAGCAGTACAATTGATTTCTTTAATTTTCAGGATGTTTTTTGTTTGTTTTGTTGTTGTTGCTTTGTTTTTGGTTTTTCGAGACAAGGTTTCTCTGTGTAGCCTTGGCTTCCTGGAATCTTTGTAGACCAGGCTGGGCTCAAGCTCACAGTGGTCCACCTGCCTCTGCCTCCCGAGTGCTGGGATTAAAGGCAGTATTGTCATTTCTTAATCATCACAGACACTGAACTCAAATTTAAATGAAGTTTATTGCAGATAAGAACAGAATGACTGTTGAGTGTCTTCCTTGGTCCCTCTCAGGAGGATTCCTGGCAGCAGGTAACTTCGCCTAAAGCAGCCTTTTTTGGTGGACACTTGCACAGATCAAGAATCAGGGTATGTGGTTGTTGTAACCTTTCGAAAGTGACAAAAGAAAAGAGTTCAGTGTGCCATAGGGATAAAGGGCTTACAGGGCCAGAAAGACTGACTTCTAAGGAAGTCAATCCTCTGAAGCCACTCTGGCCACAGCTGACTCCTCTCACAGAAGCCAGCCCTCTGCCCTTCTTGACACTCATTCTCAGTTTATCTCATGACTTCAAACATCAGGATATTAGGATGGCTCAAATATGCTGTTCAACCTAGCATCTCCTCTGACCTCCAGGCTAATCCATCAGCCGACTTCACTGCTTCCTGGGAGGCTAAAAGCTAAATCCTGCTGAATGGAGCTGGTTACTACTACAATGCACTTGACTTTAGTCTTGGTATTTTTAGGGACTAAATGTCATGTTCTACATGTGTGAAAGTGAGTCTTACAGGATTTACAAAAAGATCAAGAACGTGTGTGTGTGTGTGTGTGTGTGTGTGTGTGTGAGAGAGAGAGAGAGAGAGAGAGAGAGAGAGAGAGAGAGAGAGAGAGAGAGAGAGTGCTCCAGAGACAGAAGCAGTAAGAGTTCTGTGAATCTGAGGCCAACCTGGTCAGTAGAGCAAGTCCCAGGCTAGGAAGAGAACCACAATAAGATCCTGTCTCAAAAACCAACCAAGCAAACAGAGGTCCTCAGTTCAATTCCCATCAACCACATGGTACCTCACTCACAGGCATCTGTAATGTGATCTGATCTGATACCCCTTTCTGTCTTGCAGGTGTATGAGTAAGCAGAGCAATATATACATAATAATAAATAAAATTTTTTAAACCAGTAAGAGGTTTAATGAAAGAAAAGGATTTTTTTCTTCGAAAAGTGTTGGTGTTTCCTGGGTCCCTTTCTTCAACCACCAATACAGAGAAGTGAAAGGAGTAGTTCCAAACTCCCTCTCCCAAGCTTCAGATAGCTTAACAGGACCCCTCCCATGTACAGAGACCCCAAGTGAAGACTGCTGAGCTAGGAATGTAGCTTATATAGGTGCACAAAGCCCTGAGTCTGATCCCCACCACTGCATAAACTTTTCACATGGAAAACACTCAGGAAGTGGGTACAAAAGTATCAGAAATTCAAGTTCCTCCTTGGCTAGATAGTGAGTTTGATACTAGCCAAAGTTACATGAGACCTTTGCCTGTCTCAAAAAAAAAAAAAAAACAACACACACTCACAC
The DNA here is from genome assembly GCF_903995435.1 of Acomys russatus. Classification (NCBI taxonomy): domain Eukaryota; kingdom Metazoa; phylum Chordata; class Mammalia; order Rodentia; family Muridae; genus Acomys; species Acomys russatus. The sequence continues at coordinate 25,942,041 of NC_067137.1, forward strand.
TCAAACACACACACACCCTCACACACATACACTCGCCTCTACCTATGGCAACATACCAGATGATTAGAAATGAATCCAAGTTACATTCTTGGAGAAGCCTAGTCTCCAGATGAAAGCAATGGGAGTTCCAGCAGAGGTGTGGGGCCAGAGACAATATTAAGAAATTAGCTGGAAGGAAGTCATGGTGAGTGAGATCTCCCAGCTCTAAGAATCTTCTCTTAGTGCCGATGAGGGAAAAAGAGCCGCTTTCAGCATGTGCCAAGCCTGGCTAAGAAGCTTCCTGCCCACTACACAGCTGTCCTTCCTCCTACGAAGACTCTAAAAGGGTGAAGCATCAGTGTTCAGACACTGAGATAAAAGATGAATGAGGAAAGAGAGGACATCACCTCCTCCTCCTTTGTGATGCCAGTAACTGCAGCATGCCGGCAACCTGACTTGTCGATCGTTACGTCGCCTGGGCACAGTGACATCTGAAGCGGGACCCTTTGCCAGCAGAAGCACTTAGCATTTGAGGACACTGAGGCTGGGAAAATGGCCTTTAACAGAGCATGCGTGCTGCTCACTTGTTCATTGGTTTCTTTTTTGAGATGTAGGAGACTGAACTTTGCACATGCCTGCTAAGTACTTTAAACTTGACTACATCCCTAGCCCCAAAGCATGCTTAAATGAACAGCTAGAGAAAAAGTAAACTGCTTAATAATCATACTTTATTAATGTATATTGTAATGGTAAAAGATATCTTTAATTTAGCTCCAGAAAGCATTATCTTTATTTTTGCACTTCTTCCTCCAGCTCACCCTGAGTTCCCCTCAAACTTCTCTAGTCGTGAGTAGGACCATAATCTATCCAGGTCACTCATTTGTTGTATCCAACACTAAGACCCTTTGTCAGCGTGCTCACTCCTCAGGGCCCCATGACCACACGGCCATTCTAGGCCTCAGAGGTCATTATGCTCCTGACCCAGTGCCCTGGCCTGCCAGCTAGATTCCTGGCTTCTGTTCTGGCTTGTGTATAATTGGCTAGAAAGCAGCTATATTCTTCATTTTATAGTGTTATTTTATCAGGTGCAGTGGTGCACATCTGTAATCCTAGCATTTGGAAGGTGGAGGCAGAAAGATGAAGAATCCCTTGGCTATATAAGAGGTTCAAGGCCCGCCTAGGCTTCATGAAGCCATGATACCTTGTCTCTAAGAAATTAGACAACAATCAATTTAAAGGGGGGGAGTGCAAAATAAAAACTATCCCCAAAAATTATTTAGATGTTTCACTACTCCAAGCTTTTGGCTGGCTTCTATATGAGTGGTCATCTGCCTCCTCTCCTGTTTCCTCTTGTCAACCTCAGTCCACCTCAATCTGCTCTCTGAGCCAGTCTCTCTTCCTGGATACTCTTCCCCTAAAACTCTTCACAGCCCACCCTCAGTTTCTAAGGCCAGTGTCACCTACAAAGTCACCTCTTCCAAGAAGCCTTTCCTGATTTCTGCATTTGAAATAGTGTCCTTGTCCACACCCTTCCTTGCTGCCTATCTTCTTCTTCATTAACTTGCCTGTTAGACATTTATTCTGATTGCTTTCTATCTTTACCAGCAAAATGTAAGCTCCACAGGAGCAGAGGTTTACCTGTTTTGTTCACTACTATGGCTTCAGGCCTTTAACAGACTGCCTGAATCAGAAGAGGTATTTGTGAAAATGTAGAAGAACAAAACAACCATCTGGGGAAATGCTAAAGGCAGGAAAAGAAGGTAAAACACAGTGCTGACAGCTTTAATACGTTTTCTTGAGTGGATTAAAAAATATCCTTTAGCGGCCAAGCCACTCCTAAGAGACTGTCCCCATGGGACACAGCAATGAGAGGGGAAACTGACGTGTAAACATCCCCTCTATTCCTAAATGTGTGGGACTGGGTGTGGGACTAGGCCTAGGTGTCAAATGACTACCTCAATACCACAGATACTGAGGGATGAGAAGTCTCTATAAACACTGTATCTCTAGACACTTGACATTTGGGGGCTATTACTTTCCTTCTTACAGCTTCCTACTTTTAGTATTGTTCCTTTTGGAAACTAATTCTTGATTGAACTAAAAGAAACCATTCTGGAGGCCGAGTTAACTACAGCTAATGGGAGAACAAGGGTAGAAGTGGTATAAAGATCAGGAGCCAATCAAGACCCCCAGCACTGGGCATGTCCACTATGGCACCACCAAGCTGGAAGGACACTCTCTCCATTGCCTCTGACTAAGAACGTCCGTCTCAGTTTCTTCGACTCTTATCACCCACTGGAGGGTGCTCCATTGCCGCCTCCCTTCTAAAGGGACTGCCATATCAGAAGCTTAGCCTTGGCTGTCGCAAATGCGGCCCCATGTATAACAAACAGGACTGACTCTGCAGCTCTCACCGAATTCTGGCCCCCATCCCCTTCTGCCTCCTGGCACAGGTTTATGGAAGAATGGGGCCTTTCAGAGTCGATCCCTTTGGGACTTGGGTTCTTTCCCTCCTGGGGACACAGAGCTTCATTGTCCAGAGAGGAGAGCCCTTTGTTTCTGTAGGGAAGGACCAGGAGAAATCCTTTAAATATTTAATTCAGTAAAGAACATAACATAATATTTTTATTTAAAAATAAAAGTTTACTCCCTAACCTCTCCTTTTTTTATATGTTATAATGTTTTTATTATTTTATTTTGAAGTCATAGGGAGCAGATCCAGAACTCAGGGCCTCATACATGTGAGGCAGCTGTTCTTCCACTGAGCTAGCTCCTGAGTTTTGAACCCAGAACCCAGAGAGGCCTCGTGCGTGTAAAGCAAGCACCCTACTAACTCTGCTAACATTAGCCTCAGTTGCCTTCTCTCTCTTGGATCATTTAAGGCAGTCTCAGGGGTTTTTGCAATGAGTTTTGCATAAACTTAGACATAGAAGGTATATTCAAAGAAAGTCTGCAGTGTTCCTTGCCTTCTGTGTGTCTCATTTCTGGAAAATTCTAGCCCTCACTTGGCTCCCACAGACTCTGCCCATCCTCTCCATGGGAGTACAGAAGGTCTCTTCCTCAAATGCTCTCTGTTACCTGGAAGCCCTGCTCTGGCCTTTGTCCTGGCCCCCTGGCCAGAGTTTGATAGGAGAAAGGACTTTTGTGCTGTATTTATGGGCTGCCGAGCTGTAGGGGGTGGCGGTGGCCTGAGCTGCTCCCTGGAACCTGTCAAAAGAGGGTGCCTTGAAGACCAACACCCTCTTTGTTAGCTTAGCATACATGGAGCCTGCAGACCCCTCCCCATGTGTGCTGGCCCCTTCTTGTGCTGGGTGGTGATTGCTGGACAGCCTCCTGCCTTCCCTGGATGCAGGGATGCTATCTTTCATGGCTTGTCTGTCGTCTGTAGATCCCTTCCATCTTCTGCATCCCCTCCCATGCAGCAGCCACTCAGAACCTGCCTTCCCTGTGTTCCACTTTGACCAACCTTTCATGAGTTTTCCCTATGCCCAGGCTTCTAGCTGGGAAAAGCCACTGGAAAGCGAAGGACAGAGTCAGGCCCTCACAACTACAGCAAATCGAACATCCTGTTTCCTCACCTGGCCTCATGGACAGGTTCGCATTCAAAGCACTATAAACAACAAAAAGCTATAAACAAAATTACCTTTGGGCCATGTATGTGTACGGCATATGCAGAAACACGAGTGGATTTTGTGTTAGATATAAGGTCACATCTGCGCTATGTATGTAAGTATCGGTAGTTCGAGATCTCAACCCGCCCTGATCTAGGCTTGTTTGATCTGGGATGCACATCCTGCAGTGGACTGAGCCAGGTTGAGTATCTGGCATCCAGTCCAGGTCCCATCCAGGCCACATCTGTTAGGAATGTGGACAAGCTCACTGCCCTGAGGCCTTGTCCATGGGCCAACAACACTACTGGGAGAGCTCTGTGGGCTAGTATTAGAAACAAGGGAAAGGGGACTGTTTCTTACACTGGCCCATCTTTCTCTGCTCGGTAAAAGGCTTGGATACTTTGTTCTTTCATATCTGTGCTTAAAACAATTCTCTCTTGAGGTGTACCTCCTACCTTCTCCCTCTAGGTTGTTGGGTGATTCGTTTCTAAAGGTGGGGGGGGGGGGGTTTGGGAGGTGGTGGTTCCAGGTTGGTCATATGTGTATGACCATGGGGAGGTGGCCATGGAAACCCAAGTTGTCATAATATCATGTTGTTTTTGTACCTGAAATAAAGCATATTTTGCACTTGTAAATGAAAAAAAAAAAATAAAAGTTTATGAAGTATGTATGAATTCACATTTTATGAAAAAAAACTTTATAAAATCACATTGCTCTAGCCTTATCTGAAACCTCTGTGCTATGTAATCAAACAGCTGGGTGATGGCCCTTTGTCCTGAACGACCCCTCAGAGTTGTGCATTTGCTGTCCCTGGGAAGGTCTAATTGACCTAAAACAAGCCTGATGTAGTGAAATTGGTTCTACAAATCCTGGTCATAGGGACTCTGCCTTGCAGCAAGCTGCCATTAAGCTGCTCCTCATGCTGGACAGCAGCTAAACAAGCCATCCTCCCATGTCTGCACAGTGTCTGCCAAGACCACAGAGGCCCTAATAAGATCAAGGATGGAGCATGCATTAATGCATCTTTCCCAGAATCTGTTTCCTGTGTCTCATACTGGCCAAGCCTGTTGTTGTCTATGCTGCTTTAACACTAGGTTGCACTCTAAGCCCTGGGTTACATGAATTCTGCTTAATATTTAAAGTTACACACAGAGCACAGTCTAGTGAAGGGACTTAGTGACTGGGAGGAGAGAGGGCAGAATGGAGCTGTCCATACTTACTGCTCCATAAGCAACCTCTAATAAATTCATTTTACTCATTAAGATGAACTGGAATAAGTCGTTTTGAAGGTTGTTGACACCAGCCCAGTTTGTGAGCAGATATTAATTTTATATCCACCCGCCCCCCAAAACTATACAATACCTCCTTCTCCACACCTGTTGCCGTCATTGGTTACTTCTCTCACTCATAGAAGCTAGTCTTATTCTAGGAGCAGGGGTGGCAGACTTAAGCCTCTAGTCTAAAACAGAAGTTCCCAAGTACTGAAAAAAAACAATATACTTAATCTGGGTCATACTCTGAGAGGTTTATGAAAACAAATCTCTCTTTTTTTCCATTGATAGAAATTACAATTAAGATGTTGATTACTGGGTCACCAAGATAGCTCAGTAGGTAAGAACACTTGAGTTTGATCCATGGGATATACATGGTGGAAAAAGAAAGCTAACTTAGACAGTTGTCCTTTGACCTCTACCTGAGTGCTGTGGAAAACATTCACATGCTCGCTCTACCCTCCCTCCCTCTCTTTCTTCCTCTCTCTTTCTTCATCTCCCTCCCTCCTTCTTGATCTCCCTCCCTCCCTCTATCTCTCTTTCCCTCCCTCCTTCATTCTCTCTCTCTCTCTCTCTCTCTCTCTCTCTCTCTCTCTCTCTCTCTCACACACACACACACACACACACACACACACACACACACACACACTCAGTAGAACTTCTAGGTTACATAGTAACTTAGTGTTTATAATTTTGGAAAACTGACAGGCTGTTTCCCAAAGTTTTTGCACTATTTTACAGTCTTTCTAGCAATGATGAGGGATCACATTATTTATAATCAGATTATAAGAAGAAGTTACCTTTCTCTACAATTATGTAGAGAAATCTCTACCCCAAAGATTTGTACACAAGATCTGCTATGTATGTAGCTCAGGCTGTGGCCCAGATCTTCCTGTCTCAGCCTTCCAAGTACTGGAAGTACAGATGTATATTAGCACATCCAGTTCTTTTGTGTGTATGACGTCTCCCATTTTGAACTCAATATATAGTTAACTGGTTTTCCATGTTGCATGCACCGTCCAATTAACTGCTTCTTTGCTGTACCTTTTCACCCTTGGTACAGTGTTTTTGGTAGATAGTAGTGTCTACCTACCAAAACTAGTCTCAGACTAAAATGCTCATAACTTTAGTACAAGTGATCAACAATTTCTCCCAGGTTCATTTTTGAACTTTCTGCTTCCGTGCTATTTATCCCTTTAAACCATTAAAAAAAAAAAAAAAAAGAAAAAGTTACCTTACCCTGAATGGTGGTGAGGCCTTGGCACTAACTCAAGCAATCTGAAAGGATGGTAGGGGAAGCATCTTAAATGAAAGAGGAGCAAATTTACCAATTAACAGGCTTACTTGCAACTGATTGTCTTTTCTTCCTCCTGGCATACCACAATATTAGGCACCTTTTTCAATGGGTTCAAATCAAAAGTACTAGCATTAAAATTCATCTTCACTTTGAACCTTTAACAAGAAAACATGTGTCAGGATATTGCAAAACAACGCTCACTTGCATTTAAGCATTAATTATTGTTAGAAACTGACTGCCATAAATATGGTCCAAAATACCATTACTTGACACTGCTGTGCCTGGTCAATGATACCAGTTGTTTAAGAGTTTTGAAACCATGATGGAGACTGATGTGCTGTCCTCTGAGAGCCAAGATTAGGTAGGCACAGTTGAAATCCTCCCTCTATCCACCACGAGTTTATATTCTAATATGAAAAGAAGTCTTAAAGCCAGGTGTGGTAGAGCAGGCCTATGTTCCCAACCCTTTGTAGGCAGAGGCAGGAGGACTGCCACAAGTATGGCAGCCACAGGTGGTAAAAACATATGATAATACTTCTTAGAACACTGAGCTGGAAGCCTGCTTCAGTATCAGAGAGCTTGCCCAACAAGCATGAGGCTCTGGATTCAGTATTCATGTTCCAACTTTGAATTTTCTCTTTCTTTCTGGCCCTTCTAGCTATGAAGCTGAATAAGTCTTTTCTTTTATCACATCAATCTTTTTATATTTTATCCTTCCACCATCATCCTGAGGCCCTCACACAACATTTATACTTGAAAACAAACAAAAACAAAAACAAAACAAAATCCCAGGACTGGAGAAATGGCTAAACTGCTAAATCTGCTTTTCCAGAGGACTCGAGTTTGGTCCTAGCAAGCTCTCTGACAGCTCACAGTCAGCACCAGGAAGCCCACATTCTCCTCTGTACTCTGCAATAACCTACACTCATGTTCACACACCCACACGCAGTCTCGCACAGGTCACATACAGTAAAATAAAAACATCTTTCTGAAAAAACTCTTCAGAGGTCGGGAGAGATGGAATCAGCCATAAAGAACACTGCCTGCTCTCCCAAAGGACCCAGGTTCAATTCATAGCATCCACATGGGCAGCTTACAACTACCTGAAACTTCAGGCTTAGGGGATCTGACTGTTTCTTCTGGCTTCTGTGAGCTACACACACATGGTATACTTTCATACAGGTACACATAAATAAAATAAATGTTTTTTTAAGGTCTGTAGAGTCTAAAGGCAACAACTATAATAACACCCAAAGTCAACTTCTGACTAACAAACAAAACCTCCTAATATTACTGTGGCAGAAGAGGCATGTCGGTTTCTACAGAAAGCTACTCAATCTTTACTATTTTTCCATTTGAAGTATCTGATATTTAATTTAAAAATCTAATGTGTGTGGTGCATGCCTTTAAACCCAGCACTTAGAAGCAGAGGCAGGAAGATCTCTAGAAGAGAGTTTGAGGCCAATCTGATGGATATGGGGAATTCCAGGCCAGTACAAGGCATAGTAGAAACCTGTCTCAAAAAACAAAACCAGGCCAGGCATGGTGGCACACGCCTTTAATACCAGCACTGAGGAGGCAGAGGCAGGCAGATCTCTGTGAGTTCAAGGACAGCCTGGCCTACAAAGAGAGTTCCAGGACAGCCAAGACTACACAGAGAAACACTGTCTTGAAAAACCAAAAACAAACAAACAAAACAAAATACTGGGCTGGAGGATGGTTCAGCAGTTAAGAACAGTGGCTGTACTTCAAGAGCACCTAGGTTCAATGCTTAGCATCTACATGGTAGCTCACATTTAACTCCAGTCTCAGGATATTCAATACCCTCTTCTGACCTCTGCAGGCACCAGGCACACACATGATATATAAACATACATACAGGCAAAACATCCATACACAAAAAACAAATCTTTTAAAATTATAAAATAAGGCATGCAAAAAATAGGTAAAAAGTAAAATGCCTAGCAAAGATATAAAGCAACCAGCAGAAACAGACTGAATCAAATTCAAAAATAATCCTAATATTGGATCAATCAGATTAGATTTTTTTTTTTTTTTTTTTTGGTTTTTCGAGACAGGGTTTCTCTGTGTAGCCTTGGCTGTCTTGGACTCACTTTTATACCAGGCTGGCCTCAAACTCACTGAGATCCGCCTGCCTCTGCCGTCCAAGTGCTGGGATTAAAGGCATGCGCCACCACCACCCGGCCAGATTAGAAATTCAAAGTACATATGATTAGTGTGGCTTCTGGAAAAAATCTGGTTGAAAAAGTGGACATTGTATGCCAAAAGATGAAGAATTTCAGAAAAGGTGAAAACTGAAAAATCAGTTTTGTGACATTACAGATGGTGTGTTTGACGAGTTAATCAGTGGACAGCACACAAGAAGACACAGTGAACTTGCCAACAGCTCAGTAGAAATCATCTAACCAAAACGTGAAAAGAGAAAGTCAACCGATATCAAAGACTGGCAGATCTGTGACACTATCCAGGGTCACACAGATATTGGATCTTGGAAATTAAAAGCAGACAGAATGGTATATAAGAAATGTCTGAAGTGATGATGGTCTAGATTTTCTCCTAATTTAGTGAACTATGTATAATGACGAAGATGAAAATGTCAGATGACTCTAAAGAAAAAATAAAACAAGCTTAGATATCTCATAGTCTTCCTGATGAAAACCAAAATTGGAGAATCTTGACAGTACCCAAGAAAAACACTGCATACAGAGGAACAATCACAGTAGACTTCACCTTAAAAATCATCACTGAAGTATATCACTGCCTCAAGAAAGGATTTTCCAAGCCTCAGAAGAGCACATCTTATTTTACATCAGTCATTACCTGCTCCTTTTACAAAATTCACTTTCTATATATTTCATGGGCACTTTAAGCCAATCGTTTGGAGTCATCTGTTGCCGTGAAGTAGAAATACTCGGGAATCTGGAGTGCAGCTGGGCCTTCTCGAGCTCTTTAAATTCTTTCATTGTGTACATTTTGCCTGAAAGAAAACAGTAACCTCAGTCGGCATGCTTAACTGCAACTGCCATTGTGTGCAGGCCAGGAAACCATGTAAGAATTAAGTACCAGTCTCACACTGAAGAAGAGTTCTTTTTTCATTATCCTTATCATATTGTGCTTTTTTCAAAGGGTCACGAAATGGTGGCATGATAACCTACAAAAGAAGAATTTTTTGAGGACTGGGCTATAGGTCTGAGTATTAACATTTAGTCTATCCTAAGCACCCATGTGTGTTCCTGTGCCAGAAGAGTTAAGAATACAGGGCCTATAAACTATATGTATTTATTAACACATGACAAAGAGACGGGGGTACTCTGACACTTCTCTTATGAGGTCGTATAGCCAAAGAGGAAAGGTTAGCTCTGTGGGGTGGGGATCATACATGTGCTCATGTTGATGTGGGTGTATGCATGTAGATGTGTAGATGCAGATGAAGATGCATATGTGTGTATGGGTCTGTGGAGTGCGGAGGTTGATGTCAGCTGCCTTCCTTTACCATTCTCTGCCATATTTTTTGTCACACGGCCTCTCACTGACCCTGAAGATCACTGTTTTGACTAGACTGGCTGGCGACTGAGTTCCAGGATCCATCTGTCTCTGTTTCACCAGCACTGGGCTTACAGATTTAAGCTGTGATGTCTGTCTTTCACAGGGTGTTAGGGACCCACACTTAGGTTGTGCTTGTGCAAGTATGCACTTTACCAACTAAACTATCTACCCAGCCCAAGGCAAGGTATGCTCTTATTTCAAAGTTTGGGTTTAGTCTTCAAAAACTCTCCTGTCACATCATATAGCCATAAATTTAAAATTTCACTTTCCTTTAATAAATGGAAATAGAAAGATAGATCGATAGATAGATAGATATCTATGTTCATCTTGATCCTAACACCCACAATCAGCAACACAATAATTATATAAAACTTCATATGATATTCAAGATGCAGATTATCTGTAAAGCATTAAAGAACTAAATGCCTTTTGCTGGCCAATGTTACTAAAATAAAAATTCAACACAAAACAACAGCATTCAGACTGTTATACCAGTGATCTAGCCTGCTCCTGTGTCTTTCCAGTCATGATTAGACTTGTTTTCTTGAGTGACTATAACACAGAACATGACTATTGAGACTTAACAGTAAGTAGACTGTCCTCTGTAGTTTCGCTTTTACACAAGTTACAGAGTGTTACTTACAGGATGAGAAAACATTAATTTGCTGTGAAGAGACAAAAACAGTGCTATCATCTTCATTATTTGTATGTGACTTTTTGACAAATGAAAACATAAACTTTTAAATTCTAAAGAGTTATAACAATCTAACGTTTAATCAACAACATTTTCCTATGTCTACTAAAGTTTTACATTTTGGGATATATAATAAAGACTAAGGTTTTTTGGTTTTGTTTTTATTTGTTTGTTATTATTGTTGTTGTTGTTGTTGGAGACAGGGTTTCTCTGTGTAACAAGCACTCGCTGTCCTGGACTTGCTTTGTAGACTAGGCTGGCCTTGAACTCACAGAGATCCACCGGCTTCTGCCTCCCGAGTGCTGGGATTAGAGGCGAACACCACCACACCTGGCTGGAAGAAAGGGTTTTAATACCCTTTTCAGATCACTGTGGGTATTCTCTTTTAAAAACTGTGTCTGTGTTATGTGAGTACTGGTACATATATGGAGGTCAGAGGTCAGCTTTCAGGGACAGTTATCTTCCATTATGGGTTACAGAGACGGAAGTCAGGTTGTGAGGCTTGTGTGGCAAACAATTTTATTTGCAGATCCACTTCACTGGGCCTACTGTGAATGTTTTTGACACTTTACTCAAAGTTAACAAATGATCTTTTTTGCATATTTTTATTTTTATTTTATGTATATAGGTGTTCTGCCTGCATGTATGTGTGTGCCTGGTACCCACAAAGGTCAAAAGAGGGCATCAGATCCCCTGGAACTGGAGTTATAGACAATTGTAAACTGCCAGGTGTGTGCTGGGAATCAAACCCAGGTCCTCTGCAAGAGCACTTGCAACCAATGCTCCTAACCACTGAGCCCTCTCTCCATCCCCAAGTTTCATCAATATTAGTCATGATATGGAATATAAAGCCATATTAGAAAACATTTATGATGATCTTTTCCTGTGTATGACTCTAACGCAGAATGCATTGGTTATTTGGGGAATATTCTGGGTCACATAAGGTCTTCTGAGAGCTTACACATCTCATTATCTAATGTCAAGGCTGGAATTCACTAGTAGCATTGCCTGTCTGGCCACTCAGTCTGAGCAGTCAGGCACTAATCACGTCAAAAGTAAAATGTTTGCTTGAAAGTTACATCTTGTCACTAGCAGTGAACACTGCCATCACCACTCCAGTCGTTTTCCAAAATGTCTGCCAACCAACCAAAATTTAATAACCATGGTTTGTAAGCAATTCTTCCAGGTAAAATGGTGTCTCATGAAAAAGGAGAAAGCTGGCCTATTTTGCTTTGTTCTCGATTCAGGAATACTTCACTCCACACACAGAAGTGCTCTTCTGTTCACTTTCATTTGTCAAATAGTAAAATGGTTTGGTATACTAAAGGAACATGAATGGATACAAATTTTCTAATATTTATTTTTCTTTATGTATACGTGTGTCTGTGTACATATGTCATGCATGTGAAGACTTGGAGGCTAGAAGAAAGCACTGGATCCCCTGGAATTCCAGCTGTAAGCCGCCTGGTGTGGGAATCAAACTTGGGTCCTCTGAAAGTGCAGCAAGCGCTCAAACACTCAGGCATCCCATTAGGCCCATGGTGTTATTGTTGTGGATTTGTTTTGTTTCAGTTTTTTGGGATGTGTCCCACGGTGGTCTTGAACTTAAAACCCTCCTGCCTCAGCTTTCTGACTGCTGGGATTGCAGGAGTGTGCCTATATGCCCATCTCTAAGTTGAACACCTCTTGAGTAGAGCTGTACGTATTAGATACACAGAAAGGCTGCACAATGATTTGAAAAAAAGGAATCAATCCTCTGCATTCCTAAAACTCAGAGAATAAGAACAAGCCTTTCATACAGCAGCAACTCAAGGGCAAGGTCTTGAAGGAGATATCATGGGTATAAAGAGCACAGAGTGGGCCATCAGAAGCCCAGTCTCAGGGCGTTCCCCCAGCTTCCCCACGTGAGGCCTTGGTAGAGCCTGAGCAGGGGCCTGGGCTTGAGGCGTGGAGGAGCAATGCTAAGGCTACACCACAGCCAGCACTTGAGCCACAGCATCATGGGCCACAGGACGACTGCTGCGACCCTGAGTCTGTCCCACAGCATCATGGGCCACAGGACGACTGCTGCGACCCTGAGTCTGTCCCACAGCATCATGGGCCACAGGACGACTGCTGCGACCCTGAGTCTGTCCCACAGCATCATGGCCACAGGACGACTGCTGCGACCTGAGTCTGTCCCACAGCATCATGGGCCACAGACGACTGCTGCGACCCTGAATCTATCCCACAGCATCATGGGCCACAGGACGACTGCTGCGACCCTGAATCTATCCCACAGCATCATGGGCCACAGGACGACTGCTGCGACCCTGAATCTGTCCCACAGCATCATGGGCCACAGGACGACTGCTGCGACCCTGAGTCTGTCCCACAGCATCATGGGCCACAGGACGACTGCTGCGACCCTGAGTCTGTCCCACAGCATCATGGGCCACAGGACGACTGCTGCGACCCTGAATCTGTCCCACAGCATCATGGGCCACAGGACGACTGCTGCGACCCTGAGTCTGTCCCACACTATCATGGGCCACAGGACGACTGCTGCGACCCTGAATCTGTCCCACACTATCATGGGCCACAGGACGACTGCTGCGACCCTGAGTCTGTCCCACACTATCATGGGCCACAGGACGACTGCTGCGACCCTGAATCTGTCCCACAGCATCATGGGCCACAGGACGACTGCTGCGACCCTGAATCTGTCCCAGCTACGTGTTAGAAGGCTGCAGGGATTCTGCTCAGAATCTACTATAAAATACAGGTCAAAGACCTATATTTATATTGGTTTTCTATATATTAGATTGGATTAGTATATTGTATTAGGTTATATACTTATTTGGGTACATAGAGACTCACATTAGTTTTAATAAGATGCCTCTCAAAATGATAAAATTCCTTGATGGCATGAAAAAAACAGCATATTTGTAATGGTGGGAATTGGACATAGGGCCTTATACATGCTGAGCAAGTGCTCTAACACTGAACTACAAGCCCATCCCTTTTTATTTGTTTATATATTTTTAAAATTGCATATGGGTGTGTGTATAGACGCACATACATGCATGTAGAAGCCAGAGAGCAGCCTTGGGTATTACTCCTCAGGAGCCATCCACCTTGCTTTCTGATACCAGGTTTCATAGGGACCTGAGCCTCATTGGTTAAGCTTGACTAGCTGCCCAGTGAACCCCAAGATCTCTCTGTCTCAGCCTATGAGAGTGCACATCATCATGCTCAGCTTTTTATATGAATGCTAGAAACTGAACTTAGGGCCTAGAGGGAGGGAGAGAGGGAGGAATAAGGAGATACAAGTGAGGGGGTAACAATTTAGAGGTAATCTGAATAAATTAATTTTTAAAAAGAACTTAGGGCCTAATGTTTGAGCAGCAAACATTTTAGAGTCATCCTAGTCCTTTATTATTTGATGGTGTCTCTAAGTTGCCCAGGCAAGGGTTTAACTTGTGGATCCTCCTAGCCAGCCAGCAGACCTAGAATTACAGGCAAACACATCACATCCATATAAAAACTTTACTAATAAACTAGTTACTTGAATGTAATCATAAATTTTCTTTCAGACAGTACTGGATATGATATTTCGGACAGAGGCAGATGCATCTCTGTGAATCCAAGATCAGCCTGGTCTACATAGCGAGCTTCAGGACAGCCAGCCAGGACTATACAGTGAGAGCCTGTATCAAAAAAAGGGGAGTAGGGTGGGGCATTGTCTTAGCAGCAGTTAAGACTCATATCGTCCTTCCAGAAGTCCAGAGTTCAGATTCCAGAACTCAAGTTAAGCAGCTTATAACAGCCTGAAATTCCAGCTTCAAATGATCCAACACCTTCTTCTGGCTTCTGTGGGCACTCAAATGCATATGTCCCCAGCACAGAACATGCACACACACACACACACATAAAAACTTTAAAAGATTAAAATGTATTATGCAAATGAATGAATTAATAAAATTTTTAAAATTTATTATGTAATATGGTGACTATAGTTAATATTTATGTTTTGTATTTTTTAAGAGTGAGTTTTAAGTGTTCTTTTTAAAAGCTGGTAAGTGGAGCCAGAAAGACGCTCAGGAATAATGATGCTTAGCCTGATGCCCTAATTTCATCCCCAGAGTCCACGGTAGAGGGGAGAATCCACTCCCAAAGTTGTCTTCTTAATTCCACATACACCATGGCATATGCATGAATACACATAAATAACAATAATAATAGTAATAATAATAATAATAATACAAATTTCATGTTTTCTGGAGATTAACTTATCTTTGGCCTTTGGGTTTTTTATTCCATTCTAAAATACAAAGATAGGAAACCATTCTAACAATTAAACTTTAATGAATCACTATAGAGCAAGCAATGTATATGTTAAGGCTGCTCATAACAACCAGACATATACCATCACAATTAAAAAACCTACCTACCTTCAGAAAATTGGGGTCCTCTTTGTTCATATAAAAAGGATCATATTCTTTTGGATCATAATGCTCTATAAATGTATTTCCCTATTAAAAGAGAAATAAAACCACATGTAAGAAAGAGGTACACAATTGATTTTGAAGACATCAGAACTCAAAAGATAAACAGTTTGTGCCTCGTGCCCCTCAGTTATAAGGGACCCACACAGCTTCCGTCTTCTGCTTCAAAACAGCATCAGTGCATCAATGCCATCCCTTCATAGAGAAGATGGCTTAGTGGCAGGGCAATATGGCACCAAGAGAGCCCAGATATCCTATTATATCAAGCTCCAGATAATCTAACACAGCCAACACACAAGAAGATGACCTTAAATCCAGCCTCATAAAGATGATAGAGGGTCCTAAAGAGAAAATAAATAAATCACCTAAAGAAATACAGGAAAATACAGTTGAACAAGTGAAGGAAATTAATAAAACCTTTTGAGACCTGAAAATGGAAATAGAAGCAATAAAGAAAACACAAACTGAAGGAATCCCGGAGATGGAAAACTTAGAGAAGAGAACAGGAACTACAAACACAAGCATCACCAACAGAATATAAGAGATGGAAGAGAGAATCTCAGGCATAGAAGAAATGATTAAAGAAATCAATACATTGGTCAAAAAAAACACTAAATCTAAAAAGCTCCTGACACAAAACATCCAAGAAATCTGGGATACTATGGAAAAAAAAAAAACTTAGGCACACACCTTTAATCCCAGCACTTGGGAGGCAGAGGCAGGTGGATCACTGTGAGTTTGAGGCCAGCCTGGTCTACAAAGCAAGTCCAGGACAGCCAAGGCTACACAGAGAAACCTTGTCTCGAAAAACTAAAAAAAACAAAAAACACCTAACCTAAGAATAATAGGAATAGGCTGGGCGGGGTGGCACCTTTAACCCCAGAACTCAGGAAACAGAGGCAGGTGGATCACTGTGAGTTTGAGGCCAGCCTGGTCTACAAAGCAAGTCCAGGACAGACAAGGCTAACACAGAGAGACTCTGTCTCAAAAAACCAAAATAATAATAATAATAATAATAATAATAATAATAATAATAATAATAATAATAATAATAATAATAATACAAGACTCTCGGCTCTAAAGCCCAGAAAGTGTTTTCATACAAATAATAGAAGAAAACGTCCCCAATCTAAAGAAAGTGGTGCTTATAAACATCCAAGAAGCTTAAGAATGCCAAATAGATTGGACCAGAAAAGAAAATCCTCCCACCACATAATAACCAAAAAAACTACATGTACAAAACACAGAAAGAAGCAAGCCAGGTAAGTTATAAAGGCAGACCTATCAGAATTATTCCTGGCATCTCAACAGAGACTCTCAAATCCAGAAGGGTCTGGGTAGAGGTCCTGCAAACTCTAAGAGACCACAGATGCCAACGGAGACTACTTTACCTAGGAAAACTTTCAATTACCATAGATAAAAACACAAAATTAAAGCCAGTGGTGGCACATGCTGTTAATCCCAGCACTTGGGAGGCAGAGGCAGGTAGATCGCTGTGAGTTTGAGGCCAGCCTGGTCTACAAAGTGAGTCCAGGACAGCCAAGGCTACACAGAGAAACCTGTCTTGAAAAAAAACAAAAAACAAACAAACAAAAAAAACCCCACAAAATTAAATATAAACAATATCTATTCACAAATCCAGACTATAGAAAACATTAGAAGGAAAACGCCAACCCAAGGAGATTAAACTACACCCAAGAAAACATTGGAAATAATTCCACACCAGAAAAAAAAAAAGAAGAAGCATACACACATATACTCTACCAACACCAACATAAAAATAACAGGAATAAGTATTGGTCATTAATATCTCATCATCAATGGGCTCAATTCCCACCAATAAAAAGGCACAGGCTAACAGAGTGGATACAAAAACAGGATCCATCATTCTGCTATATACATAAACACACCTCAGCAACAAGGATAGTCATTTCCTCAGGGTAAAGTACTGGAAAAAGGCTTTCCAAGCAAATGGACCCAAGAAGAGTGATAGAGTAGCTATTCTAATATCAACTAAAATTAATAAAAAGAGACGGGGAAGGACACTTCATATTCATCAAAGGAAAAACACACCAAGATGATATCTCATTTCTGAACATCTAGGCCCCAAATGCAAGGATACCCACATCCATAAAAGAAACTTAAGCTTAAGCTTAAATCACACATCAAATCCCACACATTAATAGTGAGAGACTTCAACATCTCTCTCTCAACAATGGACAGGTTATCTAGACAGAAACTAAACAAAGAAATAATGAAACCAACTGACATTATGAATCAAATGAACCTAATAGATATCTATAGAACATTCTATTCAAACACAAAATATACCTTTTTCTCAGCACCTCACAGTACTGTCTCCAAAATTGACCATATAGTTGGTCACAAAGCAAGTCTCAACAGATACAAAAAAACTGAAATACCTCCTTGTATCTTTGGGTTTTTTTGTTTTTGTTTTTTAAAATAATTTTTATTTATTTATTTTTATGTACATTTGACATTTGGTATACATGAATATCTGTGTGAGGGGGCCGGATCCACTGAAACTTGAGTTACAGACAGTTGTGAGCTGCCATGTGGGTGCTGGGAATTGAACCTGGGTCCTCTAGAAGAGCAGCCAGTACTCTTAACCACTAAGCCATCTCTCCTGCCCCAGTTTTTGTTTTTTTGAGAAAGGGTTTCTCTGAGAGGCATTGTTGGCCTGGACTCATTCTGTAAACCAGGCTGGCCTTGAACTCACAGAGGCCTACCTCTGCCTCCCAAGTGCTGGGATTACAGGCATGTGCTACCATGCCCAGCTAACTCCTTATATCTTATCAGACCACCATGGATTAAGTCTGGACTTCAACAACAATAGAAAGCCTACAAACTCTTGCAAATTGAACAACTCTCTACTCAATGACCACTGGGTCAGGAAAGAAAGAAAGAAAGAAAGAAAGAAAAGAAAGAAAGAAAGAAAGAAAGAAAGAAAGAAAGAAAGAAAAAGACTTTCTAGAATTCAATGAAAATGAAGACACAACATACCCAAACTCACAGTATACAATGAAAGCAGTGATAAGAGGAAAGTTCAAAACACTAAGTGCCTTCATAAAGAAATTGGAGAGATCACATACTAGCAACTTAAAAGCACACCTGAAAGCTCTAGAACAAAAATAAGGAAACACAAATCAAGAGAAATAGATGGCAGGAAATAAACTCAGGGCTGAAATCAGTAACTTAGAAACAAAGAGAACAATACAAAGAATCAATAAAACCAAGACCTAGGACCTGGTTCTTTGAGAAAATCAACTAGATAGGCAAACCCTTAGCCAAACTATCTAAAAGACAGAGAGAAAATATGCAAATTAACAAAATCAGAAATGAGCCGGGCGTAGTAGCACTCAGGAGGCAGAGGCAGGTGGATCAATGTGAGTTCAAGGCTAGCTGGTCTACAAAGCAAGTTCAGGACAGCCAAGGCTACACAGAGAAATCCTGTCTCAAAACAAAAACAAAAACAAAAACAAAAAACAACCAACTAAACAAACAATCAAAATCAGAAATGAAAAGGAAGACATAACAGCAGACACCGAGGAAATCCAAAGAATCAATAGGTCTTACTTCAAAAACCTGTACTCCATGAACTTGGATAATCTAAATGAAATGGATGATTTTCTTGATAGATACCACTTACTAA
This sequence comes from Acomys russatus, assembly GCF_903995435.1. NCBI lineage: Eukaryota > Metazoa > Chordata > Mammalia > Rodentia > Muridae > Acomys > Acomys russatus. The sequence continues at coordinate 25,960,620 of NC_067137.1, forward strand.
AGATAAATCAAGATCAGGTAAACAATTTAAATAGGCTTATAACCTCTATGGAAATAGAAGCAGTCATTAAAAATCTTCCCCTCCCCAAAAAAAGCCCAGGGCCAGATGGTTTTAGTGTAGAATTCCATCAGATTTTCAAAGAAGAGCTAATACCAATAGTCCACAAACTAGAAACAGAAGGAACATTGCCAAATTCATTCTATGAGGTCACAGTCACCCTGATACCTAAACCACACAAAGACTGAACAAAGAAAGATAATTTCAGAACAATTTCCCTTATGAACATAGATGCAAAAATACTAAATAAAATACTAGCAAACCAAATCCAAGAACATGTCAAATACATCATCGACCATGATCAAGTAAGCTTCATCCCAGGAATGCAAGGATGGTTCAAAATATGAAAATCCATCAATGTAATCTACCATATAAACAAACTGAAGGTAAAAAAGCACATGATCATCTCACTAGATGCCAGACCTATTACACAGAGAAACCCTGTCTGAAAAAAAGGACAAAGAAAAAAAGATAGAAGAAATTAACTTTAAAAAATCAGTTGCCCTCCTTTATACAAGCGATAAATGGGCTGAGAAAGAAATTAAGAAGAAACACCTTTTACAATAGCCATAAACAATATAAAATATCTTTTGTAAAACTAACCCAGCAAGTGAAAGACCTGTATGACAAGAACTTCAAATTTTTGAAGAAGATATCAGAAGATTAAAGATGTCCCATGTTCGTGGATCAGTAGAATTAACATAGTAAAAATAGCCATCTTACCAAAAGCAATGTACAGGTTCAATGCAATTCTCATCAAAATTCCAACACAATTCTTCACAGACCTTGAAAGAGCAATTCTCAACTTCATATGGAAAAATTAAAAACCCAGGATAGCTTTTTTTAAAAAATCCTATACAATAAAAGAACTTCTGGAGATATAACTATCCCTGATTTCAAGCTGTACTACAGAGCAATAGTAATTAAAAGAAAAAACAAAGACGCACAGTATTTGCATAAAAATAGACTTGTTCATCAATGGAATTGAATCAAATATCTAGAAATAAACCCATATCCTACAGACACTTGATTTTTGACAAAGAAGCCAAAACTGTACAATGGAAAAAAGGAACCATCTTCAACAAAGGTTTAGACAAATGGTCTAACTGGATGTCTTCATATAGAAGAATGGAAATTGATACACCTGCATAAAATTCCAAGTAGATCAAAGACCTCAACATAAAACTGGAGGCACTACATCTAATAAATGGGAAAGTGGGGAATAGCCTTGAACCCATTGCTAAAGGAGACCACTTCCTGAACAGAACACCAAGAGCTCAGGCACTAAGATCAACAGCTAATAAATGGAACCTTATGAAACCAAAAATCTTCTGCAAGGCAAAGAACACTGTCAATAGAACAAAATGGCAGCATACAGACTGGGAAAAGATATTTACCAACCCTACATATAACATAGGGATAATATCCAAAATATATAAAGAACTCAGGAAATTAAACAAACCAACCACCCAGTTTAAAAATGAGGTACAGAGCTAAGCAAAGAATTCTCAACAGAGGAATATCAAATGGCCAAGAAGCACTTAAAGAAATGTTCAATGTCCTTAGTCATCAGAGAAATGCAAATCAAAATGACTCTGAGATTCCATCTTACACCTGTCAGAATGGCTAAGATCAAAACTTAAGTGACAGCACATGCTGGCGAGGAAGTGGAGCAAGGAGAATACACCTCCATTGCTGGTGGAAGCAAAAACTTGTACAACTGCTTTGGAAATCAATCTTGCCATTTCTCAGAAAGTTGGGAATAAACTGGTCATGGTAGCTCATGCCTGTACTCCCAGCACTCAAGGAGATAGAGGCAGATGGATCTCTGTGAGTTCGAGGCCAGCCTGGTCTACAAAGTAAGTCCAGGGCATCCAAGGATACACAAAGAAACCCTGTCTTGAAAAACAAGTAGGAGGGGTTGGGGGAAGAGGAGGAGGAAGAGGAAGGAGAGGAAGAAGACAACAGATGACAACCTACAGAGTAAACTAACCTGGGCCCATTGGGGCTCACAGAGACTGAACATCAACCAAAGAACATGCATGGCTGCACATAGGCCCCCGACATATATGTAGCAGATATGTAGCTTGGTCATCATGTGGGTCCCCTAACAATTGGAATAAGGGCTGTCTCTGACTCTGTTGCCTGCCTTTGGATCCATTTCCCCCAGATGGCCTCAGTGGAAGAGGATGCCCTTAGTCCTGCAGCAACTCAATGTGCCAGGGTGGGTTGGTACCCATGGGGGACTCTCCTTCTCAAAGAAGGGGAGAGGTAGGAAGAAGGAGGTGGGAGAGTAGGTTTGGGAAGAGAGGAGGGAGAGGTCTGCTGTAAATTGATTAAATAAATTAATGGGGAAAAAAGATGGTTCAGTGGGTGACCCTTTACCACCAAACTGACGACCTCAGTTCAATCTCCATAACTAACACAGTAGAAAGAGAACTCTGATTTCCCTGAGAGCTCATGAGCACAGACACACACAGACACAGACACACACACGGGGGGGGGGGGGGAGGCAGGAGAGGAGAGGGAGGGGGGGAAGGAGAGAGAGAGAGAGAGAAATGCAATTTCATTTTTAAAAGAATATATTATCTAAATCAGAGTATAGCTTGAATATAAATAGAAGAGAGCTAGAGGCAGAATGGATGACTAAACAGGAAGGGAACAAAGATAACCTTGATTTTTAAACCACTGTAAAAAGCATAAAATGATCTATTACCTTCTTGTTTACATGTTTCAAATAATTGTCTAATTCTTGTTGTCTCCTCTTTTTAATCTTCTTATGTGAACGAGCTTTCTCTATAATTTTCTTCTGGAGAGGATCTGACACACGGTCAACCCACTTTTTATACAACATCTCTTTCCTTCTTGTGTTTAAGAAGTCATGATGGTGTAAATACTTATCTAGTTCCTAGTGGCAGAAAGATAAATACAGCACCTTGAAACTTTTATTTCCTAAAATCTTGTAAGATTCAAATGTTATAGGTCTAAGTCATTCCTAAGAATAACTCATTCATTCATTCATTCATTCATTCATTCATCCATCTATCAGTCAGTCCTTTAATTGGCTTCCACCATTTGGCACACATGGCCAAAACCAAGAAAAAGTGGAGGCAACTTGTCTACCCCTCCTGATAATCAAATATATGGGGCCAGTGAGATGACTCAGCAGGCAAAGACACTTGTCACTCAAGCCTGGAACCTGAGTGTGATCCCCAGAACCCCTATAAAGGTGAAGAAGAGAACAAATTCCACCAAGTTGTCCTTTGACTTCTACATGTGTGCTGTGGCATGTGTGTCTACACACACATCATACACATACAATAATGAGAAATAACATTTTTATTTAAACAAATTAAATATATCACACAGGGGAAGGAGAATCAATATAGCAATATAGTATATACTGTAAGTGAAATCACAATAGAAAATTAGTGTGTGTGGGGGGGTGTGTGTGATGTGCACATATGTGTGTGTGCAGGTGTACCTGCCTGTGCAGTGTTGAGGGGAGTCCTCCAAAGTGCAGGAGACAGGTACTTACTCATTCAAACACCCTTTGAGATGTCTTCCACTTAATCCCAATTGCTAATGAGTGTTTTAATTCTATTTTCTATATTATTTAAAACTTTGAGTTTTACTCAAATTTGTTGAGTAAATACTACATTGAAAATGAAAAAATTAAGATGTATTTTGTAACCTTCTAAGGTAAGCAGGTAAGATGCATTTCTTACCTTCATTATATAATTTTCTCTATATAATATTGACTGAACAGCTGCATCCGTATCTTCTTTCGCTAAAGCCTAAAAGAAAAGAATTAGTCCAAACCTCAAATCTTGAAAATTAATTACCCTTGTCTGTGCTTATTATATTTTTATGTGACAGGCATATCCCTGAAGCGTTCTCTGTAAATCAATTTTGCACTTTTTCAAAGGCTATTTTGATCTTTCTGTTACACCTCATTCCAGGATAAGAAATAATTCATCTCACAGATATTTCCAGTCCCAGGACAGGCAAATGACTTTCCCAGAGTCATGTCACAGCACCATCTTCTCCCATACCTGATGTTTTTACCTTTCTGGGCTAAGACAGAGACGCACAGGCCTCTGTTTGAGGCATTTTAAACACAGAAGACAGATTTACCTCGCTGTACGTCTAGCATAATGACGATGACAACTCAACACCACTTAGACAAAGCTGTCCCTAGAAAAAGCCACCAACACAAAACAGCACAAGGTCTAAGAAAGGGGTGCATCCCATTTCTTGATGTCCCCTTCTTTCTGTCTTATAATAAATTTACCTGCTAATTTATATTTGAAATTGCCCCCTTTTATTTTCTTCTTTTTGGTTTTTCGAGACAGGGTTTCTCTGTGTAGCCTTGGATGTCCTGGACTCACTTTGTAAACTCACAGCAATCCACCTGCCTCTGCCTCCTGAGTGCTGGGATTAAAGGCATGTGCCACCATATCTGGCAAAATTGGTTTTTGTTTTTGTTTCGGTTTTTTGTTTTTTGAGACAGGGTTTCTCTGTGTAGCCTTGGCTGTCCTGGACTCACTTTGTAGACCAGGCTGGCCTGGAACTCACAGCAATACACCTGCCTCTGCCTCCTGAGTGCTGGGATTAAAAGCATGCACCACCACGCCCAGAGAAATTGCTTTAAAAAAAAAAAAAAAAACTGTCGGGCATGGTGGCGCACGCCTTTAATCCCAGCACTCGGGAGGCAGAGGCAAGAGGATCTCTGTGAGTTCGAGGCCAGCCTGGTCTACAAAGTGAGTCCAGGACAGCCAATGCTACACTGAGAAACCCTGTCTCGAAAAAAACAAAAAATAAAATAAAAAAACTAAACTAAACTAAAATGTAAAAGTTGTGGACAGAATGAATCATTGATTAACTTTTACCCACAAACATACAAATATACATAAAATGTAAAAGTATAATCAAACAGATGGCTGGATCTTTATAAACTTTAAGAATGGTGTATAGAAATACAAAGACATTTGTTCCTAAAGTCTTCCTATATTGTTTTCAGACAGAAGGTAAAAATAAATAAATAAAATCAGAAATAAAATAAGAAAAGAGGTAGCCCATGCTGGCCAGGACTCTATATATAGCCCAGCTGAACCTCAAACTAGGATCAATCCATTCCTTGTCTCAGTCTCCCCAATGCTGGGATTACAGCTCTGTGCCACAAACAGTCCATCTTATGTTCCTTTATCTAATTTTTCATGACAATTGCAAGCCACCATGTGGTTGCTGGGACTTGAACTCAGGACCTCTGGAAAAGCAAACAGTGCTCTTAACCTCTGAGCCATCTCTCCAGCCCCTAAATGGACACTTTAAAGTAGTGACTGTTATGGCTTATAAATTAAAATTAAAATCTCAATAATAATGAACTTAATTTTAGAAAGAATATTTAAACAAACTTCATCAAAGAAGATATATAAATAGCAAAACTTGAAAAAAAAGTAGCTAACAAATGAATGACTACTTAGATTAATAGTCTTTTAGCTATACAATAGAACTTAAGCCTATACCAAAAATTGGCTAGAGCATGAAAAAACTATTATACACTGTTAATGGGAATATAAAATCACAACTTTGGAAAACACTTTGGCAACTTCATAAAAAGTTAACTTAATTTACCATATGACCAGTTATTCCACAACTAAATGTTACTTGGGGAAAATAAAAACATGTCTATACAATGACATTAATTAGATGCTTAGAAGAGCTTTTAATAGCACCAAATTAAAAACAACCCAAATGAACCAGGAGGTGGTGGTGCACGCCTTTAATCCCAGCACTTGGGAGGAAGAGGCAGGCGGATTGATGTGATTTTGAGGCTAGCCTGGTCTACAAAATGAGTCCAGGACAGCCAAGGCTACACAGAGGGACCTTGTCTTGGAAAAACAAACAAACAAACAAACAAACAAACAACCCAAATGTCCATCAATGCAATGGACAAATTGGGATATGTCCATTGAACAGAATGATGGTTGCTTTAAAAGGGACTGGAATGTTGATACATACAACATGGATGAGCCAAGCATGGTGGCACACGCCTTTAATTCCAGCACTCAAGAGGCAGAGAGGCAGATGGCTATCTATAAGTTCAAGACTAGCCTGGTCTACAAAGTGAGTCCAGGACAGTCAGGGCTCTACACACAGAGATAGCCTGTCTCAAAAAGCAAAAATAAAGAAAGCAATATAGATGAACTGAAAAATAATTTTAAGTGAAAGAATCCAAGTGTGTTGGACTAATGCCTTTAATCTTAGCTTTCTGGAGGCAGAGGCAGCCTGATCTCTGAGTTCCTCACCAGCCTGGTCTACAAAGCAAGTTCCAGGGACAGCCAGGGCTACATAGATACACAGAGAAACTTTGTCTCTAAAAATAATACCATAATGACAGAGTAGTTCCAGGAAATGAGGGAAGTGAGGGGTACTACAAAAGGACAGGATGAGGAAACTGAGAATACTGGATATATGTGTTAGGTTGATGTGTAATATTGGTTTCAGGAGCATATACATGTCAAATTTTATTTATTATGCACTTCAAGCCTATGTATTTATTGCATACCAAATATACCTTAATAAGAAGTTGTTTAGAAAAAAATTACAGCATACTGACAGGTTTTTAACAGCTTTGTTAGTGGAAAGATTTATGACCAATGGCTTATGATTCTACTTTAAGCTCTTAAATTTAGAGCAAAGTAAGTAAATACAAAGTGAGCAGAGCAAATGAGATGGGATCTATCCAACAGAGTAAAATAGGGGCGGGGTGGGGGCAAAACTTTGTACAAGGCAGCCACGCAAGGCCCTCAAAAGCCATACAACTGTACCTCCATAAAAGAAAGCGACTGTGGTTCCAACCATTCTTTGGAGCTCTTCTGCTTGGGAGGCGTGCCAGTTACCAGACCATCTTGGCTCCCATTTTTCATTGTGGTCACCAAGTGTAACAGAGCCCCTAGAAAAGCTAAAATACCGTTTGTTTTGTAATCACAATTCACAACAATTTATCTCTTCCGTTTAATAATCAAACTCGGGACCTTGGGCACCCATGGAACAAGCCTGGGGAAAGCAGCCATCAGCGAGCGGTTCCGTTTCCAGTTGCTTTGAAGCAGGGCTCTCTTGGAACCCTCCCGGCTACAAGGCGCCACTCAAGCCATGTAGTCATCAGAATCTAGGAATCTAGTTCTCAGCAGTTTTCTCAGTTTGGCAAACCCTTAATGGAAGACTTGGGACGTTCACGCTACTGACAAATGAGCTCTTGGAGAAGGAAGGGCAGTCTGGACAAAAAATTCGGGCCTTCAGGCTCCGAGAGCCCCACATCCTCCCGAGGGCCTGCGTCCGTGGCGGGGATGGGGTGGCGTGGGGTGGGGGTGACATCTTCGGCACCGGGACCGCTCACCAGGGAATAGGGCCCGCGAGGCCCCGTCCCCGATCCGCGGGCCTCTGCCGCAGGCCGCGCGCGGCGAGCCCTGCCCCGCAGGCTTCCGCTGGCCCTTCAGCCCCCTCTGGCGGAGGGCAGGGTTTTCGGCTCTGCCGCACCACAGCGCGCCCGCGACCGTGACTTCAGAACGCGGCACGAACGTTCGGCACTCTGTCTCCAGGACGCGGCCCCCGCGCGGCGCGCGGGGGCGGGGCAGAAAGACAAGAACGCGCGCGCACCCCGTCCGGTAGCGCAGAGGAGTACGGCCCTCAGGCACCGGCGGATCGGAGGCGGCGCGCCGGGTCTCGCTCTAACAGGCAGCTGTGACAGCCAATCATCTTCGCCCGTGTCCCTAGGCCCCGCCCCTAGCGGAACGCCGCCTCCTCGGTGGCCCCGGGTTCCCGGTATTTTAGTTCCCGGTTAGGCTGCCCTGCCTCCCTTCAGTCACTTTTCAGAAGGGAGTGAGCAGGAGAGGGACGTTCGTGGTACTCGGTGGCTGTGGTGAACTAGCGTTTGTGGCGGTTGACCCTATGAGAGCTGTCCAAGATGGCGGCACATGGGCAGGAAATGTAGCTGTAAAGAGCTTCCAGTGATCTCAGAGATCGGGTCTCTTGACCAGTGTCTGTCTACAGCGTGGATGTTGGTTAAGGATGAGATATGAAAGGATCTGTTTTAACTCGGTGGATCTCCGCCTTGGGTGGTTTTGAGATTATTTGGATAGTTGGTTGCTTTTTTATGGTTATGCTTTATTTTACTTTTATTTATTTACTTGTTCGTTTTTGCGGGTCTGAGGACTGAGTGGGAGACTACGTTTCCAGCTCTACCAACGAGATTCATCCGCAGATTTTTTTTTTTTTTAAACAGAGAGTCTCTCTGGTCTTGAACTTGTGACCTTCCTGCCCCTAGAGTACTTGAAATAATAGGAATGGCCTTTTGCTTTTAAAGCTCAGTAAATCATTACATAGCTAAAAATGTGGAGACGCTGATTTGTTTTTTCAAACTCAGCTTCATAAGCCACTCTGTAAATTATGATAGTTTTATAGTTGTTTCTGTTTTTCCATCTGAGTATTGGCGAACACTGGATGACGGACCACCATTTTCACTTTTCCAACATTTTAAAGGACACACTCTTGAGACTAAAACGGAAGTGTCAGATGCACTTGTAGTCTCACACGTGGAGGCTTCAACTACAGGTTCCAGTTCAGAGCGGAGGAACCATGAGTCACTTACAAAACTTACTGTTAGATGCCCTGTTGGGGACGAAGCATGTGGACAGCGCAGCCCTCATCAAACTCCATGAAAGGAGCCTGTGCGTGACATCACCAGGATTTAGTGTAAGAGGGGGGACAAGTTTTTTTTTTTTTTTTTAATTGTTTAGGTTAGCATACAAAGTATTTTCATCATGCTATCTTCATATACATTTTGTGAGTGAGCTATGTAAAACTACGAACATGTTTGTGTTTCAACAATGTCAGAATTTATTGGGTGATGATAAATTTACAAGGTACAATAGTTTCTGTGACATCAATTTGATGCCTGCTTTCCTTGGTAACCCTGAGGTGAACATAGGCTCTTTTATTCCTATTTTAATTACTAATATCAACTCTTGGATCACAGACAGACAGACAGACAGGCATAGATAAAGATACATGAGAAGCAGGAAAGTTGGTAGACTACTTGCAATTTTTTATAATACATACTGATAAGTTAGCAGAACCAGAGCTTCAGGAAAAAATCTGGAGAAGCTACAGTGATGACCTAGGCTCCTTTGGATCACAAGTTTGAGAGTGAAGCTACAAAGTTGAGACCAGTTCCAGGGACAGAGGGACAAGGAGTATCCAACAGATTGACAGACAGATGGGGCAGGACCAGGTCAGTAGGAACCAACACCATCTCAGTGCTAGGTTTTTGTTTCTTTGTGGAGTCAGGTGAGGGAGTCGCACCCTTTCCTTGGTCTGTTGCATATAATAATTCTTGGGCCTGGTTTTCTGATATAGTTTTAATATGTCCACATGACTCTACTGTCTTAGCACAGGAATAAGTCATTTTTCTGTCTGTCTTGTGTGGGTGGTGCGTGAAGTTATCCTTCATCTTCAAAATGAAGTCTCTCAAGGCAAGACACATGGAAAAACTACTGTTTCACAAAATATACAGTAGCTTAGGGCAAAGCACAGTCTAATCCCAACATGTCATTATGCCTGGTTTTATTCATTCTCATCCCCAGTGCCTTTTTCTATACCTTCTCTTGCTTTTCTTTCTTTCTTTCTTCCTTTTTTTTTTTTTTTTTTTTTTAGGATTTTCAAGACAGGGTTTCTCTGTATAGCCCTGGCTGTCCTAGACTCGCTTTGTAGACCAAGCTGGCCTAGAACTCACAGAGTTCTGCCTGCCTCTGCCTCCCAAGTGCTCAGATTAAAGATATGCACCACCATGCCTGGCCTTATCCTTCTGTTTTCTTTTCATTCCTCAAGAGATCTTCCTTTCTAATTTTCTAATTTTGTTACCTACAAACATACACATAAATATGCACATATATGTGTTTGTGTATATGTCTGTGCGTATATATACATAATTGGAAAGATTTGCTTTATGCATATGGGTGTTTTAATGCATGTATGTTTGTGTACCATGTGCATGTAGTGCCAACAGAGGACAAAGGAGGGCTTCAGATCTCTAGAACCAGACAGTTGGTAGCCCCACAATGTGCGTGGTCAGTGGGAACTGAACCTGGGTCCTCTTCAAAGCAACAAGTGTTCTTACCTCCTGAGCCATCTCTCCAGCCTCATCCACATACTTTAAAGTCCAGGTTCCATGTATAAAAGAAATTGTGATAATTGTCTCAATGAGTATGGTTTATTAACCCTTAATAATTTCAACTACATCTATCTTTCTGCAAATGTCATGATTTCCTTTTTCTTTTTCCTTTTCCCCCTAAAACATGGTTTTATTATGTAGGCCAAGCTGGCCTCAACTCAGAGATCTGGCTGCCTCTACCTCCCAAGTGCTGGATTAAAGGCATGTACCACCATATCCAGCATTTCAATTTCTGTATGGCTGCATAAAATTGCATTGTGTATGTGTACTTGTAGCACTCTTTTTTAACTCTACTTTATTTGGGGCATTTAGGCCTCAACCTCCCAACCTCCCAACTCTACGTAGGAGAAAGAAGGTTAGTGGGCAGAGGGGGCCTCTTTAGTTCTCCTGGTTGTTTAGGGTCAATAGGGTTCTTTTGGGCTGTACCAATCTCCATCAACAGCAGACACAGCCAGCAGTCTCCTCAAAGCTGCTGAGTCCGGAAGCATTTCTCTCCATCTGTCTGCTCCAAACACCATCCATCTCTGGTCTCTTCACACATCACACACCACACATCAACTCCACACCACACTCTTATTTATGTCCTCAGAGCCCAAAGCCACGCCCCTCTCTGGGCTGTACTGAGGAAGGCCCTTACTATCTGGCAAAAGCCACACCCCTCACAAGACAATTAACAGGCGTGGACAAGCTAAAGCTCAAACTAAAATCCCACACTTGGGATTAGAACAAAAACATATTTACATAACACAACTGAGTTTACAAAGAAACCAAAACTTCCATTACATGCACTACTATTTTTTTTTTTTTTTTTTTTTTTATCCATTCATACATCGGCAGGTTCCATTTTCTGGCTATTGTAAGATCTAATAAGCCCCTACATGTGCCTGTCTCTGGTTACATGTTGCTGATTCAAAGTCTTTCAGTTATATGTACCCAAGAGTGGTATGGCTAGGTCACATGGTAGTTCTAGGGGCAGTTTTTCGGGAACTTCCATAGTGGCTGCATGATTTGCATTCACACCAGCAGTGAATTAAGAGTTCCTCTTATCTTTCTCCACATCCTTGCCAGCATTTGTTGTCATTTTTCTTCTTTATTTTCTATTTTTAAAAAGAGTTTCATATAGCCCAGGCCTTGACCCTCCTTCCCCCACCTCCCAAGTGCTAGGTGTATATTCCTGAAACACAATGCCTGGTTTCTGCAGCACTGGGGCCTAGACCCAGTGCTTTGGCATGCTAAGCAGACTACCTATTGAGCTAAATCTCTGCCCTCAATTGTTGTGTTGTTATGAAAGTAACATTTATTCTCCTGACTCAATTGTTGTCAGAGGCTTACTGCCTCCTTCTGCTAACCTAGGCCTCATCCTGGAAACTTCTAGCCTCCATACAATCTAACATAGGCCTAGAATGTTTTCAGCCTCTGAGACTTACTGCCTAATAAACTCACCCTTGTTCTGAGCTCTGGGCTGGCTGGTTCAACTCAAGTGTTCTGGCTCAAACACTTCTCCCAGCTGATTTATTTAATCTGGCTTCTCTCTCAGCCTGGAATTGTCTTGCTTGACCTCAAACTAACTCAGCTATCTGCTCTAATCTTCTGGCTTCTTATTTTCTGGCTCATTCCCTTTTCACCTGAGTTCTCTCTCTGCAACCATCTCTCTATTCCTGTCCTGGTAAAAACTGCCTCCTCTCTATCTCTCTGAAAAACTGCCTCTTAAGTAGCTTCCCCCCTGCCCCCCACTCATTGGACATATATCCTATTCTATTAAATCTTCTCTGATTCATCATCTTTTTCACCAATCGATTAGACATCATTTTCAGACATGGGTGCTTCCTTCTACAAACTACCTTTACCTTCATTTGAGATTAAAGGCATGCATCACCACATCTGGATCTAAGCTTTTTTTTTTTTACCTGATACTTGCTCTATACTAGGCTGGCCTTAAATTCAGACGTTTGCCTCTGTCTCCTGAATTAAAGGCATGCTTGAATTCCAGCCAACTCGCACAGACCTAGAAGGTCTTTGGATGTGATCGCTTGTCAGAACAGCCATGTTCTGAATTAACATTCCTCTACATGTTTTTTTTTTTTTTTTTTACATGTTTTCTTGATACTTATTCTGACTGGTATATAATGAAATCTTAAAGCAGGTGTTGTAATTTTTATTTTGTGTATGAATGTTTTAACTGCATTTATGTATGTGTGCCACATGCATGCCTGGTGCCTTCAGATTTCAGAAGACTAGTGTAGTATCCCCTGGAGCTGTAAACCACCATGAGGTTGTTGGGAATTGAATCTGTGTCCTCCCCATGAGCAGCAAGTACTTTTAACCACTGAGCCCACTCTCCAGGACTGTTATACAGAGAGACCCTGTTTCAAAAAACAGACAAACAAGTGAAAACCATCCTCAACCTTCATGCCATTTAAAAAACAGTCAACCAAATTTGACTGTCTTTTTAACTTCTGTAGATGATGCCAAGTGATGTTCGAACACTTGTGAATGGATTTGCCAAAAACCCATTGATAACCCGAAGGGAAGGGTTGTATTTCAAGGAAAAGGATTACAAATGTGTCCGAGCAGATGACCATTCTCTCTATGCTAAGAATGTAAGTATTCAAGTTTTGAAGACAGATGGGTAAAAAACTTAAGACTCTTACTTCTATTTTCTTTAATCCTCCTAATGCTCTCTGTAAAACAGAATAGGTCATTCCTACCTAGAGCCATTCAGATAGCAATCTAGTGCCATGAAGGTATATCTGAAAAATACTCGAAGTGCTGGGGATAGACCTCAAGGGTGGAGAACTTACCTAGCATGTGCAAGCTCTAGATCTGATCTCTAGCACTGAAGTGGAGAAAAAGAAGCACTCTTTGTCCAAAAGTACTCTCAGGCAGGTAGGCTGGCTGTTAAAAATATTCTAGACTCTCGACTGAGCTATCTCTTCCTGGTCCTTCATAGTGCCATGACCTGCTTGCCTTGAGTTCTGAAACCCTGACTAGGGCAGTGAGGGAATAAAGAAAAGGACAGGCACATTGATACATACAACAAAGCTGGGACCAGATGAGAGTATTTAAACATTTACCAAGAGTTTATGCCCCTGAATTGTTATGATGTAACAATAATGTTACATCGGACACCGAGACAGGCAAAGGATGGCTACTAGGGACCTTAGTGAGCCCAGAGTACATAGTTATTAGGCCCTGGACATGCAACACTCCAACCTCTGTACAGTCAGTGGAGTTCTAATCTGTCAGTGTACTGTATAGTTTCTTTCTAAAATGCACAATATTAGTACAAAAAGCTGAAACCTTTTCAGAAAACACTACTTAATTTCTAAAAAGGAGTGGAAGATTAAAGCACAAATACATGAATACAGAGAAATCAGGAAATATTTTTTAAAAGTGTCTGTGGGTAACTGCTGGTCTTGTGGTTAGGACCGAAGGCAAAGGGTTCTGTTTCTTTATTTATCCAGGAGAACACTGGTGTGATCGTGGTGAAGACCCAGAAGTACCTCCTGGTGGCCACTTACACGGCAGGCATGTATCCTAGTGTCTGTGTGGAAGCCACGGAGAAGCTGGGTAAGTTCGCCTCCCATTGGGGTGTGAGACCGGGGAGTGGGGGGGGGTGGGGGAATGGGCAGGGAGGAGAAATGTATTGGGGAGATCCGGGGGTGGTTCACATAGCCACTGTTGGGATTCTGCCTTGTCTTTGCTTCTAAGAGAGTTAGCTTGGTCTGTCCCCTTGCAATGTAACTGCTTTCTCCCTGGCCTGGTATCATGGTGGAGCCTCCTTCCTACCCCTTATTTTCTCTGAGGACCCTGCCTTGTTTCATCTAATTTACCCCTACTCCCACATCAGTAAGCTATGCAAGAGAGATGGGCAGGGGAGCAGATGGGAAGTAGGTTAAAAAGCAAATAAGTATCGGGACCCACCCTTTAGGAAGGAGAAGCAGCCATCTTGTTGGCATGTACTCCAGGCCCCATCCCTGGTTGACAATTTAAAAAATATAAAGGTAAGGCTTAATAGAGAACTAAAGAGAGGATTGTACATAGCAAATGGTAAATCATTTCCTTTTAGAATGCGTAAAACAATCCTTCGAAATAGTTGGGCCTTCTAGCAAGAAAAGTAGCCGTTCGTTCATTCATTCATTCATTCATTCATTCATTCTTGCAGCAATGGTGACCAGTCAGGTGCCCTGCACTATCTCAGACCAAAACTGGATAAGACAGACCCTCTGCCTCTCATGCCTCTATAGATGCCATCCTACCTGCCAGAAGTACATTTCTGTTCCTTTCATGCCCTTCACATCTAGTTAGCACATTTGTAATAATCACTGAAGGGCCAAGTCAGACCTGGACATCTCTTCCGCTGTGCTGCATATCTTATGCACACTGCCACTGTTATTCCCATTAGAGCTCTTTGTTAATCTGGATTAGGAACCTAGAAGGAAACATGCCTTCTTAATCATCCTCCTGCCTGATATCTGATATAGTACCAGATTTTGAGTAGGAAATTAATACAGGTTTGATAAGCAGAGAAGTGAATGACTTCTACCTAGCAAAATCCAAGAAAGCTCTAGTGAGCTAACCTCAAGTGAATATATGAGAAATTAAGTACCAGAAAACAAGGCTCAGTTTCAGCAGAGTAGGTGCAGAAAGCGTAGGCATTGGTGAAATGTTAACATTGCTAGTTCTAGGGCCTCAGTTTTAAAAGATTATTATGAAATTATTAAAATACTATAATTGTTTCTTAAACTTCTAATACTTCATCCCTAGGTAAACAACCAAAGGGCCTAGTTTCTGCACATGAAAGTTGCCTTGATCTTAACTAAATCCACATGTGAGAAACTAGGGCGTGGTGGCACTCACCTGTAATCCCAGCAGTCAGGGAGGCAGAGGCAGGTGGATCTCTGTGAATTCGAGGCCAGCCTGGTCTACAGAGTGAGTTCCAGGATAGCCAAGGCTACACAGAGAAACCCCGTCTCCTAGCTCTGTGTTTTGGCATCTACATAGAAAGAAACATGTTTCATGGTTTGGATATTTTGTTCATTCTCCTGAGAATATCATCCAAAACCTTATTGCCAGATTTATAACATAGATGGATAGAAAAATATGTCATTTTGTGAATTGCCTGGCAGTAATTCTTATAATAAGTTAAGTTTTTAAAGGCATTTTGTTTATTTGTTTTTGCGAGACAGGGTTTCTCTGTGTAGCCTTGGCTGTCCTGGACTCACTTCGTAGACCAGGCTAGCTTTGAACTCATAGAGATCCACCTGCCTCTGCCTCCCAAATGCTAGTATTAAAGGTGTGTACCACCACACCTGGCTCTTTAAAGATTTTTTTTTTTTTTTTGAGCCCTGACTAGCTTGAAACTCACCATGTAGATAAGACTGGCCTTGAACTTTATGCAATATTTCTGCTTCTGACTACCAAGTACTGCGATTATAAGAACGTGCCACCATACTGGACTAAAAGTCTACCTACACTTAATATAGACTTGATCTCCCACCATTTCCATCAGTTCTGATCGCAGTAGAGGAAGGCAAGTGGAGTAGTATCCATCAGTTGGCTTAAGAAAACAAGTAGAATTTTTGATGAATGAAACACAGCTTTCAATTTTTTCTTATTAATATAGATTTTTTTAAAAATTTTTTTAAATGGTGCTATTGACCAGTTTTAAATGTAAATATAACCTGCCCTCAGGACCAGGCAGCAGCTTCTGATCGTTTAGCCCACCCCATCCACCTTCCTGTGATGGTTTATGTGCCTTCAGTCTCTGCATGGAGAGCCAGCCCTCTCTCAGGCAGATCAAACATCACTACCACAATGAAGCATAACTGAGGACTGCATACATCCATCTCTTCTAGTAGGCACAGACCTGCACAGGGACAGGACCTGTGTTCCAACTCTCCCATCCTGTGACTCGTCCCTGTTACTCCACTACACAGCATTGTGCTAGCACATGGTAGTCATCAGCACTGCTTATTGAAAAATGAATGAACTACCCTGTCATGGCAGTTCACTGCCCATAAATTATTAACATGCTGTGTTTTCTTTCAGGAGATTATCTAAGAAATAAAGGATGTTAAGTCATGAGACAACTATTGAAGAAAACTTTGTCATTTGGAAGAAAAATATAGATCCTTAAGAAAAATATTTTGTGGTTGAAAAGCACTGAGTGGAAGGTTAAAACAAAGACTGAGTTAAGCAAACAAGTTTTCTTGTTTCAAAGAGGTCACCATCTGGAAGCACCTGAGCAGCTTGTTCCTCTTCTTTAAGCATTGGTCACTGACATGAAAGCTGAGTGCACTAATGGGTTTTCACAGGGCAAGTCTGTTGAGAGTCTTACCTCCAAGTCCCCACACATCTTGCCAGACATGCCGAGAATATAGGCCCTAGCCACGTCCTGTGTGGGAAGCACAAGCACATTGAAGGTAGAGGGCAACGCTGGGAGTCAGTTCACTTCGTCCACCATGTCAGTGGTGGGAACGGGACTCCGAGCCATCTCACTGGTTCCCCTAACCACTCTGTACCTAGGCCATGTCAGTGTCATGTTATCTTAAAATTCTTGTTAAGTACTTTCTGTCAAAGAGGTAGAGCTCCTGAGTCGGTGCCCTTTATTAAAGTATAGATCACATTGCATGTATGACAGCTTTCTTATTCTCACCACGCATGTGGCACCTGTGGGGAAGGGAGCCAATGTAAAGTTCTCTCAATCATGGGCCACTAATCAGAGTATTGGACGGACACCCACTGTTATCTTCAGGCATCTGATATTGCTCAGCACCATACAGGCCTTCTCAAAACTCAGGAGGCGTCTCATTTCACCTCCCTCACTGCTTCTACATCTCAGTAAGGCAGAGTGGCTACTGAGTAATCTTGCTGAGAAAGGGCTCTTCCTCTGTTGGGCACCTGCTACATGATGATCAGGACAACGAGAGAACCTATTTTTGATAATGTAGGTCTCTGCTGTAGACACTCCTGGAAAGGAAGCATCTTTTGTTCCCTGACAGCAATCCCAGCCAGGCTGGTCAGTTTCCCCTTCAGTGGACCCTTCAGGCATTGATTCTAGGGAGGAAATAGTTTGAGTCTTTGGCCAAGAGAGAGGGCCTGGGAAATACGAACTTAACTCTGCTTTGGCCAGATTGGATTACCATGATCCTTTAAGATAATGACCATATAAGTGAGCACACTGTTCTCCACATCCCGCTGCAGTATACTTTACATGGACCAAGAGAGACATATAATGGATCTGTAAATATTGTAAGAAACCTCTGACCTCACATAGGACTCATCTATACAAAATGTCTACATACGAACAGACTAGTTGGGACTGGGTTAGAGAGTGAACCATTGTGATGGATACTCCAATTACACAGGGAGTGGACATAGAAGGCCTGGCACTCAGGCTGGGGAAGTGGTGGAGCTCTTTAAATGATTTTTGTCTCCTAGATTCAATGCCACAATCTTGCAAGATAATTCCTTCATCTAACTTTTTAGCTTTGATAGAGTAAAATCAAATCTTAAACCCTTTGCAGTTTGACATTGTCAGGTAGAAAGATAGATAAAGTGTCCTGAGCCCCAAAGACATTTTATTCTGGGGGAAACATCTTTTGATGCTTATAAAATTAATTTTCAAGGTTTTTTCCTCTTCATAATATCTGTATTGATTATTTGGGAACTTCATATCATGAACCCCGATCACAATCACTTCCCAGTTCTCCCAGGTCTGCCTTGTGCCCCCACCAAAAAAAGACCCATTGTCAAGCCCTAGGCGTCCAATGGTGGTTCTTCCCCAGAATAAGAGTCTCAGATGGTGGCGGAGGAGTGGAGTAAGAAATCAAGCCAGCAAACATTTATTTGTGAATCAGGAATTTATAAGCCTTGGGGGGGGTGGAGGTTGAGGGTGAACGTGTTTGATTCTCTGGGGCTGGAGATACCAAGGATATTTATCTACATGTAACAACAAAAACATATCATAAGAAGAAAAAGTAGTACTTAATTATCCCATGGGTGGAGGAGAATCTCCAGGTGCCACTAAAGGTCATTGGTTGAAAGCCACGACATCTTACTAGCATAGGTGGCTATTTCCAGGAATTCCCAGGTGCTTGCTAGATGGGTTTCTTAAAGGAAAGAGTCTGTACTGTCATCTTCCTGACGGCTATGTGATGCTCCTTAGGGGGTCTAGGGTTCCCCAGATCAGGCAAAGAGAAAGGGAGTCCATTGTCATATACTGTGCTCAGAGGCTATCTGGAAATGCCAGGCTTAGACCTTACAGAGGGGTCCCACATTCATCGACAGGTTAATAACTTCAGCCCTACTAATTGTCATTAAAAGATGGATGCCAGGCCAGGAAGAGGCACTTGAGAGGCACAGGCAGGACTATCTCTATGAGTTTGAGGCTATCCTGATCTACATGGCAAGTTCCAGGCCAGCCAGTACTACATAGTGAGACACCATCTCCAAAAAAGAAGTAGGAGGAAATGTCATTCCAATAAAAGTTTGCTTCTATGCTTAATAAGTAGTAATATTTTAAAAATTAGTAATAAAAAAAATTAGTAATATTTAAAATAAACATTTTCTTAAATTGTAGTTTACAGTAAATTGTGAATATTACAATATTACTTAATTAACTAAAATTTCTAGAAGAAATTGACTTTGATAGCCTATAGTCATGGGAAATAATTTCTTTAATTAGTATGTTTATATACATAGTTTTGAAGATATGAATAACCAGTAAAGAATAAAAAGTAGCTGGGTATGATTTATTCTATGACAAAAGTAGAATAAAAATATGGGCATGGTGGTAGAACATGCCTTTAATTTCAGCAGAGGTAGGGGGATCTCTGGGAGTTCCAGGCCAGCCTGGTCTACAGAGTGAGTTCCAGGACAGCCAGGGCTACACAGAGAAACTCTATCTCGAAAAGACAAAAACAAGTCAACAATCATCCTGCGTGTGTATGTGTGTACTCTCTAATGTAAACAAAGCTATAGGTTTTTTATATTTATTGTTTTTTGAGACACAGTCTCACTTTGTGGCCAGGACCTCTGGAAGAACAGCCAGTGCTCTTAACCTCTGAGCCATCTCTCCAGCCCCCAGATGACCCTATTTATATTTTACAGATAAAGTCACCAAAGAAGACCTAGAACAAGGTCAGACATGGTCCCTTTAGATTCCCACCCCCGGTTTCATAAATGACTTATCAGAACTACTGTGCCCTGTACTCCAAATTGGAATGAAGTGCTTGCTAATTAAACTTTGGTTAGGATTTTTCTCTATACGGGCTTTGAATTTAATCCATCCAAAGCCTAGTTAGCCTATGACTTCTTTTTAACAGACTCTTGAAAATAGGCTGGCTTCCAGGTAGCATAGGACCAGCCAAGGAAACCAACGGTGCGCACCAGTGTGGCCTGATTAATAAGTTATACTGTAAGCAACCTCTCACCCATACTCCTGTAGGTAAACCAAATGAACTCACTGGCTCTGGGAGTCGGGGGCAGGTGGGGTGGGGTCGGGTGGAGTTACAGTTCAACCCTAAGACAGAATGTTGACAGGCAACTCTTATTTATTGTTTTAAATTTTAAAACAAAGTCACCCCATGTAGCCCAGGTTGGTCTCAAACTTGAGACCTCTCTCCAACTCAATCTCTAGAATGCTGACCTTATAAACATGTACCACTGAGGCAGCCTACTGTTGTAAGCTGCTTGACCTGCTTAAACTCTATCGCCCCTCTGCTTAGACCTACTTTAGTTCCTAGCATGACTGTAGCTCTTCTGTTAACACTAGCTTTTAGCATATCAGAAACCATTTGACTCCAAGTCTTCATTTTGATTATGAGGGGCTTGCTGGCCATCCAGTCTAACTGAGCAAGTAATTCTAGCTTCAATGAGAGACCCTGAGACTCTGTCTCAAACTATAAGGTGGAGAGCAATTGAGGAAGACACTCAGTATTGACCTCTGACACAGAAAAAAACGTGCACTAGAATCAGCCAGGGAACTTTTAAATATTAATATGTCAGGGCTAGGCAACTGTTTGAAATGCAAAACTCCAGGCCCAGGGTAAGTACAGAGTTTGTCACTCAACAAACATCAGTACTTGCTGAAAACTCCACAGCGATTGTCTGTTCCTTGGCTCTCTAACAATTTACTTAACAACCTTGGACAAGGCCTCTCCCCATCAGGGTCTCTTTCTTTCTTTGTACAATGAAGGACTTAAATAAAGTAACTAGCAGAGTTCTCACTGATTTTTGTGACTTGTAGCCTTGTATTTACACAAACCAAGCCATCTCCTTCTCCATTTTTCTTACAAGACTAGACTTTATCCTGAAAATTTTCTCTGAGAAAAGGAAGCACAGTTGCAGTGGGGCCAGAGCTGGTGACACACAGGCTCTCCCTATTGAATGTGGCTCACTCTCTGCAGACACTGGGCCAGTATGGCTCACCCCCAGGAACCAGTAGCATTTTGGGACTTGAAGTATCAATGGCTGAGCTGGGGCCTGGCTGCCAGGGACACTGGAAGATTGGGCATTTGGCCATGGCTCTGGTGGAGGCCAAGCTCAGTACATCACTGTCCCTGAAGACCTCCTTATGCCTATCCCAGAAGGACGGACCCTATCTCGGGCTGCAGCCATCCCAGAGGCCTGGATTACTGCCTTTCATTCAGCTGACACTTGTTGTAAGTGAGGAAGCCTAATGGTCATTTCACACAATGTGGCTCACTGCCCCAGTGAGCCAACCTCTCTGAACCCCAGCAGTCCTCTAAGACACCCAACACACTCCTCACCTGCTGTATCACTAACAATGTCAGGCCATCAAACCATGTTATAATGGCTTGCTATGGGGGGCTGAGAACTACAGTTAGCAGATAGCAGGTCTGGGCACATCAAAGTAGGGTTAGGGTGGGAACCCTGGAAACAGGTGTGTGTGTGTCTGTCTGTCTGTCTATTCTCTCTCTCTCTCTCTCTCTCTCTCTCTCTCTCTCTCTCTCTCTCTCTCTGTGTGTGTGTGTGTGTGTGTGTGTGTGTGTGTGTGTGTGTGTGTGTGTTCCAATGTCAAGTCTGGATATTTTTGAAGACAGGATTTCCTAGGTCCAGGCTGGCCTCAAACTCAAGTCATCTGAGAGTGACCTTGAACTTCTGGTTCTCCCATCTCTGTCTCCCAAAGGCTGGGATTACAGATGTTCACTACTTTTGCCTGGATTATGTGATTCTGAGGATCAAAGCCAGGGCTTTGTGCCTGGTAGGCAGACGTTCTACCAACTAAGCTTCATCTTTTTCCATTCTCCTTGTGAATAGAAAAGGAGAGATGAAAATGAAGCTAGCAAGCTGTGACTGACGACACGGTGCAGATGGTCTAACTTAAACATAATCAGTCTCCTCCATAGCCTGGGCAGACTTCCTCTTTTCTACTCTCGTGCCTGGATGCCAGTGGGACTGGATTTATTTGGAGGGTTAGATGAGATACCAGCGTTGGCTCAGATTCCTTAACGGTTCTGCTTTATTAAAGGCACGTACCTCCCTTACAACCCAACTGCCCTAAATAGGAGGGAAAAGAGATTAAGGAGAAGAAGAATGAAATATTCTGGGTATCAGTTCTGTGGGGCAACTCCCCTGGTGTGATTCTCAGGAGTCCAGCAGATATCTGTCTGACAGAAGAAGCCCCACTGCCTGTGGACCGAACCTAGAAGTATCCCCTGAGACCTCAAAACCTCAAACCCTCCAGCTGTGGGCAGGAACCTCCCATCTCTCAATCTCAGGTTCCCTCCTCCCATCGATGGTTGTTTTTGCAATAGTGTCTTAGGCTAATCCTTCCTCCCTCTGAGTCTGTACTAAGATGTTTTTCAATTTGTAGAGACAAAGTCTCAGTGGGGTCAAGCATCCCAAGGCTGTTTTCACCTTGGGCTCAGACTAAGGCAAGATTACATTCTTCTCACATGCCAGGTCTTGCTGTAGTTGTTTCCCTCCTTCTGTGATGAGGTGGGGAACAGACTCATAAAAGATATTATGCACCGGGCAGTGGTGGCACACACCTTTAATCCCAGCACTTGGGAAGCAGAGGCAGGTGGATCTCTGTGAGTTCGAGACTGGCCTAGTCTACAAAGCGAGTCCAGGACAGCCAAAGCTACACAGAGAAACCCTGCCTCAAAACAAACAAACAAAAGATATTGTGCATGCTATTATATAATTCCATTTACAGCCGTATTTCTATGGCCAATGGTTTTAGTTCCAACTGCACTTGCCACATCCACTTGTATTGATTTATTATTTTGAGGCAAGGTCTCACTAGGTAGCCCAGGCTAGCCTCAACTTTGAGATTCTTTTGCCTCAACCTCCAAGCGCTGGGATTACAGGCATGCTCTGCCAAACCTACATTTATTTTTACCCTCATACCCACGGATACACCATGAAATCTTATCTGTGCCATTTTTTTTTGTGTCTAACATTCCTGCCAATCTTTCCCCTTTGGAAGGTGCTGGAGTTGTTGCTGTTCTGGACTGCAGAGC
Organism: Acomys russatus; assembly: GCF_903995435.1. NCBI lineage: Eukaryota > Metazoa > Chordata > Mammalia > Rodentia > Muridae > Acomys > Acomys russatus. The sequence goes on from NC_067137.1 coordinate 25,983,405, forward strand.
TGGAGCCTATTGAGAGAATGACGTCAATGGCCTGGCTCTTGATGGTCACGGGGCTCTCCATGGTTTAAGTAGGAACTGATGTTAGTGGGCCTGTTTTCAAAACTACATTTTAAAGGAGGAAGTCTGGTCGCTAGTCTGATCACCAGCTTGCTGCGATCTAGGCTAATAAGGTGAGTGATGAGTGAAAAGAAAATATGACTGTCACCCAGAAAACTCTTTTGGTATCTACCTAGTCATAACTCACTTTAGGGAGCCTATAAAGAAACCTGCCACCCTGTGGACAGAGGAGTAACTGTGTTCAGAGAATTCAGATTAGCCAACAGAAGCCCCGGGCATATTCCCATAGTTCCTATACGAAACATTCTATCAGGATGAACAAAACATCAGCTATGGTATTAGGTCTTCACATAAGTCCAAGACTTTGCTTTCAGGGTAGGCCTCTTCTCAGTGTACTACGAAACCTTTACTCGGGTGAGTAAACTTGTACCTTCAACAGATTTATGTCCCTAAAATCTTCTGTAGCCTTCTAGCAGGCACCAGCTTTGGGAATTTATTCTATCAGTTTTACACCTAATAAGAAAGATAAGCATTCCTTTTGTATTGACACTAGTAATTTTTAAAAGATTTATTTATTATCATGTATATAGTGCTCTGCCTGCATGTACATCTGCATGTCAGAAGAGGGCATTAGATCACATTATAGATGTTTGTGTGCCACCATGTGGTTGCTGGGAATTGAACTCAGGACTTCTGGAGGAGCAGTCAGTACTCTTAGCCTCTGAGCCATCTCTCCAGCCCATGCACTAGTATTTTACTGCAGTCTTCAGTCTTACATGGTACAGAATGAGGTTGCGCATTTGAAAGCATATGCTTTCGTGATGAAAAATGAAGGGATGTGCTGTTTCAGATGCTCACAGAGCATTAAGGCTAAGCAGGATGGGGAACGGGAGTGTAAGGCCTCTCTTCACGTATTAGGTTCTTCAATACAAACAAACGCTGGTGAAAACTTTCACGGAGCAGATTCTGCCCTACTTCTCCCCGGACAGCTCCCAATGTCCGCAGCCGGTTCTGGACAGAGTCTATCGGGCGACTGATATTCCAGCGGCCCACGAGTACATGGAGGCCAACAGGAACAGGAGCAAAAATCGTCTTGGAGCTGCCCCAGTGAAGGAAGACCCCAGAGCAAACTTGGGAGTGGGCTCTACTCCCAGGTCCGCCCCTGTAAAGATGGTCTAAGGAAATAAAAGAGTGGATGTAAGGGCGGGGTGCTCTCCGTTAAGTATGGACCAGAGCCGCCGGAGGCGAAAGAGAGATAGAGTCCGACCATCAAGTGATGCCAAGGTCCCGGGACTGGTGCTCAGGGTAAAGCTCAAATTCGCAAACCAGTAGAATTCGCTAAAGTTGCAGCAAGCGCACCACGTCCACCTCCGCGTCCCCAGCGCTTCGCCGTACCCCGCCTCCCTTAGGGGTTGCGGGTGTCCTGACTTCTCGCCCTTGCACCGCCCCTCAGCCCTCAAGTCCCTCCCCCTCAAGTGGAACGCCTCTTTTCCTGTGTCATTCGCCCGCCCCTTCCGGTCCGGCATCCGGAAGCGTCCGGGAACTCGTCTTTTCGTTTTCCGGCCTGAGTACGCTCTCCTGGTAGTTTGGTTTGGAGCATCTTTTCTAGGCCGTCAGCGCGTCCTAGTTTGAGACGCGGACTTTCCGGCATTCCTGTAACAGCTTCCGCCTCTACCTGCCTGTCAATACTCTGTTTCTGACGCTGTGTCGCCCTCGAAGGCTACCGAGCTTTAGAGATACTAGGAGGACTCCTACGGTAACCAACATCAGTCCGCCAAGATGGCGATGCAAGCGGCCAAGAGGGCGAATGTGAGTACCCCGCTTTTTGCACGGAAGGGAAGAAATCTCGTTGCAGGACTGTGGCAGCGTGGGTGGGAGTTTTTGTACTCCGCCCACAGGCGGGGAAGCCCATTTCCTATTTGGTCAGAGGAGAATCTGCCCTGGGTTTATCCTCAGGGGTGGTTCCTTGAGCGGCTTTTCTACCCCTACCTATATTGAAAGGCCCCAGGTGTCACTGACAGTGTAAGGTCTACGTCTCTGTCGCTTGGCCTACGCCTAGGACCAGGCGTTAGATCTTCTCAGTTTAAAAAGTCGATAGAACAGACGTACTCAATAACTATATGGTTCATTGCGGAGCCTGGGGTTTTTCCTCACATGTTAATACATTTAAGCACCTGCTGTGTCTCTGGTCTTATAGACAGGAAACAATCAATTGTACTTACTCAACACCTAGTATGTGCTACACGCCAATGTTAGGTGTTGGGACACAGCAGAGAATTAAATGAAAAGTCATGCGTATTTGTGTTCTACTGTTGTCAGCGAGCGACAAAATCTTTAAGATATAAATAACTTCGGAGTGGAGAGATGGCTCAGCGGTAAAGAGCTGTCTGCTCTTCTACAAGTCCTGAGTTCAATTCCCAGCAACCACATGGTGGCTCACAGCCATCTATACTGGGATCTGATGCCTCTTCTGGCATGCAGGAGTACATGCAGATAGAGTACTCATACGTAAAATAAATAGATAACTCTTCCAAAAAAAAAAAAAAAAAGAATTAATAAAAAAGAAACAAAGAAAAAAACCTCAAAGCGAGTCCAAGACAGCCAGGGCTCTGTTATACAGAGAAACCCTTTGCCGTGGTGGGGTGGGCCGGTGCAGTGGTGTACTCCTTTAATTCCAGCATTTGGGAGTCAGAGGGTGGCGGATCTCTGTCAGTTCCAGGCTAGCCTGGTCTACAAAACGAGTCAGCCAGGGCTGTTACACAGAGAAACCGTGCCTCAAAAAACCTGAAAAGATAAAAATACAAAGAAAGAAAAGAAAAAACTGCAAATAGTAGGTCCTATGAGGTTTTGTTTTTTTTTTTTTTTTAATTAATAGAGAAATTGAATTGTTCTAATTTGTTTAATAATTATCACCACTATTTATTTGAGATAGAGAGTAAACTTTTTAGAATTTGTATTTACTTGTAGAGGGTAGAGGACAATTCTGGGGAGTCCGTTCTCTACCGTGTAGATTCCAGGGATGAACTTAGGTTACCAGGTTTGCTGGCAAGTGCCTCTTACATGCTGAATCATCCTGCCAGCCTGAGAGTAAATACTTTATTCTTCATTTATATAGTATTTAACTTAATACCAAAAGTCGTGTCAGTTTAATAAGCAGCTATTGAAAGAATTTGTGTCTGGCATATAATTGACCGTATTAACAGGCTATGAGTCATCAGTGTAGAGTAAGAAAATTGTAATAGTGAGGACTATACAGCAGGCCAAGGAAAGTAACAGGCTATGGAATGGTATTTTAATGTCGAAGATTGTGAGGAAATATAGGTGTTGGGAGGAAGTGGAGTGTGGAGGAAGAACAACAGCCAGGCACCCTAGAAGGTTGGAAATTGAATGCTGGGATGAAAAGATCCTAATAAAAGCACCTTGAGACGACAGCTCGGTGGTAGCTGAGTCTGGGTGTCTAATAAAGGACATGAGTAGTGAGTACAGACTTTCCTTTTCTACTTGCATGACTGAAAACAAAGCAAATTAAAGTAAGCAGAGAGAGCTGGGAAGGGTATCTCTAACACCTAGCCCACTGTGTACATTTAAGCAGCACTTGGTAACTATTTGATAAGTAAGTGGAGCCCGGTGTTTTGTTTTATGTGCGGATTGGGAGGACTAGATGCTGGTAGGAAGGAAAGCCTGTACGAACAAGAGAAGTCATTCTCAGGACAGAGGGCGGCTTATGAGTGCGGTTTTGCTGTCTTTTCTTTCCCAGGAGATATAGGATTTGTAAGTGAAGTGGGAAATACTTGTTAGAGTGACCAAAAGCCTGGGTTTCAGTTCCTACTGATGTCTTCCCTCTGTTGTTTTTCTAAAGAGCATGCTGCTTCAGGTGGCATCCGGTGCTAGTTCTTGTTCTTGGCGTCTTACTCGGCATCATTGGGTTCTTTCTCATGGCAGCACTGCTGTCCTTCAGTATAATGACATATTTTTCTCATTTTAGATTCGCCTCCCACCTGAAGTAAACCGGATTTTGTATATAAGGAATTTGCCATACAAAATCACAGCAGAAGAAATGTATGATATATTCGGGAAGTATGGACCTATTCGTCAAATCAGAGTGTAAGTCTTTAAAATGTGACTTACAGGACATAGTTGTCTAATTTGTAATCCTAAAATGGTAGCTGACAGAAGGCCTGCGCTGTGCGCCGTGTGCTGATGTGTCTGTTTTACAGCGACACTACCAAGGCCCTGAGTAGCAAGAAGCACCTATGTAGTATCATGTAATGTTTAGTGATAAAAATCTTCTAATCCTGAGTTATTGAACCATTAGACTATGTAGTACCTGAACTTGTGCCATATAAGGGTCCTTCTGGGAGGATTTCTAAAGCTTTTATTTGTAGTCACAGCATTTCTTTTTAGGAAGGCACCTTTGGGTAGGTCCTGTTGGCTTGAACCCAGGGCGCTGTACTTGCCAAACTGGCACTACAGCCCCAGCCCCACTACATTGTTGTAAGTTCTCTGAAGTGAGCAATGTGGCACCTGCCTATAGTCTCAGCCCGTGAGAGGGGGCCAAGAGGTCAAGGTCATTTTGAGGTCAGCCTGGACTTGTTAAGAACATATCTCAACAAAACAGGGCAAAAAATTTCTTTTTATAACCCGAGAGGCCCATTCCTGGCTTTTAGGACTATGAGAGCCTGAGGACTTTGTGTTTGAATGATCACAATCTCTCCTGGGAGTAAACATCATCATCGTTAGTACCCATATAAGGATAAAACAAAAGTACTATAGAACAGTGCTCTTTTTAGAAGATCTCAGTCCTCTGAGCAGCTGCTAAGGGCTTTGGACTCCTACAGAGTAAATGTTGTGTGGGTTTTGAGGCATGTGACAACTCCATGTAGATGGTTTCTGACCTTGGGAGCCAGGGAACAAGAGTCTGCCATCAAAGCCTGTGACTAGCTCTGTGACAGGCAGCCAGACTTGTTAGGTTTTTCTTTCTTCTGTAAGATTATCTGGATGGTTTGGGGGTCTTCATGTAGAGGCAGTGTGATAGATAAATCGACTGGACTTGTTAGACCTGGGTTCAGATACTGATGGAGCCTTACAAGTTACATGAAAATGGGCAAAATGCCCCGTCGGGGCTTCAGCTCTCTATGAGACAGTCAGCTTGGATCAAATTACAGTCTGTGAGATCACCACTCTCCATGAAGCCACTGACCCTTGTCTGTCCATCCCTTAGTTACTCTTACTTTGTTACTAAGTTACTATAACTCAGTTACTCCTAAGGCTTAGTAGTTAATAAGTGGCGGGCCACTGCCCATGAACTCACCTGTCTTTCTGCAGAGATCATTGCCGCCAAGCTTTGTATTGATAGCATTTGTGCCTGACTCATAGTAAGCAAGTGAATAGGGCTGGAGAGACAGCTCTTTAGCAGAGTGTGCGAGGCCTTGTTTCGGTCCCCAGGACCATAACAGGAAAAGAATGAACAAAGTAGTAGGATGGCTGTGGTTAGTTTAGGCAGGCGTTACAAAGCTTACTGATAACACTCAGCTGAAAGCAGTGTAAGTCGAAGTCAGAGAATGTTACCACAGTGCAGCAGAAGAGCCGGCCGTGAGGGAGCACACCTGGAATGCGAGCCACTCTGGAGACTGAGGCAGAAAGGTTGAAAGTTTGAGACCAGTCTGGGCAGTCAGTGTAAGGGGTAAAATAAATGGTGGGGGTTAAGCCCAGCATGGTGGTGCACGCCTTTAGTCCCAGCACTCGGGAGACAGAGGCAGGTGGATCTCTGTGAGTTTGAGGCCAGCCTGGTCTACAAAGAGTCCAGGATAGCTAGGACTACACAGAGAAACCCTGTCTCAAAAAACAAACAAAAAAAAAAAACAAAAAAAAGAAAAGTACAGCGTCACAGAGGACTTTTCAGAGAGGTTTCCCGTGAGCATCTTGGTTCCAGTAGCTCTCCTCATTAGTCTCTGTCACAGCTCTCCTTTCCTTACATGGTTCCATGTGATCTGTCATTCATACTTTTTATGTAGTGTCTTTCTCTTGCTTGAAGGAAGGGGTGAAGCCTGCCTTTTCACTCTTAGTTCTACTGCCTGTCATAGGGAGAATGCAGTGTGAATAAAGGCATAGAATTTTGAGGCACAAGACCTGGACTTTAACTGCAGAATGAGAAACAGCCATTCTGTTCCCTCACTGTGACCAACCTCTGTTGCCTACTAGGTGCCAAACACTGTGCTAGCATTGGTTTTCTTTTCTTTTTTGGTTTTTCGAGACAGGATTTCTCTGTGTATACCTGGCTGTCCTGGAACTCACTCTGTAGACCAGTGTAGCCTCTAACTCAGAGACTGGCCTGCCTCTGCCTCTGGAGTGCTGGGATTAAAGGTGTGTGCCACCTGCTCAGTTAGGACTGATTTTCTAGAATAGGACTTTAAAACCCAGCCATGCTTTTAAACACACCAGGGCAACTGATTGCTCTGCCTCACATGTAGTAGACACATGGTACTTTGTATGCTTTAAAGCCTTTTAATATTTTGTCTTTTCTATTAAAGTCACATATTAAGGAGCTGGGAAGATGGTTTTGTGGTTAAGAGTGCTTCCTTCTCTTCTAGAGGTCCAAGTTCTATTCCTAGTACCCACACTGGCTGGCTCAGAACTGCCTGTAACTCCGGCTCCAGATGGACCCAACATCCACTTCTAGCCTCCAAGGGCACCTGTTCTCACATATAAACATCTACACACACACAAGCACATATGTCCATAAATAAAAGCATATCATATAGGACAGATGACACTGAGATCAGTATGTGACATAAAGTAGCTGAAGCTAGAAAGGCTAAGCTATGTGGTAGGGTTTTTTACTCCTGCTTACCCCACCAGTCAGTAAAACGTTACTGAGTTCAGTCCCTACTGCATGGTACATCCCAAATGCATGCTTTTAAAATTCAAATTATAGTGTAGATTTCAAATTTCAAAGTGTAAGGTTGGCCGGGCATGGTGGCGCACGCCTTTAATCCCAGCACTCGGGAGGCAGAGGCAGGCGGATCGCTGTGAGTTCGAGGCCAGCCTGGTCTACAAAGTGAGTCCAGGATGGCCAAGGCTACACAGAGAAACCCTGTCTCGAAAAACAAAAAACAAAAACAACAACAACAACAACAAAAAAAACAAAAACAAAAAAACAAAGTGTAAGGTTGATAACAAGAGCTGGGACTCCTGAAGTGGAGAATGTTTAAAATCAGATTAAGGGAGCTGGGTGTGGTGGTGCACGCCTATAATTCCAGCACTCCAGAGGCAGAGGCAGGCGTATTTCTGTGAGTTTGAGGCCAGCCTGGTCTATAAACCGAGTCCAGAACAACCAGGGCTACTACACAGAGAAACCCTGTCTTGAAAAAAAAAGAAAAAAGAAAGATAGATAAATAAATAAATAAAATCAAGTTGAGGGCTGGTTATATATAGCTCAGTAGTAAAACACTTGCCTAGTATGTGAAAGGACTCTGGTTTAATCCCTAGAAACAAAACAAGAATATGGTTAGGTTTTGTTCACTGTTGCAGTTCATAAAAATAGGAGAAAATAGAGGAAAGAATTAACAGCAGAGAGGGTGGGCTGGTGAGCTGCCTTAAGCAGGTAAAGGCTCCCGCTAGGATCCCAGAGTGGCAAGACAGAAGTAACTTAGGACATCTTCCGATCTCCACATCCATGCTGTGGCACATGTTGCACCCTGTTTTGTGCATATACACATAACAACAACAATAATAGAACAATGTGTTTTAAATGGGAGAAATGAGATCTCTACCTTTCGAATGAATACTAACAAGTGCAGTATGTTGCAGAGTATTACGGTAATAAATTGTATTAATCGCTTTTGAGCAGGGTAGAGTGGCCTGTGCCTAGAATCTCAGCACTTGGGAGGCTAACGTGGGTAGACTGAGTTTGCAGCCGCATGGGCTGCATATGCAGATTCTGTCTGGAAGAAAAGAAAGAAAAAACCTTACCTTTGCCCTTAAGGAATGCAAACTCTTTTTACCCTTTAGACAGCTGTCAACTTCCATACCTAATACAGTCCTGAAAATGATTAACTTGTTAATAGTTATTAATACTATACTAAGAGAATAAAACATACAAAGATTGCCTCCTCACGTGAGACATGGTAATGCACTGGAGCCTGAGACAGGAAGATTAGGAGTGCAAGCAAGGCAGCGCCAGGCTAGAGCTCATAGGGAGCACTTGTCTGAAACAGACATCAGACCCCAGAAACTTTTTTTTTTCTTTTTTCTTTTTTATTTTATTTTATTATTATTATTTTTTTTTTATTTTTTTTTATTTTTTGGTGGGGCAGGGAGGTTCCAAGACAGGGTTTCTCTGTGTAGCTTTGGCTGTCCTGAACTCTCTTTGTAGACCAGGCTGGCCTCGAACTCACAGAGATCCGCCAGCCTCTGCCTCCCAGGTGCTGGGATTAAAGGTGTGTGCCACCATGCCCAGCTAGACCCTGTAACTTAATGAAGTGAGTTCATTGGCACTGGGCTCATTATCTACACCCGTCAGCTTTACCTGTTCTTTCTTGTTTATAGGCAGCACGCCTCTGAGCAGGGCCTCGATTGGAGGTGGGAGTAGGGGTTACAATTCTGTTTTGTTTTGAGAAGGGGGGGTCGCTGTGTTTCCACAGCTGTGTCAGTTAATGATGCTGACTCCCTGTCCTTTTCTTTCCTTCCTTCCTTCCTTTTTCTCAGTATTTTGAGACTGAGTCTCTGCATAGCTCAGTATATAGACTTTGCATTCACAGAGATCCACCTGCCTCTGTCTCCCAAGTGCTGGGACTCAAGGTGTTTGCTACTGTGCCCAGAGGTATGATTTTGTTTGCTTTTATTTGTTCTTCGAGACAGAGTTTCTTTGTGTAATAGTCCTGGCTGTCCTAGAACTCACTATGTAGACCAGACTGGCTTTGAACTCACTGAGATCCCCCTGCCTCTGCCACCCGAGTGTCAAGGTTAAAGGTGTGTGCCACCACCTCCGGCTCCAGAGGTATAATTTTGAAGTCAGACTTTTGCATGTTTTAACTTGTCCTTCTGAGCCAGAATAGTGTTTGCTATAGGCTGAGTCTGCCAGACGCCTCACCTACTGTGGAACATCTGCCTTCCCTCGGCCCATTCAGGCCCACAAGTCCAAACCTCATCCGTTGGCTACATAAGGTCTGTTTTATAGTGCAGACCTTTGGGAAAGTGGGCTCTGTGACAACTATAGTTGTTGACAGGCCCCTGCCTGCAAGTCGGTGCTCCTGTTGCTTCTCTCACTTCCCTACCTCTCCAAGAAAGCCTGAGGGTTAGCAGAAGCTATGCCAAGGAGCGCCCACCCTAGAAGCAGCCCATAGCTGTGAGCGGAGGGCGAGCTGCCTGCCAGCATTTTGCCTGGCTCACAGCTAACTCTGACAACCTAGAATACTTCTGCTCTGTTAGCTGAAGCTGTTTCCCCAACCAAGGGGCTGGACAGTGAGTACACTAGAGCTTCAGTTGGTTGAAAAAGAAACCCTTGAAAATGGGCTGAAGGCTCATATAAAGGCAAAGTGAGCAAAGTACAAGAAGCTGAGCATGGAGGTCCATGCGCTAATGTAGAATTCAGGGGGCAGGGCAGGGAGAGTGAGTTTGATGCCATCTAGGCTACACAGTAAGACCATTACTACTCAAAAACAACAAAAGAGGTGTGATGGCTCATACCTATTACATCATCCCAACAGCTGGCTGACTGAGGTAGGATTGCCACTAGCAGTCTGGTCGACATAGTGAATCCCTGGAAAGGCTGTGCCACAGACTAGGACTGTGTCTCAAAAAAAAAAAAAAAAAAAAGTAGAAAAAACCCTATAACTCTGCTCACATTAGGGAGTACACACACACACACAGGATGGTTGTTGACTTTTGTTTTTGTTTTTGGCTTTTAAAGATAGGGTTTCCTTCTGTAGCTTTGGCTGTCCTGAACTCTCTTTGTAGACCAGGCTGGCCTCAAAATCACAGAGATCTGCCTGCCTCTGCCTCCCTGAGTGCTGGGACTAAAGGTGTGCCACCAAGTCTGACCGATTATTGACTTTTTCTACAAATCACTTAAATTTTGCCATCTTGGTAGAGGCTTTCTCCTCACTCTCCAACATACTGAATAGATCTTATTTTTATCAGTTTAATAAACCTTGTAAAATATTGCGTAGAAATTTATATGGCCTATGTCATAGTTTGTCTTATTTTTAATAATTAAAATTAGGGCCAGCCCGGCATGGTGGTGCACAGCACTCAGGAGGCAGAGGCAGGCAGATCTTTGTGTGTTCGAGGCCAGCCTGGTCTACAAAGTGAGTCCAGGACAGCCAAGGCTACACAAAGAAACAAACAAAAACAAACAAACAAATTAGCCAGCAAGAAGGCTCCATAATTAGAGGCACTGATGTACAGAGACCTGATGACTTGAGTTTGATTCTACAGATCCCACAAAGTGGCTGGAGAGAAGCCACTTGCCACAGTTGTCCCCTCACCACCACATGTGCATCTGAACACACACACACACACACACCCCATATAAAAATAAAGTAATTTTTAAAAAGTCAAACTATATGCTGAATATGGTAGCACAAACTAATACTCAGCATTGTGAGGCAATAGGATCTTGAGTTCAAGGCTAGGGTAGGCTACCCTGTCCAAAATGATTAAATGAGTAAGTATATGAATAAGAGAGAGAATAGATAGTGGGTTGATTCCTTGAATCCCTGATCTGATATTCAGAATACTTGAAATCTAAATCTTCTAAAATGCCAACCTATCACTGAAATGGCTTTGGGTTGGTGGTTCCTGAGCCAGTGAAGTCCATGCAAGTACCCTGAAATCTGAAACCCTATGGCTCCAGAAATTTCTAATGGAAGTATCTAACCTGTATAATTAAACTAGGATTGGGAGAAAAATAGCTTTGAAAGCAGGTGACTGCCTTTGGTGGCTAACAGGCACTCAGCCCTCAATACTGTACATCCAGCAAGACTGAGTAGTTACTCTGAGCATGAGAAACTGAGAAGACTGGAAACATGAGCAGTGCGTGCTGGTCTCACACAGCTTTGATAGTACTCATGTTTTGCAGTTTCAAGATATTTCATTCAAAACACATCAGTTTAAATAAATTATAGGTCATTTTGCATATCTACTCATAACATTTATTTCCTCTGGCATTTCTTCAGGGTAATTTCCAATTATTTAAATAAAACATATTTGTTTATTGTGTCCAATGATTGTTATAGGGCCGAGGGCAATGGTAGAGCGCTTGGAATAAAGGGTTTGAATATATAGTTTATATTTTTAAAAATTAAATCCCAAAACAAACAGCCCAGTTACAGGTTCAGAAAGACTGAAAATTGTTGGTCCTTGGGTAAATTTGTCTTCTAACTTTTCTGCAGAGGAAATACACCTGAAACCAGAGGAACAGCCTATGTAGTCTACGAAGACATCTTCGATGCTAAGAATGCATGTGACCACCTGTCGGGATTCAACGTTTGTAACAGATACCTCGTGGTTTTGTATTATAACGCTAACCGGGTAAGTACCGCCCACGAGGGAAGTGTGTGGGTTTCCTCTTGGCTGGGGCTGCTGGTGAACTCCTGTAGCTGCAGCTCCGTGGCCATCAACTGTGGTGCTTGTCACACCTGCAGGCATTCCAGAAGATGGACACCAAGAAGAAGGAGGAGCAGCTGAAGCTTCTCAAGGAAAAGTATGGCATCAACACAGACCCTCCCAAATGATTGACAGCCCTGTGTGGCCCCCGTTACCTTTTTTCTTTTTAGTTAATGCTGAATATTATGATTTCTTATTTGAGACCTAGAATGACTTGTTTGAAACTTTTCTAAGCATTAGAATATATTATGTTAATAAACTTGTAGCCTTTTGTAAAACATTTCAGTGTTTTCTCTGAAACTTCTCACTCTTATTTAATAGCAGGGAAAAACCAACGGGAGAATTGTAGGTGGGCCTAGGGACTGAGGTCCTGAAAACATGGACTTTTCTTTTTTCTTTATTGTATGTGTTTATGTGTTTATTTGTATGTGTGTGGACGTGCACATGTGTGGCAACCAGAATGACTTGTAGGAGTTGGTTCTCTAGCTCCACCATATGGGTCTTAGGGGTTGGATTCAGGTTTGTCAGGCTTGATAGCAAATGCTTTTACTAAACTCTGAGCTCTCAGAGGAACTGGTACACGTGTCTTGTTTTATTTTAAGACAGGGTCTCTCCGTGTAGACTAGGCTGGCCTCTAACTCACAGAGATCTCTTCTTGCCTTTGCCTACAAGTGCTAGGACTAAAGACATGTGCCACCAAATCCAGCCTAGACTTGTCATTTTTAACTAGTAACAACCCAATGAGGTAGGTCACACATGGGGACACCAAAGCTCATTCTGTAGGTTGAATAAGATGCTTTCATAAAAAGCTAGCACTAGGGTGGGCGCAGTGATGCACACCTGTAATCCCAGTACTGGGGAGGCAGAGGCATGCGAATCTTTGTGAGTTCGAGGCCAGCTTGGTGTACAAAGTGATTCCAGGACAGCCAAGGCTACACAGAACCGCCCCTCCCCCGCAAAAACTAGCACTAGTACACAGCTGTAATCCCAGCAGTTGGGAAGCTCATGCAGGGGAATCACTGTGAATAGACAACATTGACCTTCCTAGGCTATGTAGTAAATAATTCTGGGCCAGTCTCAGCCTGGGCTACAGAGTAAGACCCTGTCTCAAAAAACAAAGGCAGAGACATGAAAGGACTGGTACGAGAGCCACAAAGACCAGACACCTGTCACTGTGGTGGCCCTTGTCCTTACCGTAGAGGTCATTATCCTTCAGCAGATGTCTGTCATAGAACTGATGACTCAGAGGGCAGCATGTTAGAAATTTGAGAATAAGCTATTTAGGCAGTGGTGCCATTACCTGGCCAAGATTGTACTTACGTAGCTTTTCCTTTTCATTATTAACCATCTATGTATTTTGGACTTAGCTCACAATATGTCTTTGCCTTAAATAAAATGTGTAATTGTAGGAGTTTCCATGACATTAGAAGTCTGTAATAATTGTCACATTCATTGTGGCTTGGCAGCTTGGTAGCGGACAGCTATAAATTTTCTTTTTATAGTTCAGGCACAGGCCAAATGGAGATGTGTGGACTGGCTGTTTTGTATACCCAGAACCTAGAGTCACTTTGAAGGCTACATAGACTGGCTTGTGTTGATGGACAGAGATATCCTACTTTTAAATACATTTAAAGTCTGTCATTCCTTTTAAGAAAATAGGCTTTTCTAGGTTTTGTACTGCCTTTTCAAAGCTTACTCAAAAATGAAGAAATGATTTATTATGTCTGAGTGGCTTTTGAAAGAGAAGGAAAAACCTATTCTCTCTCTCTCTCTCTCTCTCTCTCTCTTTAGACAGGGTTTCTCTGGGTAGCCATGGCTGTCCTGGACCTCACTCTATAGACCAGACTGGAATGCATAGATCCTCCTGCCTCTACCTCCCAAGGCTAGATGTGTGTGCCACCGTGGGACCACAGGCAGCAACAGCCATTTCTAAGAAGGGTGGGCAGATAAGCAGGCCACAGCTGTAACTTTCTTGTGGGCACCTTTATGATTTCCTTATTAACTCCATAATGTATGCTATGGCTTAGGTGTCTGCAGACAGAAGCAGTGTTCTGAAAGACCTCTTTGTCAAGGGAAAACAGAAATTAGACTGACTTCAGAGTGGTGTCTCAAGTGGCAGGCTAGCTCACCTCTAATGGTATTTATTAATAACGAGGAAAATTCCTTCTATTAGCAGATAGGAGCTGGGTGTGGTGGCGCATGCCTTTAATCCCAGCACTTGGGAGGCAGAGGCAGGAGGATCTCTGAGTTCAAGGCCAGACTGGTCTACAAAGGGAGTCCAGGATAGTCAAGGCTACACAGAGAAACCCTGTCTCAAAAAAAAAAAAACAAAAAAACAAAAAACAAGCAAGCAGATAGGAACAGTCTGTCATTTGGATTATGTGTCTCTTAGCTGAATTTCATGACCCAAAGAATTTTAAAACTAGGACAGAGGATATAGCTCAACAGAAGAGGGCTTTCTGAGTGTGCACTATTGAAAACAAATTGGCTTCTGATTGTTTGGAATTCTGTAATTTCGTTACAAGAGTTTAGCTAGCTCCCCTTCCCTCCTCCTCTCTGCAGAAGGGTGTGGCTAGAGCCAAGGCTCCAGTTGATGATTGTCTTGTGCACTAGTCATCTACAGTTTTCAAGCCAAGTTAGGAGTTTAAGGGACGGAGCTGGACATGGTGGCACATACCTATAATCCACTAAGGCAGAGGCAGGAGAATCATACATTTGAGGCCAGCCTAGGCTACATGGTGAACTCTTTTTCTCAAAGGACAGAAAGTGCAGCAGCAATTGTGTCCCTATATTCACCTTGCTTTATGTTCAGTGAGGCCAAGTCTCAAGTTTCTAACAATTCTGTGAAAACAGATCTTATTACTGCCTTGCCTTTAATGGATCTCTCAGGACACTGTCTGAACTCTTCGGCATCTGTTGTAATCTTTCTACATCTCCCACAGACTTGAGAAAGCACCCATTTCTCTGCTTACCTGTGAAGCCTAGTATAGCCTTCAGGTGCCAGTTAATTGGGTTTCTTGATAGTGTCATCATAGCCTCTTGCCACCCAGGCTATATTACTATGGACAGATCTTTGTGTGCCCTACAGTGGCCTCTTGAAATAGTCTTTGGTGTCATTTCTGCCCATCCTGTCCGCTACAGGCCGAGTTCTCGGGGATTATAGGCATTGGAATCATCAAGGAGAGTAAGGAAGCAGGGCATCCCAGAGGAGGCCCCCAGAGAGGATAGGTACAGCATCTTTTGGCCGCTGTGGTCCCACTGACCGGATGAGTAAAAGCAAGGTAACTCCTTTTCATTCATGATTCCATTCAAGGCATTACCTTTTCATGAACCCCTCAGCAGAGGAATCCATCCGTGATGGCTGGAGATGAGTGGTGGACACCATAGCCTGATTGTGGTCCCACGTCCTGCATACGATGTTAAGTGATCTATAAATCAGTGGATCTTTAATCCACTTGGGAGACAGAGGCAGACAGATCTCTGAGTTTGAGTTCAAGGCCATCCTGGGCTACACAGTGAGATCCTGTCTCAAATAAATAACACAGTGAGATCCTGTCTCAAATAAACAAGATAGATGGTCACTGAGGATTGACACTCTAGGTTGTCCTCTGGCCTCTGTATGCACCTGCACACGGGCACATGCAGGCGCACACACATTCTGCATTGTCAGAAGTAACTCTCCATGGTAAGCTAGGGCAAACCGAAGTGGTGCCTATGAGATTAAGCCTCAGAACCACACATTCTTTTCAAAGGTAACTCCCCAGAGCATGTGAGTACAAGGGTTCAAGCCTTTAGCACATTCATTTGCTCAGATTGCGCACAGTTCCTGTCTGGTGAGGGAAGCTCAGCCCTCATTCTCTTCAAACAGATGAAGCTGCAGGTTCACCCTGTGAACATGGGCTTAGTTAAGCAGATGCCGGGTTAGTTATGCAGAGGACTCTGAGCCGGTGAGTCTAGTAGGGTGATACCTAATTTACAGAGTTGCTTAGAGGATTGTGTAAAACCAGACCTGGTGGTCTGTATGCACCTGTAACCCCAGCATTCAGGAGGTTGGCTGACAGAGGCCAGCCTGGGCTCTGAGATCCTCCTGTCGGAAACGTAAGGAAGAAGGTCTAGCACCAGCAGTTTGCTCACAGAGCTGTTATTTACACTTCTGGTCTACCTGGAAGCCCCCTTTCACTCTTCACCAACAGCAGTCAGCTTGTGCGTCGTTAAAGAACTTCCTACAACATGACGGACAGGAAGATGCCAAGCACAGAGCCTTTATTTTACATAGTATTTCCAAAGAGGGCACTGCTTAAAGTGAGCAGCCAACAGACAATCAGTGACAGCAAAGGCAACTGGCTCGAGTCCCTCTGTGTAACCATGTGCAGTGCATGTCTGAGCACCTTGTATGTCTGGCTTAAGTGCAGGTAAGGCAATATAGATTGTGCAAACAAGATCTGTGTCCTAGGATCAGGAATGGCCACTACATGCATCACACAAAATGTACAACCTGAAATGTTTGCGTCCGTAACTAAAGTTTCCTCAAGCAAAAGAGGCGTGGGAACCATCAAATGGCGACACATACAAAGCAAGTTGGGCAGAAAGAACAGATAATGTCAAGGGGTCAGCACACTGATCAAGAGCCCTACACAGGAGGAGCCGTCCCAGTGGCAGAGCAGGCTAGGACAGAGCAGGCGCCATTCCCAGCCACCTGGAGTTCCTTCCTGCCTTCACTCTAAGTTGAGCAGCTCCACGTCAAAGATGAGGGTGGCATTGGGAGGGATGACACCAGGGTGGCCAGTAGCTCCATATGCCACATCAGGGGTGCAGGTCAGCTTCGCCCTCTGCCCCAAGCTCATCTAGCAGGGATGGGGGCAGATGGGGAGAGGAGAAAGAGGACCCAGCTTGATTTAAAAGAAAAAAGTAAGGTAACTATGGCATTTCCCCAAACCATCTTTAGGGTAATTCCAAAGATCTGAGATTAAGTTTATATGTGGCACACTAAAGTTCAGGTAAGAGCTTGAACATACAGATTCTGCCTCAAAATAGACTTGATTATTAGGGCAGTTGACGACCACAAAGTAGTCTCAGAGTCATTCAAGCAGCAAATGTTATTGGTTATCCAGTTAGTGCATGACCCAAACACCTGTGTCTGCTCATCACTTGTATCGACCTCTTCTGAGGTAGCCTAAGAGGAATATACAGCAGCAACAAATACACTGTGACATGAATAGTTACAGTTCAGCGACTAAAGGCCACAGCAAGGTGACGGAGGCAAAGCTGCAGGAGTGGAGCATCCTCCGATTTCGCAGACAAACTGAGGGAGCGTTAGAACCAAATCCCGTCAGCACTGTCAGCCCACTAGACATCCATTAGCAGGATAGCTGTGAGGTGTGAATTTCAAAGGATTCCAAAAATTCGAGTTGACTGGCTAATACTGTGTCGATGTTAATGTTCTAGTTGAATCACGATAGTTAACATTTGAGGAAGCTGAGTGAAAATTATATATAGGAGCTTCACTATTTCTGTAATTTTTTTAAATGTCTGAAATAGCTTCAAAAACGTTAAAAAGTAAAAAGCAAAGCACTTGTGGCTTATCCTTCTCTAGTTCCTCTTAGCTTGCTCAAGCAAGCCCAGGTGGGGTGCTTGGGATGAGACACGGAGGTGCCAAGCCCAGAAGAGGGGGAAGGACAGAGCCAGGAGTGAACGCTAGGTGGCGTTGCTGCACCCTGGCAGTAGAGTCAAGCAGTGGTCTGTGTTAGGGGAAGAGGGAAAGTGGAGAGACCAAATCCATCACTGCTTAAAACTTTAGTTGAATCCTCCGCTCCTTTAAAACCTTACTGCACATCCTCAACCTCCTTAAAACCTTTAGTGCGCATCTTCAGCCTACCTGGGCAGCACCTTCTTCAAAACCTTTGATGACTTCCTGTTTGCCAATTCGGAACTTGAAAGGTTTGTTTCTGTCTCTGGATGAGTCGAATTTCTTGCCATTCTGGAGCATTCCTATCAAGGTAAGAAGAGGGTAGAAAAGAGCTGTGGTTGTGCGTGAACAACGGTTGGACTCAGCAGGTCTAAACGGAGTTCCTTTTCGGCAGGAATTCCTCTTCTGCGTAAATCCGTGCCTCTTCGTTCCTCCCACCAGCTCCCCTGCCAATCAGGAAACCTGGACCCCTCTCTCTGCCTTACCCCCACATGCAGCCTGTCACCGAGTCCTCTATCTCTTTAGAATCCGCACTGGGGAGGCAGAGGCAGGTGGATCTCTGGAAGTTTGAGGCCAGCCTGGTCTACAAAATGAGTCCAGGACAGCCAAGGATACACAGAGAAACCCTGTCTCAAAAAACAAAAACAAAACAAAACAAAATCCGCCTACTTCTCCCTTTTCTGCCACTGCCACCACTCTGTGATCTCATTGAGTCACTGCCACGTCTCATCTGTGGACCGGAACAGCCTCTAGACACTGGCGTTTGCACTCCTCACCAATCTTTCACTCTCCACATTGACAGATTTTCTGTTTTCCCCTTTAAACACAATTCTGATATTTACTTTCCTGCTTAGAACATCTCGGTAGCCCACAGAGCCCGAGGCTAATGATACCTGCCTTCCAGTTCTCTCTCTCCCCTCACTCCTGCTCTCCCTGCCTACTCAGAGCACACCATTCTCCACTTCCTCCGCACCATCTAAACTTCCGTGCGACTTCTCTCAGGTTCAGCCCTCACCTAAGGGTCTCAGTGCTGCCTCAGAATGCAAAGCCCAAAGACCACATGATCATATCCCCTGCTCCAGTGAAAGAGCAAGGCGACTCAGCCGATCTGTGGTTGCTTCCAGCCCCCATAAAAACAGTTGTTTTATCCTGGATCACCCAGGAACGACCTCTGGCAGTTTGTATCAACCTTTACCTTCTCATTGCTGGTGCCCAGTAATCCCTGACGTCCATGTGTTGTCACCTGTCATCAGCCCAAGGACCTAGAGTTCTATGTATTGCTTATTGGTCCTCTCACTCAAAGACTAGAGTTTCTTCTTAAATTTAAATTTTATTTTATGTGTATAAGTGCTTGCCTGCATGTGTGCCTGGTGCCCTTGGATGCAAAAAGATGGCGTCAGATACCCTGGAACTGGAGTTACAGATGGATTGTGAGCCAACATGTCAGTGCTGAGAATTAAGCCTAGGTCCTTTAAAAGAGCAGCCAGTGAGTGCTCTTACCCAGGAAGCATCTCTCCAGCCCCAGACTCAGTTTTCTGTATACCGTGCTAGTCCAAGATCTCTGTAGTTGCTAAACCAGCACATAAGATAATTTGGGACCATAGGAAGGCCTGGCCTGTTATGTTCAGAAACTAAATTCTTATTGTTTTAAGATTTTGTTTTGTTTCGACGAAGTCTTACTTTGTAGCCCAGGCTGGCCTGGAGTTCCGTATTTAGCCCTGGCTGGCCTTGTACTTGCAGGAGTTTCTAGGTGTTGAACCTCAGGTGTGAGTGACACACCCAGCTGACAGGGTTTTGACTTGTGTCTGGCATTGACTCACTGTGTAATACTGGAGAAATGGGCCTTGTGTTTTCCATATTTAACATAGGAGGCCTTGCCAGTTTACAAGTGTCTGAGCATCTATTATTTCTGAATTCCTACAACTTGAATATATACCAGAGAGTCTTATTTACCTACCTTCTGGGTAGAATAGGTTGGGCTTCTGCCTTGAGTTCTAAATGTGGCAAAGGAGAAACCCTTCTGGCTACCCAGAGATACACACAGATGGATGATACAGGGATCAAACACAAGCTCACGCACGTACACAGTTGGTAAGATTGCATATTCACAGAGATATTTATGCTGCTCACATGCACTTACACACAGACACTCAGGAGAGAAGCCCTGATGGCCAAACATATGCTAAGAAAATATTTAGATAGACAGACCTACATATATTCATACAGACATGCACGTGGACAAATACATGCTTAAATATGTGCACACGCACAATCCATTTATACACTGGCTTTCCCTGTCCCCAGTGCCTTCAGGTTTCGTAAAGCTGAATCTACTTGAAGCCATGCAACAGATATCAGCGGCTATAAATTCAGCCAAAGCCACATAATCCGGAGACAGGCCCACACAAACATGTTTACTTCTTTGAAAAGATGCCATTGTCATACATCAAATAAAGGATGACTTTTGGATTAACACTGCTGGATCAAATCTATATCCACATGGGGAAAAACGATTGAACTTAAGCCTCTACCACCTCCACACACAAAAATCAATTCCAGATTAATCATAGGCCTAAATAAGAAAGATAAAATAAAATAATAAAACTTCAGGCTTGGGATGCAGTATGGTGGTGGGGTACTTACCTGTATTTTCAAAGACCTAAGTTCGATACTTAGCATCACAAAATCCTACTAAACAAAGTTTCTACAAAGTTGTTGGGTGTAATGGTGCACACCTATAATCCTACCACTCAGGTGGAGACAGGAGGACCAGGAAGTCAAGGCCAACCTGAGTCACATGGGATCCTGTCTCAAATGACAAACACAATAAAAAAAGAACAAGAACACCACCACCATTTCTACTAGATAATAAATAAACATATGAATAAATGAGTATCTTCATAATATAGTGAAAGATTTCTTGAGTGAACACAGAAAAATAGTAAGCACGAACACTGATAAGTATGACATCATTAAAATTAAGAAGTTCTGCTTCAAAGATACTGCTAAAAGATTAATGGCAGGGCGGGAGAGATGGCTCAGTGATGAGGAGCAGTTGCTGCTCTTGCAGAGGACCAGGGTTCCCAACACCCACACGGCCAGTTTGAGAGGCTCCAGTGTGCTCTTCTGGTTTGTGCAGGCTCTAGGCACACAAACTCACTATGTAGCCAATGTTGGCCTTGAGCTTTTGGTCCTCTTGTTCCTACTGCCAAGCGTGGCTAATATAGGTGTGGGCCACAGGCGCAGCTTATGTTTAATGCTTTAAAAGTTTACCAGAAGTTTTTTACATAAAGTCTCCTGCTGTATTTGATAAGGCAGATTCTCCCAAGGCAGAAGAACCATTTATAGCTGACATAGTGTTGAGTGCGTACTGCCTACTCGGTGTAAATACTGTAGGGGAACTTTGCAGAAGGCCATCTGGTTTCATTAACTTGATAACAAGGGTCTGTCCACAGCATGTAGAACAGATAAATCAATTACACCGGCCAGAGACTCCAGAGGCCCCAAGGTAATGAGGCCACATCACCAGGAGATAAAACAGCCCTGGTGTGCTGACATCAGCGACCGGAGATAAAACTGTTAAAAAAAAAAAAAAAGCCACATCATCTGCTAGAGCCAATCTGGTGCCTCACACTGGCCTAGAGAATTGCTAAAAATGGCCCCATCTGAATATGTTCCAGGAATTAAGCTGGCCTTGCTGTATGCTAAATGGCCGACACCCATAGAGTTTGCCACATTAGGAATCACAAGGCAGAGTCCTCACACCTTAAGAGCACACACCTGCTGGCAATCTTCCTTCTAGCAGTCCTAAAAAACTTCTCTAGAATGTTCCTGGGGGTGGGGAGGAGGGAGATGGCTCAGCGTTTAAGAGCACTTGTTGTCTTTCCAAAGCATTCCCACTTCGGTTCCCAGCACACGTGTGGTGGATTGCAAACGTCCATAACCCCAGTACCAGGGGATATGGCTCCATCTTACCTCCACCAGAGATGCATGTGGCACACAGACATACATGCAGCCAAAACACCCATACACATCATGGGTCCATGATTCTTCAAACCCATTATCCAAGAAGAGTCAGCAGAGATGTGGCAACCTCCTCGGGATTCTCCCAGCGTACTGTCCCCCATTCCTCCCACTGCAGTGGAGTTGGCAGGGGTGGGGAGGGCACAAAAGAAGATAAATAGGGAAAGGGAGGCTTTTGAGGGTGCTCAGATCTTTCAGAACAAGTTTGAAACATCAGACAGAACAGGAAGGTCAGGGTATCACCCTGCCCACCATTAGGGAATGACACTGGAGGTGTTGTACACTACAGGAGGCTGGCACCGCAGATGGTCTTCATGGGTAAGGAAAAAGCAAATCTGGTCACAGGGAACTTGGCAGCCTTGGGCTTTGAGTATAATCCATGAATAAGACCCTAGGGGCAGGCCTGAGCCAGGGCTGAGGGCAGGAAACCTACCTGTGTAGTGCACCACACATATCTGACCCTTCTTGGGGAATGTTCTTCCTGTTGGGAGAGATGAAGGCAGATGAAAACTTAAGATATTAGAAAAACTCACCAACCTGGGCAGTGATGACACACGACTTTAGTCCCAGCACGTGGGAGGCAAAGGCAGGTGGATTTCTGTGTGTTTCAGACCAGCCTGGTCTATAGAGCAAGTTCCAGGACAGCCAGGCATACATAGACCTCCTCTTGAAATAAAAAAGAAATAAAGAGAAAGAGAAACTCACCTGGCACATCCAAGCTTGACCACGACCCTGATTAACTCACTTTTTGCTCATTACTATAGAGATACCTGTCTCTGTGCCTTGTATGAGCCAGAACCCATGATGTCTCCTTTCTGGTTTGTATTTGAACTTTCCTAGTCTAAAAACAAACAAACAAACAAACAAAAAACCCATCTCTTTATTGCTCCCTTTACTTTCAACTATTCTACAAGTACTCACGAATAGCCTACTATGTGCCAGACCTGAACTGGATTCCAGAGAGAGTAATATATGAACCCAGGAAGAGGAGAAACAGCAACATAAATTTCAGATTGCTATAGAGGTATGGTCCCCATCAAGGATGAATAAATGCAATCATTCACAAGAAATTAAAAAGACCCAGGCCTGTGCCCTCATGTCAGAGATAGAGCAGAGAACAGTAAAGACAGAGCCCCTGCTCTTCTGGGGTCTACATTCTTTCTCTTGTGCACTTGGGATGACCATGTGGTGGTGAAGGTTGTGGTGGTGGTGGTGGTGTGTGTGTATGTGTGTGTGTGTTGCATGCATTTCAATGCCATGAACTTGCATGCCAAGGCTAGAGAACGATAGTATGTCTTCCTTCCTCTATCCCCCTCCCCAGTTTACTTCACTGGCCCAGAGGCTTTGCCACAGAGCTCCCAGGATGATGTGCTCCCCAGCGCTGGAGTTGCAGACACTGGCAGCCACACACAGCTTTACTGGATGAATGATGGAAGGATTGAAGCTCAAACCTTCATGTTTACACAGCTAGATCTCTGAGCCATCTACCTCCCCAGTTTATATTCTAATGGAAGGAGACAAACAATGCAATGTAAATAAGATAATTACAGGTGAGGGCAAGTCCTCTAAAGAAAATCAACACACTGACCAATTTCAAAGAGACACTGTGAGCCGGCAATTTCATAAAGGGCATGCCAGGAAGGCATTTTGGAGACTGTGATGTTTGAGCTGGTACTTCGGGAAGGACCATGAAGCAGGAAAGGATTGCCATGTCTTCAGAATAGAAAAGAAGAGGGTGAGACGGAGGAGAGAAACGTCGAAGAGATGCAGCTTGCAGAGATGGCTTTAACACTGCAAAAGCACTGAAGGGGTTAAAGGCATGGGTATGACCTAAGCTGAATTAAGATTTTATAAGATCACTCTGGCTCCTGCGTGTGGGATAGGTGGTTAGACATCTGCTGTGATAATCTAGACAAGAAATCAATGATGGCACGAATTGAGGCAGTGCCAGCAGGGAAGGCAGTGAGATACACCAGAGATATATATTTTGGAAGCAGGGCTGACAAGGGCATGCAAACGGAGCAGAGAAGGAGACCACCACCCATCTCACCATTGGATGATGGGTTTGGGTAACTGGAAGGTGGTAGAGCTGTTTTGAGAGATGAGAAAACTGGGAAGGAGCAGATTTGTGCGGTGGCAATCTTGAGCTGCCTATTAGACATGCAAGTTTTCACTGCGAGAAGGCAGATGCAGAGCCGACAGTGAATAAACAAGTTGGGTGGAATATAAAGCCATGAGGGCTGGATTACGAGCCTGGGAACATTAACAACACAGTCAATGTTTTAGTGTCCTACGGGGAGCCAGAGAAAGCCTCGCAGAACGTGGTTAAATTGAATGCTAAAGGATGAGCAGCCGTCTGTCTGGAGAAGTAAGGGGAGCTGGGAAATGACTCTGTAAGACCTGTTCAAAAGCCTGGAAACCAGAGCTGGGCTGCAGCTCAATATACAACAGTTGCCTAGCAATGCCCAAGGCCCTGGCTTGCACCCCGAGGCACCTCGGTGGTCCTAGAGTACAGTCACAGGGGAGTCTGTTGGTCCCATCTGTAACCCTAGGGTCCAGCACACATACTCATCCCATAAGTATTTACTAAATGAGTGGTGAAGCCAGTTGAGGGTTCAGGAAGTGCCAATGTGGACCACCATCACTCTATCCATCACCAAGGGGGGGGGCAGACTGCTTATAGCAATGGGAGGAAGAGTCTTTTAATAATTTCCGGCCTGAGGGAGGGGCTTGTTGATCTGCATTTTAGAAGAAGAGAGTGAGGAGAGGAAGTCAACTGGAAGGCGGGGAGATGAGGATGAAGTGGGAGTCAGCTCAGAGGCTGTGCGGGTGACAAGGCCTGGGACAGGCTTCCTCGCCCCCAGCACCAAGATGCTTTGCATGGGCGGAGAAATCTGTACTCCCAAGAAGTGATCTGGGCAGTAGTTTATTCCTTGAGGAACCCCTCGTTTTGTAACCAAGAAGCCCTCCAATTTCCTGAGGAGCATGCCAATAATGTCTAACAGCAAATTTGCTTGTTAAGCACTGTAGACTTTGGGGGTGGCTTTGGATCTGGATTACATTTTGCTTAAGAAATAGTTACTCCTTGAATATCTATACCCAGTTTTCTTTTCTTTTCTCTCCCGGTTTTCGAGACAGGGTTTCTCTGTGTAGCCTTGACTGTCCTGGACTCACTTTGTAGACCAGGCTGGCCTCGAACTCACACCCATGCGCCTTCCTCTGCCTCCCAAGTGCTGGGATTAAAGGCATGCGCCACCACGCCTGGCTAGACCCAGTTTTCTAAGTAGCCGAACAAACTTTGTGCTGGTTCTCTTGACAGAAGACAGGGGACCCAGGGATAGACTTGGGCGGTGAACAAAGTTAGGGAACACGAGTTCTGTTTTGGACTGGCTGGACCCTCCAGGTGGGTCAAGCAGCTGGTCCAGAGGCTGGGTTTGAGGTTTGACTGTGGAGGGCATGGTGATGGGCAGATGACCAGAGAAGCTGAGTGGGACCCGGACCGTGAAATAAGAAGCAAAAGCAGCCAAAGGAGGGGCCCGCCCCCAAATTGGCTCTCTCTCCACAGATCACTGCTGCCCAGTCCTGGGGGCCGCCAGACAAGAGGGCCGGAGGGAGAGGGAGGGGCTCTCTGTGCAGCAGCGACCCCCACCCCTCACCCAAAGCGGGTCCATTCCTGGCGCCAGACAGGGAAAACGGAGCTGAAACTCGAACCTGGGAAGTCAGCAGCAGCAGAAAACCGAGAGGTTGCAGCTCAGGCGTCAGCAACCGCAGTCTAGGAGAGTGGCAGGACACAGATCCCCTCGCCCCAGGGTATCCTATCCGCCTTCACTCCGCAAGGTGAGCGGGCGCAGTAAGGGATGGTGGAGAATTGTCCTCTAGAACCCTCGAGAATCAGGGTGTGTGTGTGTGTGTGGGTTTCCTCTTGCTGCCCGCATCTTTGCCCACCCCATCCCCCTTCAGGTCCCCGGAGCTACCTCGGAATCAGATCCCTGCCCGCGGACTCCACCCCGGGACCCCTTCTCCTCCCGGGCCCCGCCGCTCGGTACCGTCTCCGGGGGAGATGGTCTCGATCTCCACGCCCATCGCGGTCCCACAGGCCCCGCCTCCAGGGGGGTCCTCGCGGCTGCCCCGGCCCCGGCTCCCCTCACGCCCGACCCCGCCTGGCGCTCCGGCTCGCCTTCTGGCCGCCACTGCAGAGCCGGAGGAGGTGCGGCTGGAGTCAGGACCTGAGCGGGGAGGGGCCGCCGGGAAGGGGGCGGCGGGGTGGAGCCGTGAGACAAGGTGGGGTCGGCCGGGGCGGGGCCCGGGGGAAGAGACCCTGACGTGGCTGCTCCCCAGCGGGGGTAGACTAAGCACCGCTAATGCACTGGCTGAGGAGGAGGAGGGTGAACGAGGCGAGCCAGCACTAGCACATCCACACAGCCATCCATCTATCCGTTCAATGCATGTTTATTTAGCACCTACTCGGTGCAAAGCTCCAGGGAGTCCACTCAGTCCTACAGACTAGGAGGAGAAAGCCGGTAATTAAACTAACACTTTAAATACATGTGCTCAGTGCCATGGGGTTTAGAGCACAGCGGAAGCACCTGAGACTGATACCTACCCTGGCTAAGATTCCCAAATCTATAGGAACAGAGGCGGAAAGGGAGGGGGGGATGGAGAAGCAGTAATTGATGATTCTCCCCCCAACCACCCATATTCATCATCTCTTAAAGTTCTGCAGCAGGTATTTGAATTGGGGGTGGGGTGGGGTCTCACTTTTCAAAGCAAAAGACTGCTCCCTGGGGATCCCAATTGAATTAAAGTAGGATCGCTGTGCTACGGGTCCTAACTGAGGACACAGCTACAGCCTGGAGAGGTGAGTGCTGCAGAATGAATGAATGGATCCCTTTACCTCTTACCCAAACCAAACCGGAATCTAGAAAGATACTTTTGTCCTTCCCGTATCCTCTGCCTCCTTGGTGCTGGGAATTGGACCCAGGGAAACCAGGGCCTCTTCACACACGCTAAGCTAACAGAGGCTACGTCCACAGCCCCTAGGAAGATACATTGGGAGGAGGTAGCATTGGCTTGAAGGTTGAAGGAGACTTTAAGAAATGTCCCCCAACCTTTTCTACATCGTTGCAAAAATCGGCATGAATTTGATCCTGACAAGAGACGCTGGGAAGTGAGTATGGGAGAAAGACTTATTCAAAGGCCCAGAATTAGAACTTGAGGCCTTTACCTGGGGTTTTACACCTCCACTCTTGCAGGTGGCTAGATGAGGTTGTCAGCATACAGGAAAGAAGACTGAAAGTTAGCGCCCAGGAAAGATGGTCGACAGTACTACGGTGCGGGTCAGGACCGGAAATACCCCGCGGGTGTGGCCTAGAGTCTTCACCGCTACTAAAGCTTGAGACAGTCCCCCAACTTATTGACTACGGCCTTGAGCAGGTACTTTTAGATTAGGCCTTAGAACAGATCTGCTACTTGGGCAGGGTTAGGAAGCAGCTTCAGGGTTGAACGGATGCTATTTACATTTTGGGAGCGATAGTTTATGGGATTTTAAATACAGGTCCCTGATTCCTCTCTCCCAAATTAAAAATGATTCACCAATGTTGACCGTGGAATTTCGATTCCCTCTTAACAAGCACTTCTAAGAGAATGGTTGAGACATGCATGGGAGAAGAGGTTGAAGCACTAGAGACGGAGTGTTAAGATTTACGGGCGGTGGTTTCAGGGGAACTACAACTCCCAGAAATCCTTGCTGGAAACCCCCGCGCTTACTGGCCAGCGGAAGGACCCGCCGCTAATGTGACGCATCCAATAGCCAATAGTCTAAAGACACTGCCGAGGACCTAGGGCAGAGGCTTCCGTTAATTGCCCGGGACTTCTGATCCTGTGACGTGAGCGGCCCACGGGATTTTTATGTGTGGGGCGGGTAGGCAGAGACGAAGGTATTCGGTGCTTTTTGCGGCCAAGCCTGGCGGGTGTAGAGAGGCTGGGGTTGGGCAGGGAGGGAGTGGGAGCCACTGAAGGCCCAGGCATGCAAGTGTGGGGAGGAGTGGAGGAGAAGGCGGGGGACCAGGCTGCAGGAGTAGAACCAGGCTGGTGTGGATTTTAACAAGTGAATGTGTGTCGTGGGATGCACGAATGATACTTCTGATAATAAAGCCTAAGGAATATAGCCTTATTTGTAAAGTCGCCTGCGAACTCAGAGGTGTTTGAACAAACCGGACTAAGAAGTTTTGTTGTTTTAAATCACAGTCGCCAAGCTTCTAGTTAATTGCAAGAGGCTCTAACCGGTTAATCAGTTTTACTTCTCGCATCTTTTTCGGGAGGTAGAGGTTTGTTGTTGTTGTTTTCTTTTCATCTGGTTTGGTCTTTTTGAGACTGGTGTCATTTTCCAGTCTGTGCTAGCCTGAACCTCACTGTATAGTCTAATTGACCTCGAACTCGAGGCAGTGTGTGTTCCTCAGCGTTTGTGCACGCACGTGGACTTGCTTTGGTGCGTAGTTGGAAGTCATAGGACAACTTTTGTGAACTGGTTCTCTCCTACCGCTTTGTGGGATCCGGGGTTTGAACTCAGGTATCATCAGGCTTATGCACAAGCCCCTGTGAACTGCTGGACCTTCTTGGCTGGCATTCTGGGGTTTTTGTTTTGTTTTTCAAGACAGGGTTTCTCTGTGTAGCCTTGGTTGTCTTGGACTCAGTTTGTAGACCAGGCTGGTCTTGAACTCACAAAGTTCCACCTGCCTCTGCCTCTGCCTCCCAGAGTGCTAGAGTTACAGGTATGTGCCACCTTGCCTGCCTACTTGTTTTGGGGTTTTGTTTGTTTGTTTGTTTTTTTGTTTGTTTTTGTTTTTCGAGACAGGGTTTCTCTGTGTAGCCTTGGCCATCCTGGACTCACTTTGTAGACCAGGCTGGCCTCTAACTCACAGCGATCCTCCTGCCTCTGCCTCCCGAGTGTTGGGATTAAAGGTATGCGCCACCACGCCCGGCTCTTGTTTTGTTTTTTTTAAATGATGAGATTCTTAATTGCTTTGGCTTCACTAACTTTATGTCAGTGACTTCCAAATAAGGTGCATCCAAGCTTTTGTGAGCTTGTTCTTTCCTGGTAGATTGATGCAATTCAGGAATGGATCTCTCAAGTCATCAGGCTTGTGTGACAAGCACTTTTACCTGGGGAGGCACCTCACTGGCTCTTTGTTCTCCTTATTACTGTGGCATTCAGACTCATCGCCCCACCCCACCCCCTTACTCTCTGAGAGACTGGGTCTTACTACTAATTCTGGCTGCCCTTGAACTCTCAGAGATCCTACTGTCTCTGCCTCCTTTAGACCAAAGAGATCAAATGGGTGTGATGACATGTGACACACGCACACACATAAATGTAATGGAAAAATTTAAACTTAATAGTCCTGTGCTTTAAACTAGGCGAGGTGGTGCACGCCTTTAATCCCAGCACTCAGGAGGCAGAGGCAGGTGGACCTCTATGAGTTCGATGCCAGCCTGGTCTACAAAGTGAGTCCAGGACAGCCAAGGCTACTCAGAAACCCTGTCTCGAAAAGGCAAAACAACAACAAAATAATCCTGTGCATTAAAAAAAAAAAATCTGCCTAACAACACATAATGCCCCAAATTCATTTGGAAAGAAAAGACTATAGAAAGAAGAAAGGAAGAAAGAAAGCGAGCTAGAATGAATTCTCCATTTGCCCTGATAAAAAGGAAGAGATGATGAAGAGGTCCTATTTAGTTCAGGAGAAGGGGATAGAGCAGATTTTTGAAATTGTTAGGTTGTGGGTTTTTTTTTTTTTTTAATTGTTAGAGTTTTGAGAAAATATGTCAAGTTTCTTCTTAAAGGCCTATGTACAAATGTTTATTTGCTTTTCTAAAAGTCCATCTATTACCATGACCTCACAAGTCCCTTTCCCGTGTTACTGTGTCCACTAGTTTGCATGTTTGCTGCATAAGTGACTGAAGTTATTCCTGGAACATCCCAAGCAAATGCTCTACCACTGAGTTCTGTTTGCACAATTTTTTTTCACTCGCAAAGATTACTGCTGTAAGTGAGCATTTTATATGAGGCTGGCTTACTGCAGTATTGTAAAATGATGTTATATTTTGCAGACTTGCTTATTTATTTTGTTGTAAATATTTAACTTTTTGGAGTTTCCAGCTTTATTATCTAAAATAAAAGTTATTCTCTTATCCGGCATTGTGGTGCATGCCTTTAATTCCAGTACTCAGGAGGCAGAGGCAGAGGCAGTGAATTCAAGGCCAGCCTGGCCTATAAAGCAAGTTCTAGGACATCCAGACCTATATAATAGAACGATCTTGGGGGGAAAAAAAAAGATAAAACAACAAACAAACAAGCCGGGCATGGTGGTGCATTTTTTTAAATTCCTGCACTTGGGAGGCAGAGGCAGGCGGATCGCTGTGAGTTTGAGGCCAGCCTGGTCTACAAAAGCAAGTCCAGGACAGCCAGAACTACAAGAGAAACCCTGTCTAGAAAAACCTAAAAAATAAATAAATAAATAAAAAGGAAAGGAAACAAACAAAAGCAACTCTTTTCTTTTTCATGACATAGTACTTGGGTTGTATTGAAATCACGGCCAGTCAGCATCATGTAATGGCACAAACAAGGCGCCTTGGTTCTCTTGTCTCCTGCAGTTTAGGCAACAGTCCAGGTAACCTCTGGGTTGTGTTTATAGAACGAACTTGGTCAATTTTCGTATATTTGATGCCAGAGTTTCTCTAATTTCCCTCATCTGTGAACTTTAAACCTTAAATTCACTATGTTTACCTGTCTATTTTCCTTCATTTTACAACTCATAGGAAGAATACTCATGAAGTTTTAGCATCAAAATTGAAATTAATAAAGTTCTAATATAAAATAACAGCAAGGCTCAGGTTATAGAGCAGGTGTCTAGCATGCACACGGCCCTGGGTTTCATACCCAGGACAGCACAAAAAGGCAAACCTAAAACTTCTGTATTGGTGACTAATAGGGATTTAAGGATTATTTTTGCTTTGTCGCCATTCTAACATAAAGATTAGATGTGAATTTGAAAGCCTTAGCAAAGAGTAGGTGTGGGGATCAACACCTGTAACCTCAGCTTGTGGGAGGCTGATGCAGGATGATTTCAGAATTCAGAGAGGGCCTGAGATTGAGGCTAGGTAGGGCTACACCAGGGCTGATGTCATGGCCCAGTGGGTAAAGGCACCTACTGTCAAAGAGTGCCTGAGTTCAATCTCCAGGACACACACAGTAATAGATAAATACCAATAAACATGGCTAAGGAGGTGACTCCCTTCCCCCCGCCCCCCAGTCTCAGTTGATTTCTGCTTATTTTCTTTTTTTAAAATATATTTTATTAATTTATTCATATTATTTCTGCTTATTTTCACAGCCTCGTTTTTTTTCTCGGTGTGTGTGTGTGTGTGTGTGTGTGTGTGTGTGTGTGTGTAGAGGGCATTGGACCCCCTGGGTCTGGAGCTACAGACAGTTGTGAGCTACTGTGTGGGTGTTGGAAATTGAACCTGAGTCCTCTGGAAGAGCAGCAACTGCTCACTGAGCCTTCTCTCAGCCCTCAACGCCTGTTT
This sequence comes from Acomys russatus, assembly GCF_903995435.1. Lineage (NCBI taxonomy): Eukaryota > Metazoa > Chordata > Mammalia > Rodentia > Muridae > Acomys > Acomys russatus. The sequence goes on from NC_067137.1 coordinate 26,014,363, forward strand.
TGACCCAAGTTTGTGCGTGTGGTAAGATACACAGCTCTATTACCCTAACCATGTTTAAGAACTAATTGGTATTAAATACACTCACAGTGCTGCACAACCACAACTGCCATCCATCTCTGTTAATTCTTCATCTTGTAGGCACTACTCCTGCTTCCCCTGAGACAAGCTGCCCTCACACCTCAGCCTCCCGAGTATTGGGATTAAAGTAGTGTGCCACCATGCCTGGCAGAATTCAAACCCTTTATCTAGTGTGCTTCTTTAGTAAATTTCTGGGTGTGAGAAGATAATACTCAGAGTAGAAAAGTTGGTGCTTTGCACATTGTGAAGAATTACTGCAAAGATCAAACCCAACAGAGAAGGTAGAAGTGCCCTGAAAATTGTTAAGTGCTGTTTGGATGCAATGCAGGAGAAATCAATAGTGATTTTTTTTTTATGTCATTTCAATTAAGAGGTAAAAGCTACCTTTGAAAGAATTGAGGAAGTAAGTGCTAATAAAATCAGAGGCGTGAATATCATCGATTTTCCGTGAAGGGATGACTGGAGATTAGATAACAGACTTTCCTTAACTTTTAATTTAAGTACCATAAATAACTGGATATGGTAGTCACACCTTTAGCCCCTAGCATTTGAAAGGTTGAGGTAGGAGGTTTACCAAGAATTTGACCCAGCCCGGGCTGCAGAGTGAGACTCTGTCTCAAAAACAGTCAAGAAGAAGAAGAGAGAGACTGGCAAGATGGCGTAGTGGGTAAAGGTGTTTGCTGCCAAGCCCAAAGATCTGAGTTTGGTCTCCAGAACTCACATAGTGGGAGGACAGACTTACCAGGTTGCCCTGTGATCTCTGTGCACTTAAGCACATGCGCACACATATAAACTGAGATCAATAAGTAGAGTTTTTTAAAGAATTTAAAGAGCCAGGTAGTAGTGATGGCGCACACCTTTAGTCCCAGCGCTCGGGAGACAGAGGCAGGCAGACCTCTGTGAGTTCAAGGCCAGCCTGGTCTACACAGTGAGTTCCAGAACAGCCATAGCTACATAGAGAGACTCTGTCTCAAACTAACCCCCACGCCACCCCACCCCAAAAAAAAAGAATTAAAAGAGGGTCCTTGAAAGAATGTTCTGTGATCTACAGCACCTGTTGCTCTTACAGAGGACCAGGGTTTGGTTCTAGCATCCACCTGATGGCTCATAACCTTTTATAGTTCCAGTTCCAAGGGATCTGATACCCTCTTTTGACCTCCTCGGCACCAGACACACACATCTGCATACATGCAGGCAAATACTCATGCTCATAAGGTAAATAAATCTAGAAGAAAGAAAGAAACAGAGAAAGAGAGAGGAAGTAAAGAAAAAGAACCATAAGTACCAGAATAAACTCTTAAATCTAAACCCATTAATTGTGTGTGCTCAAGCATTTTGTGTGTCGGGTGTTTTAAGAGAGTCTCACTATATTACAGGCTAGACTGTAACTCACAATGTAGAGATTAAAGGTGTACACCACTATACTGGACACTTTTGCTGTTTTTTCAATAATTCTACACGCTAATTATTTTTGTGCCATGCCAAGGTTGTAAGCTAGGGCCTCACACAGTACACACACGCCCTGTCATTGAGCTCCCCGCCAAGCTCAGCATCTTCTGATATCCATTCCATAGTCAGAGTTCTCCAGCGCTAAAGATGCTCCCTCCTGGCATGGCTTATGCTTTCTTTGAACTTGCTTGCCTGTGTCCCGGCAGTGTTAGCCTGTGAAGGTCCGGCTCTCCTAACGGCCTCCTATTGTCTGCATGGGCTTGATTATCCTTTCAGGATGGAACTTTTCTTCCCCCTCCCACTGTGGCCTGGAACTCACTGTGTAGCCCCAACTAGTCTCAAACTCATGGAGCCGCTCCCACTTTGGCCTCCTGAGTGCGAACGTTAAGTGTGCTCGCCACCATGCCGCAGGTCTGTAACCTTCCTCCTTAATCATTTCAGGCAGGCCTTATCAGAAAGGATGGAGTTGGGAAACGGAAAACTGCTGAGGACCGGACTGAACTCACTGAACCAAGCAATCCACCCAACCCAGGGCCTTGCCTGGACGGATGGGAGTCGTGTAGTCCTCACTGATTTACGCCTTCATAGTGGAGAGGTCAAGTTTGGGGACTCGCAAGTCATTGGACATTTTGACTATGTCTGCGGGGTGTCCTGGGCCCCGTTCAGCACAGCACACATGCCCTCTCTGCTTGCCGTCCAACACAGGAAGCATGTCTCTGTGTGGCAGGTATGTCCCAGCACTTCAGGATCAAGCAAATGGCAGATGTCTCAGACCTCTGAAATCAGAGAATCAATCCCTATCCTTCCTCAAGGCTGTGTGTGGCACCCAAAAGATGCTGTCCTGACTGTGTTGACTGCACAGGACGTTTCCGCTTTTTCCTAACGTTCACAGCAACAACTCCAGAGTGAAAGTGGACATCAACACCACGGGCCACATTTACTGTGCATGCTGGACCCTGGATGGCCAGAGGCTGGTGGTGGCAGTAGACAGCAGCCTTCACTCATACATTTGGGACAGTGCTCAGAAGTCTCTTCACAGCTGCTCCTTCTGCCCAGTGTTTCCTGTGAGCTGTGCCATCCGCTCCATCGCCGCCACCGTGGACTCACAGGTTGCTATAGCCACTGAACTTCCACTCGATAAGCTTTGTAGCTTAAGTGCATCCGAAGCCTTTGACAGTCCACCTAATGGTGAAGATGCTGGCGTGCAGATTCTTCCTGTGGGTGAAACACCCTCTGTGGATGAGCAGGCAGCCGCCTCAGAAACGGATTCTGAAGTGACAGGCCCCCCCTCTTCCGGTCCTCTGGATCTGACTCACATACATTTCAACAGATCACAAGCTGAGGACAGGTCTCTTATTTGTTTAAGAAAAAAGGACTGCTTGACAGGAACTGGCCAGGATTCCTCACACTTGCTCCTGGTGACTTTTAAGAAAGCCATTACCACGACAAAAAAGGTCGCCGTTCCAGGTCTTCTGGTTCCTGATTTAATAACTTTTAACCTGACAGCACAGCTAGTGGCTGTGGCTTCCAATACGTGGAATGTAATTTTGATCTATTCCGTCATTCCAGCTTCTATGCCAAACATCCAGCAAATTCGGTTGGAGAGCAACGAGAGACCAAAAGGCATGTGCTTTCTGACAGACAGATTAGTACTGATTGCTGTAGGGAAGCAAAGGCCCACTGAAACAGCATTTCTTCCTTCTTCAGAATCCGATCAGTATGCCGTTCACCTGATAGTTAGAGAAGTAACACTGGGAAGAGAATCTTCTGGAATGTCTGCTGAGAGTCAGGGTGCTTCCTCTGCCCTCAGCGCACTGTCAGATGAAGCAGATAGAGAAAAGTTCACTGAGAGTCTTTCCCCCGGTTTGAGTGCCCTGCGCCGAGGGCTCCTGCTAACAGCCAACTCCAGCGCTCAGAGTGAGAGGTCTGGAAGAGCCCTTATCCAAGAACTTAAAAGTCCCTTGTCCCCTCTGTTCAGTGAGCCCATTGTCCCTGAAACCCTTCACAGGCCTTCCTGGCTTTGGACAGCATTGTCTAGACCCAGCAGAACCTCAGACCACACCAGCACCCCAGAACCAAATTTACCTCAAAGAGAGAACTTACCAAAAGAAAGGGAAACTCGCCTGATTGCAGGGGAGCTGGAGGCCTTAGCTAGTCGCCTGGTGGGAACACAGCAGTGCCTTTCTGAAGTCATGGATTTTCTCCACAAGGCGAAGCCGCTCTCTCCCGTGTACCCACCCTCTCAAGACCCTCCCTATGTTCACCTCATTTGCCAGGTAACATCTCCTTTGAGGAGCTTCCACCATGCAGGAAGCTCTTGCATCCAGTGGGGAGGAGGGGTAGGAGTGGAACCCTGAGTGAAGTGCGGTTGATCGGGGCACGCTGTGTTCCAGGCAGGGTGGCAGACATTTGTGCGCTTGGTTCCATGTTACCCTACCAAAAGTGCTCAAACCAGGGCGTAGCATGATTTTATCATATTCTTGGTGTGCAAACTAATGACTACACTCTGGTGACTTATATTTAAGGGAAAAAATAGGTTTAATTGTGTGTGAGAATCAATGTAAATGTTTTGAATGCATCTCTGCATATGCACATACAAATACACCACACAGTTTTTTTGTTTGTTTGTTTGTTTGTTTTGTTTTTTTGAGACAGGGTTTCTCTGTGTAGCCTTGGCCATCCTGGATTCACTTTGTAGACCAGGCTGGCCTCGAACTCACAGCGATCCACCTGCCTCTGCCTCCCGAGTGCTGGGATTAAAGGCGTGCGCCACCCACGTCCGGCTCACAGTTATTTTTTATAATTTATCATGGATGCTTCTTTTCACATTGAGTCTGGCTCTGTTTTACCCTACCCATCACTTTTTTGAACCAGTGGCCTATGTGGACTTTCTCTCATTTGTCTCTATACATATAAAATCTAACACAGATCCTTATATGTTAGATACATACAGCATGTGTGGAGTGCTTTGTCACTGCTTTATAGCAGTGGGGTCATGGGGTGCACTGGACCTCAAGCTGAGTAAACATTTGGGCACCTCAAATAGAGCTAAAATAGTGTATTTATTCATTTGGTGTAGTATATTTATTTTTGTTGGATTGGTTGCCAGAAATGAAGTGCAAATTTACTACTTTTTGTTTGTTTGTTTGTTTGTTTGTTTGTTTTTTGGTTTTTTTTTTTTTTTTTTTTTTTGGTTTTTTTCGAGGCAGGTTTCTCTGTGTAGCCTTGGCCATCCTGGACTCACTTTGTAGACCAGGCTGGCCTCGAACTCACAGCGATCCACCTGCCTCTGCCTCCCGAGTGCTGGGATTAAAGGCGTGCGCCACCACGCCCGGCTACTTTTTGTTTGTTTGTTTTTGGTTTTTTGAGATAGGGTTTCTCTGTATAGCGTTGGCTGTCCTGGACTCATTTTGTAGACCAGGCTGGCCTCGAACCTACAGAGATCTGCCTGCCTCTTCCTCCTGAGTACTGGGATTACAGGCGTGCGCCACCACTGCCCAGCCCATTTTTTGTAGCCTAAGCTGGCCTCTCAAGGATGACCTTGAACTCATGTGTGTGTGTGTGTGTACATGTGGAGGTGGAGGACATGCACATTTTGTCTGGAGGCAAGAAGCTGGTCACATGTCTTAGATTGCTTTACACCTTATGTTTCTCTCTGAACCTGGCTCTCATTGATTTGGCCAGTGAGTTCTAAGGGTCACCTGTCTCCACCCCAGCCAGCACATGCTTTTTTAAAAACGTGTGCTCTGGACTTAAGCTTAGGTTCTCATGCTTTTGTGGCAGGTACTTTACTACCTAACCCATCTCTCAGACTATGACCTTAACTTCTTACTCTCTGCCTTCACCTCTGAGGTGCTGGGATTATAGGTGTGTACCCCCACACCTGGTTCTATGCTGTGCTGGGGGAGCAACTCAGGGCATTTGTGTGCCAGGCCAGCATTCTACCATTTGAGGAGAATTGCCTACTTAATACCGTGTGTGTGTGTGTGTGTGTGTGTGTGTGTGTGTGTGTGTGTGTGTATTATTGTGCGTATTTAGAAAGTGATTAGGATCTGTAGAGGTAGCAGTTGAGAACAGGAACAGGCTGGTCATAGTTGCACACGCCTTTAATCTCAATACTTGAGAGGAGGATCTCTGTGAGTTAGAGGCCAGCCTGATCTAAAAGCAAGTTCTAGGACAGCCAGGGCTATATAGTGAGACCCTGTCTCAAAAACAAAAACAAAACAAAAAACCCCAACTCTGGGGGTTATGGTACAGGGTCACTTGAGACGTTCAGGGCCAGGAGCCTGAGCTGAGTTAGACCCTATCTCAGAACAAACAAAAACATTTTTTATTAAGGGGCATTGTCGGGTCCCAGCCCACGGGAAAAATCGAATCAGGGTTCACCTGAAAGAGGGAGTGAGGATTGAAAGTAGGATACAGAGACGCGAGAAATAATCAAGTCAGGATATTTCTGATCAAGATCCACTTTATTGCCGACTAGCAGGAACATATATAAGGCAAGGTCAATAGGATCTATTCTTATCTCACTCACCCTAGCCCCCGGGCAAGAATGCAATAGCCTAAATCACTCCCTGTAGAACTTCCTAGTTCTCTGAGTAGTTCCTTGTAAGAACTTCCTAGATCCTCTGGGTGGTTCCAAGTTGAGACCTCTCTACTTCTTTCAAAGGTAAATAGTCCAAGGATAGCCTAGAACAGGAGACCTCATGAGGCAAAGGTCAGCAACTCGAAGGTCACAGCATGCAGCCTAAGCACAGGATTTCTCACATGGCAGAATTTGTCCTAGGTCCCCACATATTTGGCCCGGGTCCCCACAGGGCATACAGAACACAAATACCTCATAAATGAGGCTTAGATATCTCATTACATACACATATTCACAAATGGAAGTACTTCTATCCTCAAGTATTTCAGGTAAGGGAGAATCAGCCTATGTAGTGAAATTCTGTATGGCCAAGGTGAGTTGTAAGTTTGAGACTCAAACAAAAAAGTTAATAATTTTAACAACAAAGTAAGTTAAACACATAACTGCCTTCTAACTGTCTCCACTAGCATATGTTAATTGTATAAAATAATGTATGCTCATTATAACTTATTATAAACCGTCACCACATTTGCCCCTTTCCCCCTCCCCATTCCCTGAGCCCTGTCGTCTTCCCTACAGCAGTCCCTTTCTGCTTACATGTCTCCCTCCTCCAGATTCTATGCTGGGGACTCATTTCACTGAACCAGATCTCCAGTTCCATTGTAACACTGCTCTCCAAATACTTAGTGAAGATGATATTTCAATAATAATGTAAAGTAATGTATAATATAAAATGTGAAAGTAACTTTTATTTATTATTGTATGTTTGCACATAATGTGTATGTGTGAGGTGGACGTGCTTGTTCCATGGTATGTGTGTAGAGGTCAGAGCCAGAATAAGAGCCAGGTGTGGTAGCACCCACCTGTGGGCCTAGCACTGAGGAGGCAGAGGCCGGTGAATCTGTGAGTTCAAGGCCAACCTCATTTACAGAGCCAATTCCAGGCCAGTCAGGACTATATAGTGACACTCTGTCTTAGAACAAAAAAAGTCAATTCTCTCCTTCCACCTTAGGAACTGAAGTTGAGTTACAGTCATAAGTAAGTGACAAGTGCTTTTCCCACTGAGCCATCTCAGTGGCCTGGTATCTTAGTAATGAAACGTTTGCTGTGATGAAACACCATGACCAAAAACAACTAGGAGAGGAAAGGGTTTATTTCACTCACTGTTCCATATAACAGTTCATCATCAGAAGCAGTGAGGCAGTGAGCAAGGGCAGGAACTCAGGCGGGCCAAGAACCTGGATACACAGCCAGGCATGGTGATGCACGCCTTCTAATCCCAGCACTAGGGAGGCAGAGGCAGGGGAATTTCTGTGAGTTTGAGGTCACCCTGCTCTACAAAGCAAGTCCAGGAGAGCCAGGACTACACAGAGAAACTCTATCTCAAAAAAACAAAAACAAAAACAAAACAAAACAAGAACCTGGAGGCAGGAGCTGATGCAGAGGCCATGGAGGGGTGCTTCTTACTGGCTTGCTCCCATGGCTTGCTCAGCCTGCTTTCTTTGTTCGGATTTGGGTTTTGTTGTTGTTGTTGTTGTTTGTTTTTTGAGACAGGGTTTCTCTGTGAAGCCTTGGCTCCTTGGACTTGCTTTGTAGACCAGGCTAGCCTCGAACTCACAGTGATCCACCTGCCTCTGCCTTCTGAGTGCTGGGATTAAAGGCGTGCACCACCACGCCCAGCTCAGCCTGCTTTCTTATAGAACCCAGGAACACCAGCCTAGGAATGGCACCACCCACAATCTTGAATCTTCAATTTTGAATCTTGAAGCTATTAAAAAACATGGGGGGGAAAAAAGATACATGAAAAGTTGAAAGCTAGCTGGGCAGGTGGTGGCACACGCCTTTAATCCCAGCACTCAGGAGGCAGAGGCAGGTAGATCTCCATGTGTTCGAGGCCAGCCTGGTCTACAGAGCAAGTTCTAGGACAGCTAGAGAAACTCTGTCTCAAAAAACAAACAAACAAAGAAAAGAAAAGAAAATACCCTAGTGGCTTGCACATAGCTCAATCTTACAGAGGCATTTTCTCAGTAGAGGTTCCTTCCTCTCAGATAACTATACCTCGTGCCAAGTTGACATAAAACTAACCAGCACACCTGGTCCTAGAAGTAGTATTTTTATTCTATGTTCATGATTATGCATTTAGGCCCATAATGTATCTTAAGTTAGAACTGTAACAGTTTAAAGATATTGTCCTCTATGTATAAATCACTTCTAAAATGATTTCACTCTTTCATGACTTTAAAAAAGTTTGTGAGCCAAGGCAGTGGGTACAGGCCTGTAATCTCAGCACTTGGAGAGGGAGAGGCAGGTAAATCTCTGTGAATTTAAGACCAGCATGGTCTACAATGCGAGTCCAGGACAGCCAAGACTACACAGGGAGGCCCCCCAAAATAAAGAGTGCTGGGATTATACTACATTGTTCTTAGGAAATGTCATTGCATTGCTTTTACAGTTGGTTAACCATTTTTATTTGCACTTGAAGAAACCTCCTTCTGTAGGTCCCGATGAAAAAAGAGCTGTGCTTCTCTGCGATGGCAAACTAAGGCTCAGTGTAGTTCAACAGATGTTTGGGCTCTCCCTTGTTGAAATGCTGCACGGTAGGTTAAAGCCAGAGCACCTTCTCCCTCTACCTTCTAGTTGGCAGCTTTAGAAATGGAAATGGCCCAGGGGTCCCGCTCAAACTAAGGCACCAGCCAAGGACAATACAGGCCGTAAACTTCAAACCCCTACCCAGATCTAGCCAATGGACAGGACATTCTCCACAGCTGAGTGGAGAGTGGGGTCTGACTTTCACACGTACTCTGCTGCCTCATATTTGACCACGTCCCCTGACTGGTGAGGCCTGGTGGCACTCAGAGGAAGGACAGCAGGTTACCAAGAAGAGACTTGATACCCTATGAGCATATACAGGGGGAGGTAATCCCCCTCAGGAACAGTCATAGGGGAGGGGAGTAAGGGGAAAATGGGAGGGAGGGAGGAATGGGAGGATACAAGGGATGGGATAACCATTGAGATGTAATATGAATAAATTAATTTAAAATTTTTCAAAGAAAAAAGAAATGGAAATGATACTGTCCAACCCTCCAAGTGATTCACTAGATAGTTAATAAGTATGTTTAATTGTCTGCTTATACCTAGACCTATTAGAAATATTACAGCCCCTTGAAAACGAGTCCTTTCCTGAGGGAACTTAAACCAACTGGGAAAATGCACTCCTTTTTAAAAATAGAAATGAGCTGTTTGTAGTGGCACATGCCTATGATCCCAGCACTCAGGAGGCAGAGGCAAGTGGATCTCTGTGAGTTTGAGGCCAGCCTGATCTACAATTTGAGTTAAGGACAGGCAAGGCTACACAGAGAAACCCTGTGTCAAAAAAAAAAAAAAAAAAAAAACAAAAAGAAGAAACAAAGAAATTGCAAGGCAACATGTAGCAGCCGCAGTGTGCTTGTTGCAATCAAATGCAGGGGTGATAGAAACAGGAAGATGTGAAAGACACACCTACACACAAGGCCTGCCTAATGCTCCACTCATTACACATGGAACATGGGTGGGTTTGTGTGCCTTTTTCTTTTAACCACTGCCACCACATTGAACATAAGACATTTTACGTTTCCCATTAGCATTGTAACACTTTTCTGTTTTGACAGATACATTTATTAGATATGGCTTTACAGTTGTCACTTTGACAGATATGTTAATATTATTTCTGAGGTACCATTTTTGTTTCCTCATATTTTCTTGTTTGTAGACCAGGTTGGCCTCGAACTCAGAGATCTGTGCACCACCACTGCCCGGCTTATTTTGCTTTTAAAAATGTATTATTTTATGTGTTTTTCTGGGCATGTATATGCATGCAGTACCCATGGAGGCTAGAAGAGGGCATTAAATTCCTTGAGACTGGCGTGACAGGTGTTTGTTCGCTCTCATGTAGGTGCTAGGAATTTAACTCTGGTCCTCTGGAAGAATAGCTGGTGCTCTTACCTGCTGAGCCAACTCTCCAGCCCCATTTTTATTTACATATATGAGTGTTTTACCTGTACATATTTCTATGCATGATGGGTACACTGTGGTCTAGGAGACAAGAAGGCCTTGGATCCAGTCTTGAAGTCACTGAATGCTCAACACACACACACACACACACACACACACACACACACATCACTTATACCTATAAAATAAAATAAAAAATACACATTATTGTTATGCACAGCACTATAACATAAATGTCAGTTCTGAGGAAAACTACGTTCTTAACCTTGAGTGCCGCACTTGAGGTGATTCTCTTTGACACCCACTTCCTGGGCTGCCGTGTGACCTGACCCTAATACAACTAACTCCATCCTTTCATCTCCATGTTTTCTGAAAAGTGTTAGATAATGGGGCTTATGATCAGGGTTAATATCAACTATTGTATTTCACTTTTGAAAAGTTAGTGCCAATGTAATAGTGTACACCTGTGGTCCCAGCCCTCAACAGTGAGTCATGCTTACCAGTTTGAGGCCAGCCTTGGGCAACCTTCTACTAGAGCAGCCATAGCTACAGACTGAGACCTAACAACAGGAGCAAGCTGTGTTTGCAGCCATCTGTTTGTCCTTATAGAATTGTACGGTGGCCTAAATTGCTGTGCATTTATTTACTTTGTAGATTCGCACTGGATCCTCCTCTCTGCTGACAGCCAAGGTTTCATCCCGTTAACTTTCACAGCTGCCCAGACAGTCGTGGTGAGAGATGGTGGCTGCTGGGGAGCCTGTAAGTCAACACTGCCTTGTACGCCAATTCCTGAGGCAGCAGGCATCCAGCACAATGGAAGTCAAATACCTTGCTTGGGCCTTCCAAAAGTCAGACGCTCCACTTCCCCTCTCAAGACTGCCGTGCGCAGGAGGAAGCAGTAAACGTGCTTGAAAGTGCTGAAATGAGCTAATGCAGGACAAGCTAAAGTATATAAATTCAGGGTTATTGGAAGCAGCTCTCAGCCACCATGCAGGGGGAGGAGGAGAGAGAGAGAGGAGAGAGAAAATGCAGAAAGACGGGAGAGTGAGCAAGAGAAGGGGGGAAGCAAATGTCTGGATTATACAGTGAGTAAGGAGGGAAGCCCCTGCCCCTGGGCTGGGGAGTTCAGGGTAAAGGGCTGTACAGCAGGAAGGGGCCATGGGAGAACCTTGGAGGTCCACTGTGGTCCAAAAGGCACCTTAGTTGCTTGTCCCAGTCCAACAGAAAGTCCTGAGGCTAGTCTGCCCTCCCCAGACCTAAAGCCAGCCCTCTTGCTTCTGTGAACAATCTGGCTAAGAGAGATTCAAAACTTGCTTTAAAAAAATAAGTGCTCTGAGCAAATTTTAAATAAAATTTAAAGATTTGACTCTGCATGAATGTGTGCAGCTGTTCACCTGGCGAGCCCCATGCCTTGTTTTCTTGCCTTTGCCACTCATGGTTTTCTCTTTGAGATGTGTTCTCTTATTTTCCAGTCTGAGGATCACGAAATTTCCCATGTTTCCCTCCCAGGGATCAGCCTTCTTGGTTAACTTTTGTGTGTGTGCTTTTGAAGTAGGGGCTCAGGTCCCTCCTGTGCATGGCAGGCAGGTGCATGGCTTCGACTGAGCCAGGTACTGCCAACCCAGTTTGTCACTTTAACTTTGGTATTGTTCTTTTAACTCCTTTCAAACCTAAGAGACCAGTGTAGGACAGAAAGTATTTCAAAAAGTTGAAAGTGTCACAGACTCGAAATGAGTTCTAGAAAGGCTCAGTTTGTGTATACTTGATAAGGCACTGACTTAGTGCAGTGCGAAGGACCCTCGTCTCTTAAACTGGACACATAGCTGTTAGAGGCGGTATCCAGCATCACTCACTGCAGTCAGCAGATTGACCAGGGTGCTTCAGCCATCGAGGCTCCATTAACACATGTCCTCCCCCTCCTTTTTCCTTTAAAATTACCCAGAGAGGAACTCGTTTGTGCCTTTGGGGACTCCTGTCTGTCTGTTGCAGTTTATGAAGATGGAGCCGGGCTAGGGAAGATGCAAAGGCCTATTTTGTGGTTCAGATGCATTAGACAACCGCTGGGATATGGATGGGAAGGCCGCCTGTCTGTAATCAGCGGCCTGCAGGGTGGCGGCTGAGGGGAGTCTGGGGCCTGGCTCCATCTGCAGAGGAAGTGTCTGCGGTATGATGACATCACTGCCATTATGAGTCCTGAGGAGAGAGACTCAGGGGCCCTGAGTGAGACCAATGCGATGCCTAAGATGCACTTTACAGTCTCAGGGCAGACTACTCCAGTGAGCCTCCAGTGAAATCTCAGGTCGCAGCTGTGCTGTTTTAATGTTCTGAAGATGTGGTCTTTATGAGTATTACTGGTATAGAGGAGTGGTCTGGATTTGCACATGCATAATTGTCATTTCTGCATTTCTCCCTCTGTGGACATTTCGTAGAACGTTAATTGCTTTTTTTTTTTTTTTTTAATAATAAATCTGATTCCAACTGATGACAACTCTTACACAGGTATTTCCTTGGCCTCTGCTGTTGGAGTCATTGGAACAATAGAAGTGAGTCCAGTGTTCACTGGTTGTAGAGAGAAGCACTAAATCCTTTAGCGTGTTTAATGTCACATTAAAAAGATTTTGCAGGGGCTGGAGAGATGCTCAGCAGTCAAGAGCCCTGGCTGCTCTTCCGGAGAACCCACATTCAGTCCCCAGCACCCACATGGCAGATCACAGCTGTCTGTAAGCCTAGTTCTAGGAGATCCTACACCCTCACACAGACATACATTCAGGCAAAACCGTCAATACATGTAAAATAAAAATAAAGAAATTAAAAAGAGAAAAATATTTTGCAGGGGCCAGGTGGTGGTGGTGCTTACCTTTAATCTCAGCACTTAGTAGGCAGAGGCCAACAGATTTCTGTGATTTGGAGGCCTGCCTGGTCTACACAATTAGTTCCAGGCTATCCAAGACTACATAGTGAGACCCTGGATGATGATGAGGATGAGGATGCTGATGATGAGGATGATGATGATGATAACAATGATAATGTCTTTCTCAAGAGCTGGGACATTACCAGAATCCTTTCAAGCTTCCTGTGTGTCCCTTCTAGTCCTGTCTCCGTAGCCCTAGGGCGGCTGGTAGATGCCTTGATGGTAGTAATTAGTGCTTCCTCATTCCTCTCCTTTGTAAAAGGGAGCTTCTCCACTGTGTGTCCACACTGGCCTAGACATAGTCTTAGTTTTCTTGTTTTTGAGTTTTAAACAAGAGGTAAATTATATGCAGCCTCCTCTGACTCTCTGTGTGTGCTCATGTGGGTACTCAGATTCTTTGTTTTTTTTGTTTTTTTTGGTTTTTTTGTTTTGTTTTTTGAGACAGGGTTTCTTTGTGTTATCTTGGCTGTCCTGAACTCGCTTTGTAGATCAGGCTGGCCACGAACTCACATTGATCTACCTGCCTCTGCCTCCCAAGTTCTAAGATTAAAAGTGTTTGCCACCATGCCCGGAAGTAGGTGCATTCTTGTAGAGAGGGTGCTGTTCCTCATGTCCCATCCACCACCACCCCCTTTTTAATAATATTTCCCATTGTTCTGGAACTCACCTGGTAGGCTTAGACCAGCTGGCCGCCCAGCCCCAGGGTGTTTGGTTTTACCTCCCCCAAACACTTAGATTACAACCTCATGCCACCATATGTGGTGTTTTTGTTGTTGATTTTTAATGTGAGTTCTGGGAATCAAACTCAGATCCTTCTATTTAAAAGGCAAGTGGTGTCCTTCTTACTGACCCACCGCCCCATCCTTTTGACTTCTTACCCTGCCTGTCTGCCTGGCAGCCTTCCTTTCCAGTGTGTGTGGTTGATGCACATGTACATGTGCGGTGCCCTTGCCCACGTGTCTGCGTGTAGAGGCCGGGGACCAGTACTGAGTGTCGTCCGCAATCATGCCTTACCTATTTTATGTGTGTGCATGTTTTTCCTTCATGTTTCAGGGTTTCAGGTTCCCTGCAACTGGAGTTCCAGATGATACTGAGCCATATGGGTGCCAGGAAGTGAACCAAGCACGTAGGGAAAACATCCACTGTTCTTGACCACTGAGCCATCCTTCCATCTCTTCCACCTTGTTTTCTGAGACGGTGTCTCTCAGTGAACCTGGCCTCACCATTTTGCCTAGACTGTCGGGCCATTGAGCCCCTAGGATATACCTGTCTCTAGAGGAATGTTAATTCAGAACATGGCTGATCTGGCAAGAGATCACACCCAAAGATATTCTAGGTCTGTGTGATCTGGCTGAATACAAACAGGCCTTTAATCCAGGAGACAGAAGCAAACAGATCCGAGTTCAAGGCCAGCAAGTATCAGGTAAAGAAACATGTAGGTCCAGGAGTGATGGCACATTCCTTTAATCCCAAACAATGGAGGTGAAGTTAGTTTGTAGCAGGAATCACCCATGTTTGAAAGCGATGCCTAACTGAGTGGCAGAAAAGGTGACAAATCAGAGAAGATTTGACAGAATAGGATATGCCTAACTCTCACGAGAAGAAAGAGGAAAGAAAAGCTACTTAAGAGGCAGTTTTTCATAGAGAGAAAGTTTTACTAGGACAGTAATAGAGAGATGGGCTGCAGAGAGAGAACTCAGGTGAAGACAGAACAAGCCAGAAAATGAGAAGAAGCCAGAAGATTAGAGCAGATAGCTGAGTTAGTTTGAGGCCAAGCAGAGCCACTACAGGCCGAGAGAGAAGCCAGATTAAATAAATCAGCTGGGAGAAGAGGTTGAGCCAGAACAGCTGAGTTGAGCCAGCCAGCTCAGAGCTCAGAAAGAACAAGTAAGGGTGAGCTCATTAAGTGTAAGTTTCAGAAGCTTAAACATTCCAGGCCTAGGTTATATTGTAGAGTCTAGAAGTTTCCAGGACTAGGCCTAGGTTAGCAGGAGGCAGTAAGCCTCCCAGACAACAGTTGAGACAGGCGAATACAAGTTCCTTTTACAGCCCTCTTACTCCACTGACCCACGCAAACACTGGTCACAGGTGAGCACTTTCATGCTGTCCCAAGTGTCTCCTTGGATGCTGCGGGTCTGACCTCAAGTTGTCACGCTTACATAGACGCACTTTCCTCACTCAGCCACCTCATAGCCCGCACTCAATACGGATTGTAAGACACATCCTCCTCCTTATGTGTGTTGTTTTTACTGTTGTGAGTTGGCACAATTTCCAACACTGCTGGCATGGACATTTGGTTGTTTCCTGGCTTTATTTTTGAAATTATGAAACATATTGCTTTGGATACTTTTTGTAAATATATCTGTGCAAATATTTGAGAAATCTCTCTGTGGTCTTTTATCTAGAAATGACTATCACAGTTTGGTTACTACAAATTGCTTTATATTTTGGGGCCAGGTATTACAATGCTGCTGCTTCTTTTGTTTTGTTGTTGTTTTTGTTTTCTTTCTTTCTTTTTTTTTTTTTTTTGCTCAAGATTGATGTAAGTACTAGTATTTTTGTATGTTTCCATATGAATATAAGGATTGCTTTGTTTTCTTTCTTTCTTTCTTTTTCTTTCTTTCTTTCTTTCCTTTTGGTTTTTCAAGACAAGGTCTCTCTGTGTAACAGCTCTAGCTGTTCTGGAACTCTCTGTAGACCAGGCTGGTCTTGAATTCACAGAGATCCTCCTGCCTCTGCCTCCCAAGTGTTGGTATTACAGGTGTGCCTCACCACTGCCCAGCTTGTTTTCTTTTTCTATGAGGAATGTTGGGCTAGGGATATAGGTCAGAGGATATACACGTGATATATCTCATATCATAGCCCATCTAGCATATACCTCAGGCTTTAGGTTCAGACCTTACCTGCGGGAAAAACTGTCAAGATGGGCACATGCCTGCGATTCTAGTACTTGGCAAGCTAAGCCTCCTCTGGTGAGTTTGAAGCCAACTTGGACTAAACAGTAAAGTCCTGTCTCACTGTCTCACACATAGAAAAAAATTGCTGTAGGGATTTTGGCAGATATTTCTTTCAGGAAGAAGTATTTTTTCCTGTTCTTGGTCTACTAAGTACTTCTGTTTTGAATGCATGTAATTCCTACCCAACATTTCTTCTGTGGAGGAAGATGATGCGCTCTGTTCTAACACATGGTGTTGGGGCTGCCTGAGAGCACTCAGGGAGGCATTGGTCTGGGAGCGGAAGGTCAGCAGAGAGCTCTCGGGTGGAGTCTGTGGTGAGTGAGATCACGCTGCCCTGGGAAGGCAGAGAAGATTAAGGAACATCAAAGAAGCAAAGGGGGAGAGTGTGGGCCAGAGATGGCGGAGAGCAGGTCAAGGGAAATTAGAGCTGTGCAGCACAGTGCTCAGTGTTAGTTAAGCAGCACTGAGGGTTTCCTCAGGGTCTTAGTTACTTGTCACACAGCTATGCTAAAGTACCCTGATAAAACCACACAGAGAAGGGAGGGTTTATTCTGGTTCAGAGATCCAGGATTGAGAAGGCGTGGCAATGAGAGCTTGAAACAGCTAGTCACATTACATCCATAGTCAGGAAGCAGAGGACGGTGAACGCTTACGCTCTGCTTGCTCACTCCTTTTTCTTCAGCCTCAGACCCCAGCCCTTGTAATGGTGTCACCTACAGCGGGCAAGTCTTCCCACCTCAGTTATCCTAATCAATCTAATTGCCTCCCTTGTAATTCTAAATCCGGCCAACTTGGCAATCAGTAATTCTGATGCTTTGCCAGGCATTATTAATTCAACTAGCATATCTATCCTGAAATGTACATGAGATACTTGTTCAAACAAGAAATGACTATCTAGTCAGTCAGCTGAAAGAGGAAGAGTGCTTGAGCCCAGGACTTGAGCAAGCTTAGGCAACATACCTCTAATTTAAACAACTAAACTCAGACTTTTTAAATAAGTTCTCCAGATGTGGTGATCCATACCTGTAACCCTGGCACTTGAGTGGTAAAGGCAGCAGGATCAATTCAGGGACAGTCTCAGCTACATAGTGAGTTTGAGGCCAACCTGGGCTACATGAGACCCTGTCTCAAACAAACAACAGAGTAACAAATACAGGCTAGAGAGATGGGTCAGTGGTTAAGAGCATTTGGTGCTCTTGCAGAGGGCCAGGGTTTGGTTGCCAGCACCCCCACTGGGCAGCTTACAACCACCATGCGTAACTATAGCTCCAGGGGCTTTGATGCCCTATGTTGGCATAAGGTTATTGTGTGATTTACATGCTGATTTCTGTATACCCTGTATCTGGTTGTAAGCCTTGTTCTCCTTCTCAGTGCTATATAAGCTCTGCTCCCCAATTGTCCCCTTCTATGCCAATAAACAACTTATAGCCAATCGCTGAACAGGGGGGAGAATAGGGCTGGACTTCCTGCCAGGTAGGGGAGGAGCAGGAATTGGAGGAGGAAGTAGGGGATTCAGCCACAGGCAGAGGTGCAAGAGATATCAGAGGGAGATAGAGTATGAAAGCTACAAAGTGGGCTGGAGAGATGGCTCAGAGGGTAAGAGCACTGGTTGTTCTTCCAAAGGTCCTGAGTTCAATTCCCAGCAACTGCATGCTGGCTCACAACCGTGCCCTCTTCTGGTGTGCAGGTGTACATGCAAGCAGAATAATAATAAATAATAAATAAATAAATAAATAAGTAAATAAAAATGAAAGCTACAAAGTGTAAGTATTTCTGGGATACACTAGGAAGAAGCCAAATTAGCTTAGAGGGCTAAGACTAGAATAAAACTGCTCAATTATTGTGCTGTGAAGCTTATTAAACAAATAGAGTCTCAATTATTTGTGTAATAGCAGGGTTAAGAGAGAAACAAACCAAAAGAGAGAGAGAAAGAAGCAGAGTTATATAAAAATAACTTCAGTAGGCTGGAGAGATGGCTCAAAGGTTAAGAGCACTGATTGTTCTTCCAAAGGTCCTGAGTTCAATTCCCAGCAACCACATGGTGGCTCACAACCATCTATAATGAGATCTGGTGCCCTCTTCTGGCCTGTCGGTGTACATTCAGACAGAACACTGTATACATAATAAATAAATAAATCTTTTTTTTTTTTTTAAAGTGAGGTGTCTTTTAAAACAAAACAAAAAAACCTTCAGTAACCCTCTGCTAGTCTCTGCCAGCATCTGCATGCATGTGGCACACACGCACATGTACAGTCAGGCACAAACACATATACATAAAAGAAATAACTGTTTAGAAAAAACAACAAATAAGTCAAGTGGTTACTTGTGGGAAAAGTGGAAACCATGTACAACTGCCTTCTCTCCTTCTGTGTGTCGAGTTCACCCTGCCAGGCTGCACTGTCTGTCTCCTCCATTATGGAGGCTGAAGGCAAGTTTAATGGGTTCAGGAGTGGTGAGTAAGAAGGAATGGCAAGAGGTGAGGAGACCAATAATAAAGTAAGCTGTTGCTGGGGCGAGGGTGGTCCAGATATTTACTCATTCATCCAGCACACACCATGATGCCAGATCTATAAAAGACATGGCTGGGCCAAGAACTGTGCTTAATGACTTCTCCTAGGGGACTTCAGTGTGGGATGTAAGCTGTCCACCGTCACAGCTACCCACTCTGCAGGAAATAAGCTCTTTAACTTTTGTTTGCTTTTAAGACAGGGCCGCAAGTTGTTCAGGCTGGCCTCAAACCCTTGATTCTCCTTCTACCTCCTGAGTGCTGGGATTACATGTGTGCATCACCACACCTAGCTCAATTTGTTTTTGAAAAAATATAAATCCCAGTGAATCTTTCTCCCCCCAAAGACAGCCTGGAGAGCTGTAATTTGTATTATATGCTATTATAACATAGAATTTCAGAAAATATATTTACATTTGTTTGTAAAAAATAGCTGGCTTCTGGTAGTTCCATGTCATCCATCCTCTGTCTTCTGGTAGAAGTGACCCCAACTAGTGAACCGAGAAAAATGCTAGACAAACGCCTGCTTGGTCTCCAACATGTCGTGTGTCCTCAGTCTGCCTACCTGCACTGTGTCCCGGGGTACACTGGAGTCTCAGTGCAAACTAGGTCTGCATATGTATTCCTGTGTGGGAGCTCTGCCACCTAGCAAAGGGAGTGTGCAAGCCAGGGTAGCTGGAGCTTCCTGTGCAGGCCAGGGTAGCTGGGGCTTCCTGATGCCAGAAATCGTTGAGGAGGATGCTTTCAAAGTCTGAGGTTTCTTGCACGTGGAGCAGTCGAGTACAAGCCTAAAAGGGTCCAGGTTCAACAGACAAGGAGGGGTCGGGTAGGATTCCTGGACCTGGGCCAGGCCCTTTAGGAGATGTCACTAAAGTCTCCATGAACAAGGAAAATTACTCTGTAACAAGTTGCCAGCATGTGCTAGGAGTGGGTTGGGGCTGCAAAGATAGTTCCAGGAAATGAAGGTTTCTGCTCTTCCAGCTCACAGAGGTCCTCTTTAAAGCTCAGGCGAGGCTGTAACTAGTCCTCCTGAGGGAAAGAAAGAAGCCAGGGAGGAAGAGAGAGGTGAGGTGAGGGTCTTTGCCCTGTCAGAAAGTGCCACACAAGTTTCAGTGGCTGTCCCATGTCTTGCCAGCAACTCTCCACTTATAGCTCTGTTAAAGCCCAGTCCCTCTAATTCCTACCAGGCAAGTCTCCCCTTCCTCTACGCATTGCTAGAGTGGAAAACACAATCTCTGGACCCTTTGCTGAAGGCTGACATTATCAGCCATGAGAAGTGAGGGGCTGCTAATAATGTTGTCTTGTGTGTCCTGTGTGGACACAGTCACCAACTTGAGTCGTTGTAAATAGGAACATCTGTGGGCCAGATGTGAGTCGACTGTGGCAGCACACACTCTCTAAGTACATATTTGGCCTTGGGTTCTGTGCTGAGCTCCTAGGATACAGGGATTAATGTAATGTATCCCCAGCTGCAAGATTCCTGCAGTGTCCTGGGAAATCCAGGCCACGCACACATTCTGCATGCAGTGGGACGTGTGCTAAGGGAAGGACAAGTGCAGACAGCCACGCAACAATTATGGAGGGAAGAGCAGGGGGCTCCCAGGCTTTGGCACTGGGGCAGACAGTGATTCTACTCTGAGATGGAGACCCGGAAGGAGACCCCTCACTGGCTGATATGCTGGTGGGGCTGTGAGTACAGCTGTGCAATGAGTGACGCCCCTGGATGTGGAACTTGGTGGAAGTGCAGGGTGGAGGGTAACAACACACCAGGGAAGAGGTGTCTAGGTCACTTGAGTAGATGGGGTACAGGGGAGAACTAGGAGTCCCTCACATCCCCCTTCTATCAGGTAGCCCAAGGATGAAGACTAGAGATAGAAGGAAATCTAGGAGCAAAGAGTGTCACTGACACTAAAGGAGGGTAGCCTGAAACCAGATGGCTCAGCTGGCCAGCTCAGCACACCTGCAGGCTGGCGTTAGCCATTGGGCATTGGGGTACATATGTATGTGTGTCCCTTAGCTTGGTAACCCTGCCCATGTGTACCCATGGACAAGCACTGCCCACCTCCGAAGGCTTAGCTGGGAGGCGTCCTGGCGTGGCATCTTGGCAGCGGGGCCAACCAGGAGGATGCACAGACCAATAAGGATCATACAGGTGGGCACAGCACCAATGAGGACCTTGAGGGTGACCACCACTTCTTCTGCTTGCTGGCAGGCTCCTGCCTCATACCCTGCAAACCTGGAGAAACACCACCCTTCCTGTTGGTCAGCTTTGCTGAGCATGGCTCCTTGGGTGCAGCAGTCACAGGCATGGCACCTCCACCCTCTCCTGAAAACTGACTTATAGTCAGCTTAGTCTATTATGCAGGGTGTGTGCAGAGCCAGAAAGGAGTTCAGAGCCCCATAGTCCTGATGATGAGATTCCCCCTACTCCATGGAGTGGAGCATGCACTCCAGACTCATGGCGGGGGGCTCTGGCCTCCTCTTCCCACACCCTCCAGGTCTTTCATGCTTTTGCTATACCCCCGCCCTAGGACTGACTCCAAACTGAGGGTGGAGATGCCCAAGGCTCCTGCGCCTGACAGCTTGGTGAAGAAGACATAGGATGAGTAGAAGATAGTCTCCACGCCTGGGCCGTGATGGTGCTGCCGCTGGAAGTCATCCACCACATCTGGCAGCATGGACCTAGGGGCAGGTGCATGGAGTTAGCCTTCCCCCTTTGAACATCAGCAGCCAGCCTGCCAGGCCTCAGGGGCACAGAGCCTAAGCTGGAGTCCACTCTGCCCAGAATGAGCCCATAGCCATCCAGCAGTATGTCTGTGTTCCCCTCTGTTCTGTTGTTGGCTCCAAAGAAGGAACTGGTGGCCCCACACAGGGAATAGGACAGCAGGAGGAAGAGAGATGCCCTAATGGAAGGATATGAGACCCCCGATCCCCATTCCCTTCATCCAACCTACCAGGGCAGCAGCAACGACACAGCAATGCTCACGCCAGAGACAAAGGCCACAACATAGGCCACGGGTGCAGAGGGCACAGCAGCCAACAAGATAGAAAAAGGCACCATCACCTGGGGAGACAGACCTGTGAGCTGGTCCCTCCACTATTTCCCTGGCTTGCTTTAAGAGGCTCAACCTTTGCTATTCATGATAAGCCCTGCACCTGGTCCTGGGCTAGGCCCAGCAGACCCCAGGAAACACAGGTCTATCCCTGCTGGGCTCAGATTCCATGGTTACCTCCTCGGCGCCCCCCCACCCCCATCAGGCCTTGCTTCCTGCTTCACTCACACAGATCCCAAGCGCAGATGTCCTCTTCCCAAATCGCTGGAGAACCCACTCCCACAGTGGAGTGCTCAGCACGGCTGAGACCTGTGAGCAGACAGCACCATCCCACCAGGGCCCTGAAGCCCACCACTACTCCCAGATCTCAAAGCCCTTGCTTTGATACCCAGCCTCAGACTGTCTGGTTTGAACCAGTAGCCATTGAGTTTGAGCTTGGCCCCAACTCCACCCTCTGCTGGAATGAGACCAAACAAAATATAACTTTAGCCATGAGCCGGGCATGGTGGCGCACGCCTTTAATCCCAGCACTCGGGAGGCAGAGGCAGGCGGATCGCTGTGAGTTCGAGGCCAGCCTGGTCTACAAAGTGAGTCCAGGATGGCCAAGGCTACACAGAGAAACCCTGTCTCGAAAAACCAAAAAAAAAAAGACTTTAGCCATGGAAGGTTCTCCAGTCGGGCTCCCAGCCTCCACCCCCTTGCTCCCCATACCAGGATGGTTAGCACCAAGCTCTGGACATGATCTTGTAGCCGGGAGGCGTGTGTACAGAACAGGACCAGGTAGCTCTGTTCCACCTAAGGAGATGCACGGCAAACAGTCATATGCAGGGAATGGCAGGAACTCCGAAGCCATGTGTAAGAGGACAGTCTCCAGTAGGACAGTCCTTGAACTCAAAGGACCCCCCCCCCCCAAACAGAAATATGAGCCATTCCCAGTGCACTATCCCTGTTTGCATAGCTAAGGTCAAACGGACTTTATTAGACCTCAGGTAATATGAGAGGGTGCCATCCCAGACACCATTAACTTCCTAGGAGCCCCCTCACATGAGCACATACAAGTTTTTCCTCTGGCACCAGCCTCTCTCAGCCATGTGTCATCCCCCATTAAACTAGGCACTATGATGCATGCTTAAAACCACAGCCCTCGCGAGGCAGGAGAATCAGGAGCTGATGACCAGAATCAGCTATATAGCAAGCTCAAGGCCAGCCTGGGCTACATGAGACCCTATTTCAAATGCCCGTTTACAATAAGCACAACAAGAGCTTGGCCAGTGGTACCTGGACGGCAGCTGAGATGAACAAGAAGGAGACCACCAGGTTCAGGTAGGGTGGGTGCCGGGAAGTGATGGCCAGGCCTGTAAAGAAGCTCAAGCCTTCACCCGAGGCTGGGGCAGAAGCAGCTACCAAATGAGAAGATAACACCTAGATTGGCAAAGTCCAAACCTCAGCCCCAGGAGGAGTCCCACTCCCAGCTTCTGCCTCTAATGTCCTCGTTGCACTGCCATACCTGGCTGCTCCTTCACTCCTAGGCACAGCAAACTGCCACATACAGGGTAAGTCAACGCAACCACAGCAGCAGCAATGCAATAGAGGCGAGCCTGCAAGACAGGACAGAACTGCACTGGGGGTAATGCCTCTAGCCCATGGGGGAAAACAGGGGCACCTCTCGATGCCAGAGAAGATCATCATCCCAAGGCCAGGATGCCAGCTTCTGCTCCTTTGGTTCTCTCAGTTAGGTCTAGGGGCTCAGTACAAACTTGCTTTTCTGTTGACTCTGCCCCATATGGAAGGAAACATCCATGCCCATCCTAGTGAGCAAACAGGCATTGCTGCTAACTTCTGCGTTCTAGACCCTGAGGTTACAATGATGAGTAAGGGTTGGGCGGTGGAGAGGAGTAGGCAGATCCACAAGCAGGTAACAGTAGCGTGACATATGGTGATCCGGATGAAATACAAAGGGGGGGGGGGGAACGGAGATAGAGAAACGCATGGAGGTGCTAGCCAATAAGGAATGAGGGCGCTTCTGGGAGTAGGAGGAGGAGGAGAGTCCAGAATGGCTTTCCCAGCTGGGCACCAATCAGTTGCCCCGCTTGGCTCTAATGCTCTGCTTTCACTGTCCTGAAATTGTTCATAATTTTGTATGTAAAAAAACCAAAAAAATTTTTTTTGAGGCAGACTCTTTGTGTTGGCCATGCTGGCCTTTAACTCACTGTGTAGCCAAGGAGGACCTTGCACTTGGGATCTTCCTGCCTCCACTGCCTGGATGCTGGGAGTACAGCTGGGAGCCGTCATACCTGGCTTACCATGCTGAAGGGCTTCATACTTGCTTGACAGACACTCCACCAACTGAGTTGTAACCCAGCCCCTGTGTTTTTTGTTGCTGTTCTTGCCTATTGGTGAGGTGTTTGTTTGTTTTTCACAGAATCACACACACTGAGTACTTTGGGGTTTTTGAGACAGGTTTCATATAGCTCAGGCTGAACTTCAACTAACTATCTGACCAAAGACAGTCTTGAGCTCCTGCTCTTCCTGTCTCAAGTTCCCAGGTGCTAGGATGACAGCTGGGTGCCACCATGAGAGAAGAGAAGCAGGAAAAGGGTGAGGGTACAGTAAGCATCCCCCTTCGAGAAGAGCATCCCTGCAGGAAGAAGTTGACCCCACAGAGGGGAGAGGGGGTCCTAGATACCTCCCACACTTACTGCATCTGGGGAGACAGCAGGGCTTCTGGGGTGCACAGTGTCCTCACACCTCTGAGACCCATGGGCGCTGGACACAATGAGCCCATGGACAGTGGCTCCCATCAGGGTCCCTGCCATCTCCATGGTCATCCCTGAAGACAGCATGTACAAGCTGACATGGCAAGCTGCTGGATCTGAAGGGCAGCAGCTCCCGGCCAGGACACAGAACTGTACTCACGGTATGCAGTGGCAGAGTCTCGTTCCCTGGGGCTGGGTGTGAGGATCATAGTGAGCGCCGTATAGGGTACCTGGAAGAACTGGGATGGCCCCTCAGAGCTTAGGATGGCCCTACCATCCATAATGTCACTCCCCTGCCACTTCACTATGCATAAGCCAGCAGCTACTCTGTCCCACTGAGGTTCTTAAAAGGCCAAATATTCTGGATCTCAGAGCTCCCGGCTCAGAAGCAAGGGTCCTGAGCAGAGCCTGCAGTGGTCATGATGGGTTTCCGAGCACCACTGGGCAGAGCAGAGCAGAGTCCAGGCTCCCAACATCCTTACACTGAAGAGTAATCAAAGCTGGCAGAGGGGCTCAGCAGAACACACTCACCGTAGCCAGGGCCTGGAAGAGGCAGTAGAAGGTGGTATACCAGAGCCCGCGCAGGCTGGTAAACGGGGGCAGGAACCACAGGAAGAAGTAGGCCAGTGCAATCAAGGGCATGCAGCCCAGTGCCCTGTAGAAGCACAGCTGAGGTACTATGCCTATAAACACAGGGGCAAGGACCCAGGAGGGATACCCTGTCTCTGCCCTTTGAGAGGCTCTGGAGCTGAGCACTCTTAGGGAGCCATGGAGACAGTGAGAAGAGAGGGCAATGGACGGAGGGGCATTCACTGTTGGGACTCTGTCAGGGCCCGTGGTGGCGCCATTCCCTGTATTCAGAACCCTGGACCACTTGGGGGCGGGTTACTTAGTGGTAGAGCACAAGCAAGTTGGGCTGCCTCTAGGGCAATGGTTCTCAACCTGTGGGTCAACGGCCCCCTTTGGAGGTCAGATAGCAGGTGTCCTGCATACCAGACATTTATACATTACAATTCATAACAGTAGCATAATTGCAGTTATGAAGTACTAGCAAAATGATTTTATGGTTAGGGGTCACCGCAACACGAAGAGCTGAGTTAAGGAGTCACAGCATCAGGAAGGTTGAGAACCACTGCTCTATGGCCTGCCAGCCCAGCCTCACAGATCTGGGAGCCCTGGAAGTGTCTAGCCCAGAGCCACCTGATGAGGGACAGACGATCTCTAAGCTCGTCTCTGAACTTCTCTGAGTCATGCTCTGACCTAGCTCATCTGCACTGCACAGGCTTTCTTCTAACCATCCCCAGGCTGTGACAGTGACACAGGGCAGCGTGGGAGGGGACTGCTCACCAAGGCATTAGCCGTCCAGATCCTGTCCTTCTGCTTCTGTTGATGAAGAAGCCAGCCACAGGGTCTGCAACTGCCCCAGACACCTTCCCTCCGACCAAGGCAAGTGACACCTGGGCAGCGGGGATCTAAAACCATCAAGAGGACATAGCCAAAGGGTCCACAAAGACAGACAATCCAGCCAGGCCTGCTTGCTTGTCAGGATAAAGATCTGGGAATTCATCTGGGGATAGTGTCATTGTAGAAAAGCTCCTGCCCAGGACATGATTGCAGAAAGCTCTGAGGGACATCACAGCCGGTGAGAAGAGGGGTAAAGCTGATGCCTGCCACCATTTGTTGGTTTTCTTTTTGGTTTTTGATATAGGGCAGTGGTTCTCAACCTGTGGATCGTGACCTCCATATATCAGATATTTACACAGGATTCACAATGGTAGCAAAATTATAGTTATGAAGTAGCAATAAAATAATTTTATGGTGGGGGGGTCACCACAATATGAGGAACTGTATTAAAGGGTCACAGCATTAGGGAGATTGAGAATCACTAAGATAGGGTTTCATGTCTCAGGGTTACTATGTAGACAAGGATGACGTTGAACTTCCAACTGTCTACTATTGGGATTACAGGGTTATACCACTGTGCCCATTTCATGCATACGAGGTAAGCACTCTACTTGTTGAACTACATTCTCCTCCATCTTGTTTTGTTTTGAGACAGGGTCTCATGTAGCCAAAGCTAGCCTCAAACCATGTAGCTGAGGTTGGGTCTGAACTCTTGATCCTCTTGCCTCTGCGCTTCTGCTGAAATGCTGGGATTACAAGTGTCTGTCACCACACCTGGCTATTTTCTCTTTTTCCTAGTACAAGCGGATATAATAAGTATCCCCGAAGAGATGGCCCTCCACAGCAGTTGTTACTAAACTTGGGTCAAAGGGCTATCTACCAAAACCAAAGAGGAGCACGGGGGCATGGAGGTGGGGGTGGGGGGTGGAGACAAGGCAGAAACTGGGGACCACGGGCTGCTGCCCACACTCACCTGTGCCACATCAAGTAGGAAGAGCTGCAGGTAGAAGGCTGAGGCGCTGGAGGCCACCTGGTTGGGGACCCCACCAATGCCATAGCACACCTTTGTACAGACTGAGAGGTGACCATCTCTGTTGTCCTGGGGAAGACACAGGAACTAACCCCTATCCCCAGAGGCACAGAACAGCTCCTCACACCCCAACGACTTCCATAGACATCCTATGTTCACTGATGGCTTGGGGACTCATTTAGCCCCCAAATCTTCCTATGGGAAAGTGAGAGAGAATTAACAACAGAATTCTAAACCATGACCTCTAGACCATTCCAGGGGGAAGTTCTTCCTCACATACTGACCCCATGCTTCCTGCCAGAGCCACGGTCTGTAATGAGTCAGTAATCAGGGTGAGCTGTGGGTTCCTGTATCTTGAATAAATACCTTTATTCTTCTAGGATTTGATTTCATTGTCTGTCAGAAGCAATCTTCCTTCCAGCTTCATAAGGTTGTTGTAATGACTGAATGAGACAGTGGCTCTGAGAAAGAATTGACTGTTTGACATCTGGGTTTATTTTACATGTATTTTGTGTGTGGGGAGGTGTGCATGCACAACACACACGTGTGGGAGGGTGGGAGGGTGTCACAGTATGTTCTTTCCTTCCACTGTGTGGACCTAGGTATCAAATTTAGGTCATCAGCCTTGGTGGCAGGTGCCTTTTACCCACTCAGTTGTCCAATGCCTGTGACTTGCAAGCCACCTCTTGAGCTGCTGGCATCAGTTTGTGATGGGGGTGTGTACACTGCAGACATCAGCAAACCTTACAAATCAGAGCTTTCCCTTTTTCTTCTGGAAAGGCTGTTTATCAATGCGGTGGTATCACAAATAGTCTGAGAGCCTGGAAAGCGGACTATTACAGTCTCTAGCCATCCAGGGGAAACTTAAACATTTGTCTGCCAACTTATAGTCTAAACACAGCTCCTTGCTACTCTCCCACTATGAAAACCGGCTCCGCCCACATATGACACTTTGCATTAAATAACGCTGATGTTTGCCTGGTGGCTCAGGCCACACACCTTGGTCATCCTTGGTTGCTCTTTTCTAATTCCCCTGTCACATCTATCAGGGGAGCCCCTCTGTGTTTCCTCTGCCTCTGGTGTACTCTCCCAGCAGCAGCCAGTGCTCTTTGAGTAAGATAAACCAGACTATGTTGGCTGTCTGTTTAAAACCCAGGATGGCCAAAGGAGCCCACTCTGCTCCCATTCCATTCCTCACTTCAAATAGCTTTCTCAATGGGAGTTTTTTATTGTTCAACCCCTTTGAGACCACTTTGCTTCCTTGGGTTCTTTGTTTTCTCTGGAAGGTACTTGTGTGTCTTTCAAGAGTCAAGTGCTTGCCATTCAGGTACAAGTTTAAATGTTTTTTCCTCAGAGGAATTCCCTGACAACCCACATTGCCTAAACTGTTTGGTAACTCTTATTGATTTCCTACCTCTCCCCACCACCTCGAAGCTGAGAGCATTTGCTTTCTCACTCATTGTGGTGCTTCTAGTACCTAGGCATACAGTAGGTGTTCAATATATGTTTAAAAAGCAAGAAGTGGTCATGAGGACACTGTAAAATATTCTATTTTCAAATACGCTAGGAATCTTTTTTTCATCTTTTGCCTGGGGACAGAAGTCGGGTGGGAGGGAACCAGGACTTTATTTTAGTATCTCCTAGAACCACAGGCAGGCGAGTGGAAGGGACGGCCCTCTTAGATAAGGGCTATCACCCACTTCACATGCTTCCTACCCCGGGAGAAAAACCCACACTCAAGGCTGGGTGCATTCTTCTTCTGACATTTGTGTGAATATTGCTACAACTTTCAGGAAAACTTGGCAGAATCTGGTGTGAGTGGATCGCCATCCCATAGTGAGTCTCGTTTCCCCCTAAATGGGCCTGTGGAAGTTTTAGATAACCCAGGGCCATCAGAACAAATTCCAGCTGAAACGGAGATGATACAGTCTTGTGTCTTCTGAATGATGCTTGGTCTCCTCACCCCATTAGCCCTTTAGAGTCTGTGGAATCTACATTTTATAGACTGGCAAACTGGCTGTGCAACCTAGGCAAGGCACAAAGCCTTGCTGAACTTCAGTTTCTCGACAAGCAAAATGCATATCTATCTATCTATCTATCTAATATATATATATAACTATTATTAAGATAATTAAACACTGGCACCTAATGGCAGTCTTATGGGTTTGTCTTTTTGGTTTTTTTTTTTTTGTTTGTTTTTTGTCATTAATATCACCTCAATTCTCTAAATTTCCCTGGAAAATCAGAGTTCCCAGAGGGTCCTCTACTATCCTCCACCCCCACCTCCACCCCAGTATATGAGTCTTAACATGCTAAACAAATCCTCCGCCACTGGGCTGCATCTCTACTCATCTACTTTTTCTAATTGTTAAGACAATGAGTCTTACTAGGTTTCCCAGACACCAAGGGATCTTCCTGCCTCAGCCTCCCCAGTCAGGAACTGGGACTACAGGGACACTGAGGCATAAGGGGTCTCCCAATTGATGGCCACTCCCACCCCCCATCTGAGATTCCTGAAAGTAAAGACTGAGTCAAGATAGGGATGGAGTATCAACTGAAGTCACAGAAACACCTGCCTTGCAGGTGGAACTGGAGTAGGGACTGAAATTTGCAAGACACAGCCCAGAGACTCTTAAGCCTCCACACCAGCCCCAGCCCTAGCTCTGTCAGTGAAGAGAACGCCGAGGGTCTAAGAATACCTTGGGTCCCTATCTGCCCTCTACCCATGCGTCTAAAGTACCCTGCATCGGCTAAGGAGAACTTAGTCTGCTTAGAAAGGAGAACCTGAGCAGCAGCAGGATTTTGAAGTGAGGCTAAGCCCAAGGGAGCTGTTTAGGAAGAGGACTCCAGGGGGACCTGCAGTCCGGGCACTAGAGATCTGGTCCTTCCTGCTACTTGAATGAAGCCCTGTTGCTTCATGGCAGGGCTCAGGATGCCTTCCTATTTTCTCTGGGGTGTCCCAGTGGCACCAAACTGCACTCTGCCCAACGTCTGGACAAAGTACTATGACAGATGCCTTTCTTCTCTGCCCATAGGAGCGCCAAGCAGCCCAGCTTCCCTCTAGTTCCCCTGGCGCTCACCGAGCCTGGCTCCAGGGTGTGCGGCGGCTCTGCAACACGGTCCGGGCGTCTGTCGGCCACTGCCATTGCGCAGCTGCTCCACACTGCTCCGACAGCCCCAGCTCTCTGGGCGCTATCGCCCCAAGGGTGGATCCGGTCAAGTGGGCGCGGCTGGGGGCCTTGCAGTCAGCCGGGCCTGCAGGAGTCCCCGCCACGAGTTGCCTGAGACAGCGGGGTAGGGCATACCCAGGACCTGGAAGTTTCCTGATTTCCTCTCCTCGCCAAGAAGGAACTCTCCAATTGCCATGCACCTGGGAAAAGCTGCCAAGTCCTCAAGGACTATTTTTTTTTTCTTGGCAGATGTGTTGTAGACAAAAACTCTCAGCTAACTCCCGTGGGTGAAAGCCAGCAAATAAATTTATTCTTTAAACGAAGCAGTACACTCCACTTGTTCAGACTAAAATTATGGCTGAGTAAGTTTTCTGCCTAAACTACCCATTTCCCAGGCTTCCCTATAAGTAACCTGTATGGCTGTGCAACCAAGTCTTGGCCTCTAAATGGAACGTGGGTAGTGCAATATCCCAGGAAGTGCTTTGAGAGGCAAAGGACTACACTGTAAAAAAAGACTCAGAAAACAGCCTTCCTTGTATTATTGGATTGCTGAAACAATAGGCCCCAGAAATTACTCACACGCCCATCCCAAAACACCGCCCCCCAAAAAACTCCTTGGAGCAAAGGACCTGGGCAGCCAGAGGAGGAACTTCTTAAGAGTCCACCTTGGCTGGGCTGGCAAGTTACACTCTCTTGGAGATGGACCTGGGAGGTCACGGCATCTTTGGGTTCCTCCCTCAGTGTGCTCACACTGAATGCACCTCCCTTTTCACTTTTCATGTTTGACTCTTTGAATTGGTGTATGGAGGGTGGATGGTTCAACTTGGTTTGTTGGGGGCATAGGCTGTGATGGTTAAGTCCAGCAACAACAGGTGAGTATAAATATTAGATTAGACAGTTGCTCCTTAGGACACAAGAACAAACTGCACTACTGTAAGATGAAAAGCTTTGTGCTGCAGATAATCACATGTGGCAAGGTAAACGTGTTCTCCCAAGTGTGGGAGTTAACACTCAAAAATTTTAAAGCATTTGTATTGAGATATATGTAACAAAAAAAAATCTCATTTTAAAGTGATACTCCCTGAAGATATCTAAACTATAAGCACATAAAAACATGTCCATGCTGGGTGTCTATGAAGCCCTGGCTGTCCTGGAATTTGCTATGTAGACCAAGCTACCTTCAACTACAGAAATCTGCCTGCCTCTGCCTCCAACTGCTGGGACTAAAAGGCATGCGCTACCACTGCCCAGATGGACTCCCTTTTCAAGGAATGCAAATTTCTAAAATTACATCATGGTTGAATAATATAGTTGAGTACATTTTAAAAAAATCATTCATTCTATTTTTTTGTGCCTGGCAGTACAGTTATCTTGAGATCCCAAGTCAACTTATACTGAGATTATCTTTAGAATATCTGTATTTTATAATTTTTTATTGTAAGCATGAATTGTCTGTGCCAAAGCAATTTAAAACAAATGACAAAGAGCCAGATATGAATGTAATGAGTTACCCGCTTCCAAAGATTCAGTGTGATGAACTTTTTTTTTTTTTTTTTTTTTTTTTTTTTGAGACAGGGTTTCTCTGTATAGCCCTGGCTGTCCTGGATCAGGCTGGCCTCAAACTCAGAGATCTGCCTGCCTCTGCGTACATCACCATGGACCAGCTAGGATGAACAATTTATTACTGAAACGGTTTGTTCTGTGGCAGATAAGAACAAAGGAGTAAACACTATGAATAAGGCTCCATGTAGTTGGGCAGTGGTGGCACACGCCTTTAATCCCAGCACTCAGGAGACAGAGGCATGCAGATCGCTGTGAGTTCAAGGCCAGCCTGGTTTACAAAGTGAGTCCATGACAGCCAGGGGTATAGAGAGAAACCCTGTCTTGAAGGAGAAAAAAGCCTCCATGTTATGTCATAAGAATAAATACAATCACTGGACAGCTATTAAAATGTCAATTTTTACATTTCTGAGTATAAAATGAAAATAACATTGGCTAAAGAAAAGGCATCTAATAATCAATAGATCAAACAATCATTCTCAAACTGAATGACTTAGCCAAATAAAAAATGACAAAAGCATTTACAAGTAACTCTTTTATAACAACTGTAAATTATTTAATAGACCATTTCAACGGAACAGCATTTTATCTTTAACAGTTCACTTAACCATTAGCAAAATACCACATCAAAAATATATTAAGGCACTAAAATAAATACAAAATATTATATTGTCAATGTATGGAAATCTGAAATGTATTGAATGAGTTGTGATAAAGCACGATTATTTTAGCTTTGATAGTGCATAGTAATCTAGCTAGCAAATTAGGATGTCTACAATCAGATGTGTTAATCTCATCTGTAAGGTAAGAAGACAACTGACTGATGACAATTCTAAAGCAGTGACTTAAGTCAAACTGCACCCCAGTCCTGACATGTTTACTTACTTCAAGTTTTGCTTTCTTGGCAATTTATTCTTTCAAAGTCAACTATAGTAAGGAGTCTATACATCAGCAACTTCTGAATTTACAGCTTCTGAATTTTCAAGTAAAAGCTTTATCAAATGATTGTCTTTAAGGAAACCTTTGAGAACATTATTTACACTAACAAACATTTTCAGTTTAAAAAAAAGCAAGTTATTGCTGAAGACCATTCTTCCTGTTAGAGCATCTCCCTGGCATGTCCTCTAATGGACACCCAAGAAAACCTCACTGTGGCTTCTGTTAATTAGAAATGGGAAAATCCACAAAGGAGTCTTCTTTGTAGATACATGAGAAACATTCTTGTGAGAGGCTCCTCACAAAGATCAGAGAACCGTTTATGAATCAGAGCTATGCAAATAGGTTTCATGATAGGCTTATGTGAGACACTCCCTTAGATATCCCTGAACATAGTAACAATCAACAGTTCTTGCCTGTATCTGAAAGATAAAACCACGGATTTTACTATCCTCTTTTTTTTCCTAAAGATTTATTTATTTATGTATATAAGCACTCTATTACATGTATGCCTGCACGACAGAAGAGAACATCAGAGAGAAGAGGGCATCAGATCTCATTATAGATGGTTGTGAGCCACCATGTGGTTGCTGGGAATTGAACTCAGGATCTTTGGATGAGCAGCCAGTGTGCTTAATCTCTGAGCCATCTCTTCAGCCCCCTCTTTTTTCTTTTTTTGGTTTTTCAAGACAGGGTTTCTCTGTGTAGCGTTATAGACCAGGCTGGCCTTGAACTCACAGCGATCCACCTGCCTCTGCCTCCCGAGTGCTGGGATTAAAGGCGTGTGCCACCACTGCCAACTACATGAAGGCTTATTCCTCTTTTTTCTTAAGTATGTAATTATTTGTTTTGGTCAGGAGGGCTCTGATACTGTTATGTAAAGGTTATCGACAAATATTTAATTTTCTATTATGCACATGTCGATTTCCTAGGTAAAGGGCAAAATGAAACTGCTCTCCTTTGTCCTCTATTCCACACTGCCCACCTAAAATCTAGCTTGTGGAAGGCTAGGGAAGAGAGCATCTTTAAAGTAAGGCTGCAGAAGAAAGAGCTGAGCCAGAACATCTACCTATGTACATAGGTTTCCTCTTGTTATTCCTGAGTCTTACCTAAAACCTCATCACACTTCCCAGCCCTGTCCCATCTGCGGATGGGAGGCAAGGAACAGGTTACATCACGAGCAGTTCAGCTTAAGGAGGGACAACCTGAGTAAAATTGGGAAGAGGACAAGCTGAGATGTAGAGGCTGCATTTGGGTGGGGCTGTCCATTGTGGTGAAGGATACAGAGCAGACTCAGACCTGGTACAGAATTCCTGCAGTTACTAAATACCTATGAATCACTTAAGGTTCCAAATGGAGTTGGCACCCACCTCAGACAGTGAACCATGCTTGCAGTAGATGACAGGAATAGACTTGGTTGTTTTGATTTAATGGAGTCTCCTTCTGTAGCCCAAGCTGGCCTTTGGTAATCCTTCTGCCTCAGTCTCCCAAGTTATATGATTATATATGTGAACTATCATGTTTGGCCAGGTATTGGCCCTTTGGGAAGAACTCCTAAGTGACCTTCTGTCAAAATGTCTTTTCTTTTTTTCTTTTTTTTTTTTTTTTTTTTGGTTTTTCGAGACAGGGTCTCTCTGTGTAGCCTTGGCCATCCTGGACTCACTTTGTAGACCAGGCTGGCCTCGAACTCACAGTGATTCGCCTGCCTCTGCCTCCCGAGTGCTGGGATTAAAGGCGTGCGCCACCACGCCCGGCTCAAAATGTCTTTTCTAATCATATAGTGATAGATGTTTCTTTTTCATTCTCAAATAAAAAGTGCTGTTCCAGGCGTGGTGGTGCATGCTTTTAGTCCCAGCACTTAAGAGACAGAGGCAAGAGGATCTTCGTGAGTTCGAGACCAGACTGATCTAAAAAGTGAGTCAGGAAGTCAGGGCTACACAGAGCCCTGTCCCTGTCCCCTGACTCAAAAAACAAACAACAACAAAAACAAAAAATATGTGACAGTGCAACATAGTGAATGTAGAAACAGGTGAGAATCATTTATCTTCATTAAGACACTACATTTTAGGAAAAAAAGAAATACAATGCCACCTTTCTCAATAAATCTTATCATGCTTTGTAAATTATTATTATTTAGTTTAAATTTTAAAAATTTAACATGTATGGTATTTTGCCTGCAGGTAAGTTTATGTAGCACTTGAGTGTAGTGCTCACAGAGCTCAGAAGAGGGAGTTGGATCCCTTGGAGCAGGAGCTTCCGACGGTTGTGAGCTGCCATGTGGGTGCTGGAAACTGAGGCTGGATCCACAGCAAGAGCAGCCAGTGCTCGTGACTGCTGAGCCATCGCTCTAGGAGTGAATGTTGTTACTGTTTAGCGACAGGGTTTTTCCTACGTTGCTTAGGCTGAGCTGAACTCCTGGGCTCAAGTGACCCTCCACTCAGCTTGGTGTGACCTAGAGCTACAGGGCATGCACCCCTGTAGGCAGTTTCGAAGCTACTATTTTTAAATGAATAAATATTTGAAAATTTTGAGGGCTTGTGTGTGTGGTGCTGGGGTCGATTGAACCTAAGGTCTCATATATGCTTGGCAAATACTCTACCACTGAACTACATTCCCAGCCCATAAGATTACATATAGAAGGTATAGAAAAGTGTGTAGGCAGATTAATACTGACATTATACTAAGCTACACAATTTTATTCCTAAAAAAGTATACATCTTGGATACTGTTGCCAAATGAACATTTGAATTCTCTTGCCATGACAGAGTGAAAACTGAGAAACTCTGAAGATGAGGCATAGGAAATATAATAATTCCATTGATTCTTTTAACATGCTATGTGTAATATTTTAATGTATTGCTATTTAAAAACTGAGATAGCTCACACTTATACAATATCTGCTGTTGGAAATAATGTTTGAATGCTGATGCTGTGAATGCTCTGCTAATTTAGATCATATTAAGATTAATGATACAGCTATTTAATATATCGTATCTGCTAACTAGTAGTTGAAAATGGTATTTTTTTTCTGAGTAGCCTTTTGAGAAAAGTATGCAGGCTGTGGCTTCCAGCCATATGTACTCTCCTAACTTGTGATTATTAAAACCCCCATCATAAGGAATTAAGTAGTGCTCAAAGCACAAACTCAGTCACACTGACTTCTGTCTCCCACTTCGGCATGTCCACTTCCAACCATCATTTCTCTCAGCCTCTCGAAATCAAAACTATCAGAGTTTTCTAAAAGGCTCGGCAGTTTTCTGGAGTCTCTGAATGATTACAGCATTCTGCAAATCTGCTTCCTCCAATGTGAGAGTCTCATCCAGAAATCTGAGGAAAGGAAGAGCTGTTGCCAGGGCAAAAGGAGGGCTTCTCTGGGATCCCTGGTATTTTTCAATGAAGTCTTTGATGTGGCTCACCCTGCAAAACAGCACAAACGATTAACTTATGAAAATCCAAATTATCTAATGTAAGGTAGCACATTACCTTGTACAGATATTTGGATTTGTTAAAATAGAGAGTAGAGTAAGTTTTATATGACACAACTAGTCATTTGCTGTTGCTTTTAAAGGAGTGCTGGGATTATGGGCCAGGGCTGAATTTGCATGCATGTGATACCACGCCCAGTTTATACGGTGCTGTGGACTGAACCCAGGGCTTCAGCATCCTAGGCAGGCACTTTACCATCTGAGCTGCACAGCTACATTCATTTGTGAATGAACCCAGAGGCTCATGCATGCTGGCCAAGAACTCCTACTACTCAGCCAGAGCCCAAGTTTTGTTACCTTTTAAATTTGTTGTCCCTGTCCCTGTCTCTGTGTCTTCAGCCCATAATTGTTGTAATGTTGAACATCGTTCAAAGTTGTCTTTGCTCAAAGCTCATCACTGTGTGTTTAAAGGAAATTGCACATGGCACTGATCAAAACTAAGATGCCTTTTTTCTAGCCCAGCATTATTTTATTACTAGTTAAAATAATTTATTCTCCTGAGTGTGTGTGGATGGGCCTTCTCTATCCACCTTACTGAGGGATCTGACTCACCATTCCAGGCTTACGCAGCAGGTGCTTTTAAAAAAAAATTTACCACTGAACCTACTTGCTGGTCCTATGAAATTTCTAAAATAAAAATGATGCCATGGGGCTGGAGAGATGGCTGAGAGGTTAAGGGCACTGGCTGTTCTTCCAGAGGTCCTGAGTTCAATTCCCAGCAACCACATGGTGGCTCACAACCTTCTATTAATGAGATCTCCTGCCCTCTTCTGGTGGGCAGGCATACATGCAGGCAGAGCACTGTATACATAATAAATACGTCTTTGTAAAAAGAAATGATGGCACAATAGTTTCCTTTCTTCCCCTTCTCCCTTCCATTTCCTTTTCTTTTGCAGTGGTGGGGATCAAACCCAGGGCCTGTGCATGTTAGGCAAGTGCTCTATCCCTGAAGCTACATTTACAGCCCTCAAAAATATTTTAACATTTGGAACTTCTGTATTTATTGAAACAGAGTCCTTTTAGATTTAGTTTTGCAAGCATTTATCAAATCACTCAAGTACTTCCACAAAGAACAGCATCATGAGCACACCAAGTAGGTAAGATTTGAACACTACTGAGACTCAGACCCCAGGCACTTCTGGTTCCACCACAAGGTTAGTGACGTAAACCTTTTTGTACTTTTCTTTTTTTTTGTTTTTGTTTTTTTGAGACAGGGTTTCTTTGTGTATCCTTGGCTGTCCTGGACTTGCTCTGTAGACCAGGCTGGCCTCAAACTCACAGAGATCTGCCTGCCTCTGTCTCCTGAGTGCAGGAATTTTAAAGGCGTGCACCACCACGCCCGGCCCTTTTTCTGTTCTTTTCAATGATGGAAATTAAACCTGAGGTTTTGTGCAAGCACTGGAATGTATCTCCAACCTTATTTTTTTGTTTTGTTTTGTTTTTTCGAAACAGGGTTTGTCTGTGTAGCTTTGGCTGTCCTGGATTTACTTTGTAGACCAGGCTGGCCTCCAACTCACAGTGATACACCTGCCTCTGCCTCCCAAGTGCTGGGATTAAAGGCATGTGCCACCACAACCGGTGATTTTTTTTAATCCATTTTTTTCTTTTCTTTCTTTCTTTCTTTTTCTTTTTGTGCTTTGAGACAGGGTTTCTTTTGTAGTCCTGGCTGTCCTGGACTTGCTTTGTAGACCAGGCTGGCCTCCAACCCATAGAGATCCACCTGCCTCTGCCTCCTAAGTGCTGAGATTAAAGGTGTGCACCACCACTGCCCAGCAAAATCTAGTTTTTCAAGGCAGATTTTCATGTAGCCCAGGCTGGTCTCAAATTTGCAATGTTACTGAGAATGTCTTTGAAGTTCTGATCCTCCTGCCTCTATTTCCTAAGCCTGGGATACATAAGATCCTAGCACAAAAACAAATGAACAAGAAGACAAAGATGAGAAAAAAATAATAAATAATCTAAGCTGCAAATCTAAGCTGAGCCTGGTGACACAGGTTAGTAATCCCAGTTGCTATGGAGGCTGAGGCAGAAGAATTGAAGTTCAAAGCCTGGCTGGCAACTTGGTGAGGACTGTCCCAAAGTTAACACAAAAAAACCCAAGATAATTCAGTGATAGAATATTGCTCTGAAAACTCAACCAACCCACCCACCCACCCTAAAGAAGAAATGCAAATTTTAAAGGCTACAACCGTGTGTAAAAGCACTTGTTACCAAACCTGACACCTGAGTGAGATACCCAGGACTCACAAGATGGAAAAAGAGAAGACTCTCACGTCATTCTCTGACACCACAGCCAGCACACAAACTCATGCTCATCACGTGCTCCCTACCCACACATGCTCATCATGTGCTCCCTACCCACACGCCCATTCGCAAAAGATAGACAGATAAAAAGAGGATTGGAAGACAGACAGACAGATAGAACGAATGTTAAAAAGCAGACTACATATTGAGGCCAGCATGGTCTACAGAGTGAGTTCCAGGACAGCCTGGGCTATACAGAGAAACTGTCAACCCCCCCCCCCCCCGCCAAATCCCCAAACCAAACAAAAACAAAAGCAAAGTCTAACCGGGCATGATAGTACACGCCTGCATGTATTCTTAGCAGAAGAATGGCTAAGGCAGTATTGAGTTGAAGTCTAGCCTGAATTATAGAGAGAGGTAGGTCAACCTGGGCTACCTAGCAATCTCCTGCCTCAACCAAGCAACCAACCAAAAAACAAACAGCCCATGCAAGCTGATTAACTATCCTCTTAATAAACACTATAGGCCAGTAGAGATCTTAACCCTCCAATGGTGAGGAAGACATTTTATCCCCTGGAAGCTAAGTTATTCAGAAAAATAAAATAATTTTATATAAATTTATAGATATACAGAGCAAACTGGATGTCATTTGGACAATGGGAAAAGAGAATTATGTGTGTCTAGGAGTTCAAAATGGACCAGGGTGAGACTGGGGCTTATAAAAACAGATGTAGAAGAAAGTGCTTTAGCAAGTAAACACATACTAAGAAATTAAAAAGTACCTGGGCATGGTTGCACACACCTTTAATCCCAGCACCTGCAGAGGCACATGGATTGCTGTGGGTTTGAGGCCAGCCTGGTCTACAAAGTGAGTCCAGGACAGGCAAGGCTACACAGAGAAACTCTGTCTCAAAAAACAAACAAAACAAAGGAGGGGGGGAGATTAAAAGGTAAAATAGATCAATTCCTAGCTCTAGCTGGAGATTTCAGTGTAGCCTTCTTGGCAATGGATAAGTAAGTAAATGTTGTAGATATGTATCATGAAGGAAGTCCTGGGTTTGGTCCCTAGCTTTGGGAGTATGTGTTGGGGAAGAGGTAATTTAAAATTTCTTTTTATTGCATTTTATTTTTTGGAGTTTTTCAAAACAGGGTTTCTCTGTGTAGTCTTGGCTATCCCAAACTGTCTTTGTAGACCAGGCTGGCATCTAACTCAGAGATCCTCCTGTTGCTGCCTCCCAAGTGCTGGAGTTACAGGCATGTGCCACCTCGCCCATCTGGAAGCAGTAATTTAAAACAACGGTGAGCTAGCAGAAAGGAGAACAGACCAATGAACATAGTATAGAGAGTCCAGAACAGTCACAAGCATCTGATTTATAAACGACGCCATGGGAGGGAAGAGGATAGATAGAACACTAAGGAACAGGCGAATTCCTACTCAAGAGACTGCCACTTGTGTCTCTACCTTGATGGTTTA
This sequence comes from Acomys russatus, assembly GCF_903995435.1. NCBI lineage: Eukaryota > Metazoa > Chordata > Mammalia > Rodentia > Muridae > Acomys > Acomys russatus. The sequence goes on from NC_067137.1 coordinate 26,053,951, forward strand.
AGTGGGAGACAGAAGGAGCAGATCCAGAGTCAGCGACCTGCAAAATGAGCTCAGCTGAGCTCCACAAAGCCATACCAGGAAACACAGGTCAAAGACTTTGAAATGAGGGTTGTGCTTTTTCTAACAATATAAATAGAATTATAGTGAACTTGTTCTATAAACTTTTTTTTTCCCTTTTCTGAGACAGGGTCTCACCGTGCAGCTTTGGCTGGCCTAGATCTCACTATGTAAACTAGGCTAGCCTAACTCATAAGAGATACACCGTCTGCCTCCCAAGCCATGGTGTTAAAGGCCTGCACCACCACAACCTGCCCTGTTCTATAATTTCTTAGAACTCAGTATCATGTTTTTTAGGATTTTTTGTGACAGTAGTGTACAATAGGAAGACTGACAACACATTTGCACGAATAAACTTAAACTTGGACTACTGGCAATAAAAACAGAATGGATAAACAATTATTTATAAATGATAGAATACAGTAGACAAAAAGAGTTTGGCTGGAGCTGGAGCTCACTGGTAGGGCATATATGCCTAGTGCGTGTGAGTATGGTACCCAGCAACAACAACAACAAAAAAGCCAGAAGAAACAGCTACAGTGCAGAAGCCCAACTCAACACCCAAAACATGCTATTAGAACAAAGCAAACAATACCCTAGACTGCAAATAGTAGAATCTAAGAATCCTATGATGCACTGACACAATACATTTAGACAGCTATTTATTAAAAGCCTTCATTGGTTCTCAAAAATCAATGTTGTCTAGACTTAAATGAAGAAATGAAATTTAAAACTGGAAAACAAAACAGATAAGTAGACAACAAATGACTGACCTATGAGAAACATTAAATCTTTGGACGGTCCTTTCCCCATTGGCTAACCAGATCTGGATCCTGGTAATGGGCTCCAAATTGTTCAGTGAGACAGCAGACAACGTGTTTTGATTGTCAACCTCGAGACTCTTTGCTTTAGAAACGATTTTTGGTGTAGCACTAAAAAAATCCAAACAACAAAGTCAGATACATATGTTTTCATTATTATAAAGATTATACATCAAGCTCATTTACTGCAAGAGTTTTATAAATCACAGCTACTCCCTCAGTAAGAAAAGTTAGTTATGGTCACAACATATGATGTTCTAGGAAGCAAAGGAAAATATGCCCATTGAATTAATCTGTAAATTTACAGAATGACATGTAAATTAGCAATACCCTAGATACAGGATGAATCTCTAAAAGAAATTAGAAATTCTCTGTAGAGGTTAGCCCCTGAGTTATTAAGGAAACCAAAGCAAACAAAAAATTTTGAAAGGTACACCTATAAGTTCCTATATGTAAAGTTGAAAGTGTATATACCTTCCCACTACTGATAACTGAGATATGACATTTATAAAAAGCCAGGTGGCCTCATATCTAGTCTCTGTCACAAAGCTTTGACACTGATACTGTATCATGTATATTATTATGTTTAATATTTTAAAATTCAGCAGTCATCCTAGAACAAAGTGGGTGGGCACTAGAAGCCATAAGATTTTTCCAGAGCAGAGGAAAAACTAGAACTTTACTATGAGAGAGTTAGCAGAGGTGCTCTAGTGGTATGAACGAGGGAGAAAAAAACTGATTTACCTAATTCTGTCCTTAATAGGAACTTGTGATCTGAGGCCCCCACCAAATGCCCAAAATTAGTATTGTCTTATATTAATATTTACTAAGGTAAATAGGCCTTAGGAATCCTTATAAAAATTAATACAAGGGCCTGGGTATAATATAAGGGCCTGGGTATGTACCTCAGTTGGCAGAGTGCTTGCTCAACATAGACAATACCCCTTAAAACTGAGCATTTGGCAAACATCATAATCCCAGGACTGGGCAGGTGGAGGTAGGAGGATCAGAAGTTCAAAGCCACCTTTGGATACATAGAGACCCTGCCTAAAACAAACAGAGCAAACCAAAACCAAATCAACCTTACAAAGACAACCTGACTTGGGAACTGGGGATGTATTTCACTAGTTAAGTACTTTCTTTGCCTCACATGTGTATGTATGGGCCCTAGGTGTGACCCTCAGCACCAGGAAAAAAATCCGTTCTACCAGGAGAAATATTAAGTTCTGTATGGTCAGAGTAATGAGAGGACATTTGTCACGGAAAGCACAGATGATAGCCACACTCACCTTCCTAGTCTGTGGCCCTGCCCTGAGAAGGGCTGGAACACAGGCTTTGTAGACACACACACTTCATTTTTCTTATCTTCAACTTTAACATCCACCTCCTCTTTATCAAAAACTCCCCGTAATTCTGAAGGTAACTCCCTTTGAAAGAAAAGAAAATGAAAAAACTCCTGTTTTCACTTTCTCTGAAATATACATTCTATATGCCAAAAGAACATGATCTGTAGAAGTGTAATGTATCGGTTGAGGGGGTAGTTTAGCTGGTAGAACACTAGCCTAGTATGTGCGTGTCTTGAATTTAATCTCTTGCACCACATATATGAGGCACAGTGGCACATGTTATAATCTCAGCACTTGGGACACAGAAGCAGGAGGATCAGAAGTTCAAGGTTATCCTTGACCACATGACATGGTTGAGGTCAGCCTGGACTACAAGAGACCCTTGAAAAAATAAATAGGACTGGTAAAGGTGCTTGTTACCAGACCTGACCATTGAGTTTCATCTCTAGAACACACATGGTGGAAGGAGAGAACCAGCTCCTGCAAGCTGTCTTCTGACTTCTAATATGAATGCCATGGCACAAAGGGGTGTTTTGTTTATATGTATGCATGCATGTATGGATAAATAAATGTTAAAAACTTAAAATACATGAAACAAGAAATAGAAATGATATATAATACCTCTACAATGAAATAATGGAATGTATTTAAAGTAATATCACCAAATAATATGAATACACAAACCCTAAGAGAGATAATTTTAAAGGCCATATATTCAGTTTTATAGCATTATCTAGAATAGTATTAAATTCATAATACTTGATTATGTTTTGTTAAATTTAAATAGTTTGGTGTTGGTGTGTGTGTGTGTGTGTGTGTGTGTGTGTGTGTGTGCATATGCTTATGTGTATGGTAGTACTTGTACCTACAAACATGGGCATGAAACCCAGAGAAAGGTACTAGGTGTTTTATTACTTCCCGCCTTACTCATCTAAGGCAGAGTGTCTCAGTGAACCCAAAGCTCATGTTTTTAGCTAGCCTGGCAGCAAGTAAGCACCAGCAATCCTTCTGTCTCTGCTCTGCAACAGTGCTGGGGTTACAGATGCATAAGACAATGACCATCAGGTCCTCACGGGTGCAGAGCGGGTGTTCTGAACAACTGAGTCATCTCTACCCCACGTAAAGATTATTATTGTTGTGTGTATGTATGATGTACATGTGCAAATACAGGCATGTGGGTGCCATGGCATGTGTAGAGACCAGAGGACAACTGTTGGGAATCCGTTCTCTCCTTTCACTCTGGATTCTGGTATTTGGAGGTCTTCAGGCTTGATTGGGAAAAACTTTGATCAGATGAGCCATATGAAAGCCCATTAGTTTTTAACATTTAAAAAAAAAAAAGTGACCAAAGGACTAAAGATGAGTAGAAATATTAAGCTTCAGATTATTTGTTTTTTTGAGATAGGGTCTCATGTATGGCAGGCTAATCTTAAATCGCTGATTCATGGCTCTGCCTCCTGAATGCAGAATTACAGGCATATGCCACCATACTTGGCTAGTTGTGGTTTTCATTTTTGAGACAGGTTCTGACTCTGTAGCATAGGCTGGCCTAGAATTCCTAATAGTTACTACTTCTAGCTTCAAAGATATGACAATCCTCCTGCCTTAGCCTCCCGAGTATATAGGTTATAGAAGGGACACTTTGTTGGCTCACCTAAGTTTTTAATAAAAATACAGATTTACAGCTAGGTGTGACAGCATACACCTTTGATCCCAGCACTTGGGAAACAGAGGCAGGGGGATCTCTGAGCTCGAGGCCAGCCTGGCCTACAAAGTGAGTTCTAGGACAGCCACAGCTATACAGAGAACCCTGTCTTGAAAAAAACCAAAGCAAACAGATTTATTTTGATAATGACAAAGGTGAAATACAAACTACTACTACTGAGTTAAAAAAATTTTTTTTCACATTTCATCCTCCTCCTCCTTTTTTAAAATTTGGTTTTGCAAGACAGGGTTCCTCTGTGTAGCCCTGGCTGTCCTAGACCTTGTTCTATAGACCAGGCTGGCCTCAAACTCAAAGATCTACTTGCCTCTGCCTTCTAAATGCTAGGATTAAAGGCATGAGCATCCATCACCCGGCTCACATTTAATCTTTTTGGGGGGGTTTCGGACAGGGTTTCTCTGTGTAGACTTGGCTGTCCTGGACTCACTCTGTAGACCAGGCTGGCCTCGACCTCACAATGGTCCGCCTGCCTCTGCCTCCTGAATGCTGGGATTAAAGGCGTGTGCTACCACCGCCCAGCACATTTCATCCTTTTAAAGATGTAAATAAAAGAGATTGGCTCCAGCCCCAGGCTTTGTCTAATATTTCAGATACCTTTTCTTGTTATTTATTTGTTTGTTTGTTTTTCGAGACAAGGTCTCTCTTTGTAGACCAGGCTGGCCTCAAACTCACAGTGATCCACCTGCCTCTGCCTCCTGAGTGCTGGGATTAAAGGTGTGGGCCACCACGCCTGGCTTCTTGTTTGTTTTTAAGATGGGGTCTCTCTATGTAGCCCTGGCTGTCCTGGAACTCCCTATGTAGATCAGGCTGGTCTCAAACTCAAGCGATCCACTGGCCTGCTTCTGGAGTGCTAGGACTAAAGGTGTAGGTCACCACACCCAGCCTAAATATTTTTTATACGTGTAATAACTCAATAATCAGATTTTTAAAATTTTGAGTTCAAATATCTAATAAGGAATATGGGCACAGAACATATAAAAATTCTCAGCTAGGCATGGTGGCACATGCCTTTAATCCCAGCACTAGGGAAGCAGAGGCAGGCGGATCTCTGTGAGTTCAAGGCCAGCCTGTTTTACACAGAGAAACCCTGTTTCATAAAACTAAAAACAAAACAAACAAACAAACCAACAAAACCAAAAAATCATCAACAACAAAAACCTCTTATGGTTTATAGCTCAGTGGTAGAACAATGGTCCTGATGTGCAAGGCCCAAGTTGGATTCTCTCTGGAAATGGGTTGGGTGAAGCAAATAATCTAATATTTAATAGGCAAAGAGTCTGGAGAGATGGCTCAGTGGTTAAAAGCACTGGTTGCTCTTGTGGACCTGGGTTGGATTTCCAGAACCCACATGACAGCCCACAACCATCCAGTACTCCAGACAAAGAGTTTGACACTTTCTTCTGACTACCATGGGCACCATGCATGCATGTTGTGCACGTACATTCAGGAAAAATAACAATACACATAAAATCATAAAATAAATACATCTAGAAAACAGGCAAAAAAAAAAAATGGACAAATAGTTTAGATAGACATTTCTCCAGAGAAGATTTATAAATGGCTAATAAACACAGAAAGACCATCCAACACTACTGGTCATCAGGAAAATGAAAAGAATCAGAATAAGACATTTTTCCTACTTATAAGAAAAGCTATAATTTAAAAAGAATGACATGCACAGACATTAGTGGAGACAGAAAAACTGCAACTCCCGTAATTGTTGGTGCATTGCTAGGGCTGTTTAAAATGGCATAGCCACTTTAGAGGTTAAAGACAGCACTGACATTGTTTGGAGATGTATATGTACAACTGGACACGGTGGCCCACATCTGTAATCTCTGTGAGTTCAAGGCCAGCTTGGTTTACAAAGCAAGTCCAGGACAGCCAAGGGTACACACATAGAAACCCTGTCTTGAAAAAGAAAAAGAAAAGAAATATATATGCATGTGCATACGTCTAACTAAAAACACATAAAAACTTAGCCAAGGGCTGGAGAGATCCGCAGTTAAGAGCATAGTCTATTCTTCCAGAGGACCCAAGTTTGGCTCACAATGTCCTCTAACTACAGTTCCAGGGGATATGATGCCTCTGGTCCCTCCAGGCATTCACACATGTGTACAATGCATTCTTTCCCCTTGCATACACATAATTAAAAAATACATTGAAAAACAAAAACTTACTTGTGTTAGTGATACGTGCCTGTAAACCTAGCATTTGAGTGGTAAAGAAAGAAGGATAAGGCCAGGCGTGGTGGTGAACGCCTTTAATCCAAGCACTCGGGAGGCAGAGGCAAGCAGGTTGTGAGTTCGAGGCCAGCCTGGTCTACAAAGCAAGTCCAGGACAGCTGGGGCTACCCAGAGAAACCCTGTCTCAAAAACAAAAAACAGAAAACAAAAACAAAAACAAACAAACAAAAAAGGAGCATCAAAGAAGCAGAAACAAAGGCAGAGAGTGTGGGTCAGAGATGGTGGAGACCAAGTCAAGGGAGACTAGAGCTGTGCAGTCTAGGACAGCCAAGGCTACACAGAAAAACTGTGTCTTGAAAAACCAAAGGAAGGAAGGATAAGGACTCAAGGTCATATTCAGTAGTAAACTTAGGTTAGCCTGGGCTATATGAGACACAGAAATCTCTCCAAACCAATGACTTCATACAGGGTATGTGAGTGTAGCTCAGTAATAGGGGACTTGCCTAGCTTGCATAAAGCTCTGACTTTGATCAACATCCCCATAAAAAAAAAAACAAACAAAAAACCTAACAAACAAAAAGCAAAACACATGCACAGAAATAGTTGTAGTAGCATTATTTATAAAAGCTCTAAATATGAAAATGACCCAAACATCTTGCCAATGATAAACAGACAAACTGACACATATCTCACGATATAGTCCTGGCTGTCTTTGAACTCACAAAGATCTGCCTTCATCTGCCTTGAGAATGCTAGGATTAAAGGTATGCAGCACCATGGCTAGCCAGATACTTTTTGTAGTAATACAAGTGGATATCTATGAGTTTGAAGGCAGCCAGATCTACAAAGTGAGTCCAGAACAGCCAGTACTACACAGAGAAATCCTGTCTCGGAAAAACAAAACCAAAAAACCCAAAACAAAACAAAATAAAAAGAAAGAAAAGAACTAGTATGCTTGTGAATTAGTAAAGGGCACAGTCATCATTACAGGCGCTTCTCTCATAGAGCCTGCTCACCCCTTTTTGATGGAGTTCAGGAACTGCTGACTTGCACCATCAGAGTAACTTCTAAAATCATCGTTGACAGTGAATCCATTTTTCCACAATTTTATATTTATATCTACCTACAAGGCAGTAAAGGAAGAGAAGCATTGTTAATAAAGGATGATAGTAGCAAATGAAGCCCTCCTAATTGTTTCCTATCACTGTAGTTTTCAAAATTATTATTTTATGTATATGATCCTTTTGGCTACATGGATATCTGTGCACCAGTTGAGTGCAGTGTTCACAGAGGCCAGAAGAGCGTGCTGGAGCTGAAGGCACAGTAGGTTGTGAGTCACCATATATGTGCTGAGAACTGAACCCAGACCCACTAGAAGAGCAGCCAGTACTCTAAACTGTTGAGCCATCTCTCCAGCCCCCTATCATTATATGTTCTATATGTAATAAGCAAACATCAAATAGAAAAATAATCATGTATTTACATAAATAATATGGTTTAAAATTCATTAGTAATAACTTGGGATAACTCACTTGGAAAAAAGTTTTGTGCCATGTTGTAACTCAAAGGACAACTGGCGAAAAGCTTTTTAGACTCTCACCAGTAAGAGGACTTCATCTGAAATGATTCTGAGCATGAAAAATATGCAAGGACGGCATGGTGATGTACGCCTGTAATTCCAGCACTTGGGGGTTGAGATAGGAGCACTGTGAGTTCCAGGATCTGGCCTGGGCTAAAAACCAAGTGCCAACCAGGTGAGTCTGAGCTACAACGTGTGCTCCCGCCTCAAAAAGCAAACAAGCTGGGCTGGAGACATAGGTTAGCAGCTAAAAGTGTCTACTGTTCTTACAGAAGACAAGGGTTCAGTTTCAGCCCCACATGATGATGGCTTCCCTATGCAGGTGTACATGCAGGCAGAGCACTGTATACATACGAGTTTCCCTACATAAAAGTATGCCTGTTGATATTTACATATCTCTTCATAGATGGAAAAACAGAAAACACCATAATTAAATTATCCAAAACCACTTGAATCTAATGAGCCTACATTCAGGTACACATGTACATATATTCATACAAAACACCCAAACACATGAAATAAGCAAACCTAAAACAAAACATTTAGAGTATATATGTGTCTATATAGGTCCAAGGCAACTTATGGGAGTCAGTTCTTGTGGGAAGAATTGTAAGCAGGTGCCCTTACTCAGTGAGCCATCTCTCACCACTCCTCTATTTTTTGAGACAGACTCTCTTACAGAATCTGGATTTCACCAATTCAGCTAGACTGACTGGTCACCAAGTCACAGGGACTCTCTTCTACCTCTGCTTCTGCAGCCCTGTGAGTCCGTGGCTTTTTATGTGGCGGCTGCAGGCCCAGTCGTGTTCCTTACACCTGTAAGTTCGTCTGTAAGGCGAACACTCTCTAACGGTCCTCACACTTATGTCTGTAAGGCGAACACTCTCTAACGGTCCTCACACTTATGTCTGTAAGGCGAACACTCTCTAACGGTCATCACACTTATGTCTGTAAGGCGAACACTCTCTAACGGTCATAACACTTATGTCTGTAAGGTGAACACTCTCTAACGGTCCTCACACTTATGTCTGTAAGGCGAACACTCTCTAACGGTCATCACACTTATGTCTGTAAGGCGAACACTCTCTAACGGTCATCTCCCTAGCTTCCTTCCATCCTAGCAGTCCAGCCTTGAATTTACTGTATAGCTAGAGACAACTCTACACTTCTCCCGACTCTCCATCTCCCAAGTGCTGGGATGACAGATGCTTACTACCTTGACCAGTTTATGCAGTGCTGGTGTTGACTGAACCCAGAGCTTTGTGTTTGCTATGTAAGCATGTCACCACCTGAGCTACATCCTCAGCCCCATCACTGTATTGTTACAGTATTTTGTATCCGTTAGGCCTACAAAGCAAATAACTGACAAAGGAAGACTGAAACCTACTTTAAAGCTGCCAGCACTTCGCCAGGCAGAGTCTGAACTGATTCTAATCTACTCGTAAACTAAACAAACTACTCTAAACCTTATAACATACATATATTCCAAGCACTCGCCACTATGACCCCTGGGCCGGTCCTGGTCAAGTCCCCACCATCTTCCTCCAATCACTGTCCCTTTCCCAACCGTCAAACTTTCTCCTCCCCCCCAAGGAAGTCCCACCTCCCACTTCCTGTCCTTCTGCCCAGCTGATTGGCTAAACAGCACTTTATTGATGGTTGATACATTCACTCAGCATTCCTCCACAATTCCCCCTTTTAGTCTAAAAAAAAAAAAAACTTTTTACCTATGCATTTATATAATTACACCAATATATAATATATATACACAAGAACCACAAAACAATCATTGTGTTTATGTTATAATGTTTTGCTGTCTTCAACCCCATCAGAGACTTGAGAAGGAATAAAATTAATTAGCTGAGTAAATAGGAAGTGCAGGTTAGCAGCTTCCAAAATGAGAAAGAAAAGAAAAAAAAAAAAAAAAAAAAAAAAGACAGAGACACTTTGCTACCTGAATAGTCACTCGAAACTCGTTAACATGTTGGAGCAGCATTTTCAGCCTTCTGGCCCACTTTATCTGACAGACATGTTTGTGAAACAGGGACTATTGAGGACTTGCCTGCCCTGTCTTGGCAGAGTTAGGCCGTCAACTCCACCTACATGCAAGTTTGCCCATTTCAGGCAGAATTCCGTCTGTGGCAGACAATAAGGACATTTTTGCCCAGGGGTGGGTTTGCCACATCTGAAGCATCTCCATATGTAGGTTCCTCAATGCTTATTACCTTCTTTGAGGCAGGCTAGGTGTTGCCAGGAGTCAACCTGTCTCATTTTCAAAGACTCCTCAAAATAAAATATCTTTAAATGCCATATTCTGTAGGTCTCTGATGTTTTTGAAGACTTAATCTAAATATTTTAGCTTATCTGTCTATTATCTATTTATCCACACAGTATTCCTGAGAGTAACATTTGCTTGGTTTGTAAATCAAGCAAGTAATACAATAATTTTAACTGGCTGCTCTGATTCCTGCTCAGAGCAATAGCTTTACCTACCATTACTTTCCTGGCATCTGTGCAAATTCAACATAATGAAAACGGTTTTTAAAAAAGTAGCTATTATTATTACAAAAATAGTTTTGACTTTAGGAATAATTAACACTCATTTACCTGTTTCTTCTGTTCAGTGGAGGACGAGCATTTGGCACCAACCTTCTCTGCTTCCTCAAAAAGGCTGTGAGCAAAATAGTCACAGTCCTTTTGTTGATTATCATTGAGGGGCTGATTGTCAGGAGGTCCTGTTTCACAAACCCTAAAAATAAAATAAAATAAAATAAATCAAATATTGTTACCTCTAAGTTAATAAGTAGGTGATCTTTGGGAAAGACTACTTGCTGTGTAAGGCATCTTTTGTATTTTAGGATGTCTAGCAGGGCCCTTGACCTTTATCCATACAGTACTGATAACAAGAACAGTGTGAAAGGCAGGAATGATAACAAAGTAGAGTTATAAATATGTATGAAAATGCTATCATAAGCCCACTGCTTTGTAACTTAAAAAGTTAATGTAAAAGCTCCCAAACTATATGACCATTCGCACCTTACTAATGTGCACAAGCATGTGAATGTGTGTGCATGTGTGGAAGCACGTGTGGAAGTTGGAGAACAGCTTGAGGAATGGTGGAAATTGGTTACTACTGTGTGGGTCTCCAGTATCAAACTCAGGCCATCCAGCTTGTCCACAAGGGAGCTGCCACACTTGCCCTAGAATTTAAAAAAAGAGTTTTTAAAAAGAGGTCACTAGGAGGCTAGAAAGATGGCTCGTAGGTTAAGAGTGAGTTTGGTTTCCAACACCTACAAGTGGCAGTTCACAGTTACTGTAGGTAAAGATCCAGCATATTTCATGTTATTTCTGGCCTCTGAAGGTACCTGCCCATGCATACAACAACTCTACACAGAAATAATTAAATCTTTGAAAATTTTTTTATATTCATTTTCGGTTTTTCAAGACAGGGTTTCTGTTAACACAAAGCCCTGGCTGTCCTGGACTCTGTAGACCAGGCTGGCCTCAAACTCACAGAGATCCACCTGCCTCTGCTGAGATTGAAGGCCTGCTCCACCATGCCTGGCTTGAAAACTGATAAAATGTAACAGTTGCTAACCAATCTCTACCTTATGTGCTAAATAACTAAAAATATCTTTATAAATGCCTAATGTGTCTAACAATAGTCCAAAAGTACAAAAAAAGTACACTTTTATCCAGGTATGGTAGGGAACACCTGTAATCCCAGCACTCAGGAGGCAGAGGCAGGCGGATGCTGTGAGTTTGAGGCCAGCATGTTGTACAAAGTGAGTCCAGGACACCCACGGTGACACAGAGAAACCCTGTCTCGAAAAAAAAAACAAACAAAAGTACACTTTTTATTTTAGGAGACAGGGTCTCATATATCTCAGACTGGCCTCAACTCTATGTAGGCAGAGTGATCTTGAACTATTGCCTCCATCTACCAAGTGCTGGATTTACATGGTACTGGGGAGTGAACCCAGGGCCTAATGAATGCAAAGCAAGGACCCTACCAACTAAGGTATATGTTCAGTACGATGTTTTTAAAGAAGATTTATTTACTTACTATGTATACAGTATTCTGCCTGCAAGAGGGCACCAGATCTCATTATAGATGGTTATGAGCCACCATATGATTGCTGGGAATTGAACTCAAGATCTTTGGAAGAACAGCCAGCGCTCTTAATCTCTGCACCATTTCTCCAGCCCCAGGTATTTTATTTTTGAAGGATTCAAAATAACATTTTTATTACTCCCCACCACATATTCTCATTATTTTGCCAAAGACGGTCTCAAACTACTGGTTTCAAGCAGTCTTTACTTAGCTTCCCAAGATGCTAGGACCTTGAACTTCTGATTCTCCTGTCTCCACCTCCTGAATGCTGGAATTACAAGCATGTACCACCCTAACTGGCTTTTTTTGTTGGTGTTTATTTTGAATTTGTATTTTATCATATAAAAATATTAACTAAGATTTTACTTGTCAGAAGGTCTAATATCCAAAATATATAAAGAGCTCAAGAAATTAAACACCACCAAACCAAATAACCCAATTAAGAAATGGGGCTCAGAATTAAACAGAGAATTCTCAACAGAGGAATACTGAATGGCTGAGAAACACTTAAAGAAATGCTCAACAGCCTTAGTCATCAAAGAAGTGCAAATCAAAACGGCTCTGAGATTCCATCTTATACCCATCAGAATGGCTAAGATCAAAAACTCAAGTGACAGCACATGCTGGCGAGGATGTGGAGAAAGGGGAACACTCCTTCATTGCTAGTCGGAGTGCAAACTTGTACAACCACTTTGGAAATCAATCTGGTGCTTTCTCAGAAAACTGGGTAGAGGGCTACCTCAAGACCCAGCTATTCCATTCCTCGGAATATACCCAGAAGATGCTCCACCATACAAGGACATATGCTCAACCATGTTCATAGCACCCTTATTCATAATAGCCAGAACCTGGAAACAACCGAAATGTCCCTCAGTCAAAGAATGGATAAAGAAACTGTGGTACGGGGCTGGAGAGATGGCTCAGAGATTAAGCGCACTGGCTGCTCTTCCAGAGGTCCTGAGTTCAATTCCCAGAAACCACATGGTGGTCACAACCATCTATAATGTGATCTGATGCCCTCTTCCAGCCTGAAGGTGTACATGCAGGCAGAGCACTGTATACATAATAATAAATAAGCAAACCTTAAAAAAAAAAAAAAAAGAAGCTGTGGTACATTTACACTATGGAATACTACTCAGCTATTAAAAAACAGGGGACTCCTGAAATTTGCAGACAAATGGAACTAGAAATGATCATACTGAGTGAGTTAACCTAGACCCAGAAAGACTCACATGGTATATACTCACTTATAATTGGACACTAGCCCAAAAGGGATGTCCAATGAAAGTCTTCACTTACCAGGAGATTGGGATAGATGCGAGGACACCCTATTGAGACTCTAGGTGAGAGAAGTATAGGAGAATGGGAAAATAGAAGGGCCCAGAAGGTCCTAGAAACCTACAAAAAGAATATCATGATGGGCGGATCTGGACCCAGGGGTTCTGCTCAAACTACTGCATCAACCAAGGACAATACATACAGTAAACATTGAACCCCTACTTAGATCTAGCCAATGGACAGGACATTATCCACAGTTGTGTGGGGAGCGGGGATAGACTCTGACATGAATTCTTGTGCCCCATATTTGACCATTTCCCCTTGGTGGGGAGGCCTGGTGGCACTCAGAGGAAGGGTAAGCAGGCTACCAAGATGAGCCTTGATAGGGTGTGACCATATGGTAGGGGAAGAGGTCCTTCTGTCACAGACCTTGTGGAGGGGAATAGGATGAAAGAGGGAGGGAGGAACGGGAGGATACAAGTGATGGGATAACAATTGAGATGTAATCCAAATAAATTAATAATAAAAAAAGATTTTACTTCTCAGAAATGGATTCTGAGCTTTTGGAAGTTAGGCACAAAATTTATGAGAAGTGATGAAATATCCACATTTTGTGCTTCTCACCTATAGGAACTGTAAGGTTACATTATAACCCTGCTGCTAGTCTAAATCTCAAGTCTGCTTCTAAGCACGGTGCTCTATAAAGAGCTATTCTATGCAGTCTTGACATGCCAAGTCACTCAGTCTTCACAATGACCCTAGAAAGTATCATTTTTATCTTAATAGATGAAGAAAAATGCTCAGTAATTTGCTTACTTATGCAAGACTTATGCTCTTATCACTATGTCAAACAATCTCTCAAAATAGCCATTGTTATATTGTTACTAAAATGATGGCACTCAGGGTTGGGGATATAACTCAGTTGGATATGGCTGGCTCACAAGTACCTGAATTTAGCTGGGCGCAGTGGCACACTCATGTAACCCCAGCACTCAGCAAGGCAGAGGCAGGTGGGTCTCTGTGAGTTTGAGGCCAGCCTGGTCTACAAGGTGAGTCCAAGACAGCCAAGGATACACAAACCCTATCCTGAAAAACCAAAAAACCACATACCTGAGTTTGATCCCCATCACCCCGCTATACAGGGGCGTGATAGTGATTCCTAGCACTCAAGGCAGAGATAAGAGGATTTCTGTTGAGTTCTAGGCCAGCCTGGTCTACAAACAAGTTCCAGCCCAAACAGGGCTATGCAGTAAGATCCTATCTCAACAATTAAACAAACAATAATGCCAGGTGTTCCAGCTGAAGAGATGGTTCATATTCATGGTAATGCTTTAAGTTAGATGTATTCTTTTTACTTCCCTAGACCATTCTTTCTCCTATATATGCTATTAAAAGATTCATATTATCAGTATTAATTATACCTTTCCAAAACAATGACAGTAATGATTTTTCTTTAATCATATCTATGTATAGCATATTGTCTAAAAGTCCAGGCTTTGTGGTTCATGTTTAGATACCTTTACATAGATGGAGTAAGAAAAACTAAGTCTCAATAAGAAACATTTATACAATTTATTTTTCTTATCTCTAAGTGCAGATACTGGGTTAGGGACGTAGCTTAGTTCGTAGAGTACTTTCCTAGCATTCACAAAGCCTTGGGTTCAGTCCTGACTTGGTGCATGACTATAATTCCAGTACTTTGGTAGTAAAGACAAGAAGATCAGAAGTTCAAGGTGATTCGTGGGTACATACTGTACTCAGGGATAGCCAGGGCTATTGTGAGACTGCCTTAAAAAAGAAGCAAAGATGCAGATACTTTCAGGACAAATGGTCCTAAAGATTAAATGAAAAAGACAATAAAACTGGGAGTGGTGGTGCATGCCTTTAACTACAGAGGACCTCTATGAGCTTCAGAACAGCTTGGTCTACAGAGCTAGTTCCAGGTTTGCGCAGAGAGATCCTGTCTCAAAAACCAACCAACTAAACAATCAATAGTTTTAAAAACTCAATGAAAAGCACTGTAAAGAGATATGACTAGGCCAAAGAAAAGATATTAAGGATTGAAGACAAGACTTAAAGAATTATAGTTAGGAGCCGGGCGATGGTGGCACATGCCTTTAATTCCAGCACATGGGAGGCAGAGGCAGGAGGATCTCTGTGAGTTCAAGGCTAGCCTGGTCTACAGAGAGTCTTCCAGGACAGCTAGAGCTGTTACACAGAGAAACCCTGCCTCAAAAAACAAAAAAAAAATTATAGTTAGTGTTCAGTAAGTTGGCTTAGCCAGTACAAGTACTTACTATGTAAGGCAGAGTTCAAGACCCAGAATCCATATAATCATGGAAGGAGAGAACTGACATACACATTGTAGCATGCAGACATACATATGTACACATGTATACCCACACATACTAATAATAATGATACTAGTAGCAGCAGCAGCAGCAGCAGCAGCAGCAGCAGCAGCAGCAGCAGTAGTAGTAATAGTGAATTTTATTCAGACAGCAGTTTTTAAGCATAGTCTGACCTGGTGGTGTAAGCCTGTATCCCCAGCTACTTAGCAGGCTGGGGCAGATTTGCAAATTCAATGAATGTGTGGAATACAGAGTGAGTTTAAGGCAAACATGGGCAATTTAGTGACGCCCTGTCTAAAAATAAAAAGCTCAGGATGTAGCCCATTCCCAGTGGCAGGGTGCTTGCTTTGCATATGTGAGGTCCTAGGTTCAATCTGTACAAAAGAAAGGAAATTAAACAAGAGAAAAAGTAATTATGATCAAAAGAAGAGCTCTAGGATACAGTTAAAGGAATAAACTTTTACAATTTATTCAATATAGCTCTGATTAAAACCAACAAACCACTCTCAAAATATATTACTATTACCAATTTGTGGACGTGATTATGTATAATTAAAAGCTGCTTTATTAATTCTGCCAGTGACATGCAAGAAAACCAGAAAAAAAAAATAACAAAGGCATCAACAAACTCATTGCTTGAGTTAACTTACCATTCTTCTTTTATACTGTCAAGATTATCTACTTCTTTCATTCTCTTTCTGCTACTGCAAAAGTTAAAAGAAATAAACATTAAAGTTCTCAATAGTATCAAAAAACTTATTCCTATGTAACGGTATTCTTTAACATGTCATGGAACCATAAGGTAGTACTAAACGAGTTTGAACAACAGGCCAAATTCAACATGGTCATTTTTATCTAAAACAAAAAACAAAACAAAACACCCAACAGTGTGTGGTGGTACAAGCCTGTAATCCCAGCACCTGGGAAACAGGAAAGATGAGCCCAAATTCAAAGTCATTTCAGCTATGTGGCTAAAGAAAAACTTGGGCCCTGAGAAAGACCCTGTTTGAAAAAATGAAAGAAAGTGAGCCTTTAACCCTTGCCAGTGGGGAAGCAGAGGCAAGGTAATCTCTGAGTTCTAGGCCAGCTGGTGCCACACTGTGAGACCCCGTCCCAAAGTAAAACAAAACAACAAGATATTTGATCCCACTGTGAACTCAGACTGTAAAAACCTGTCTATAATTGTGGCATGGCTCAGTCTTTGATCCTAGAGCTTTCTGTTTATTGTAAACAAGTACTTGTCATATGGCTTAGCCCTAGCACACACCTTTAATTCAAGAGCTTTCTGTAAATAGGATTAAATAAAGTTAGCCCTAAGTCAAGAGGTGGAGCAAAGAACCAGAATGACAGAAAGTGAACATGGGGGAAAAGTCATGGAGAGTGAGAGGAAGTTCAGAGGACGGATGCAGAGATGCACAAAGAGGAACACAGGAAGTAGAAAGGAGGGACACTGAATTGAAGTATATTTAAGACGGCGTGGAGAAGGAAAAGGAGCTTTTTCCTTCTGGCATGTCCGTTGAGTAGTAGGGTCAACTGGGTGCTTTCTCTGCCTCCCTGAGCTAGTAGGTTTTCACCCCAGCATCTGGCTCTTGAGCCTTTATTGGTAAAAATCAAGCGATTGGGATTTTTTTCTTTATAAGAATAGACATGGGCTGGAGAGATGTCTTAGCAATCAAGAGAACTTAATGCTCTTTCAGAGGACTGGGATTAGACTCTTAGCACCTACTTGGCAGCTCATAATCATCTATAAGTCTAGTTCCAGAGGTACACCTTGACTTCTGAGGGTACCTGGCACACACATGGTGTACACTTATGAGTTCATTCACATAAAACAACAACAACCCAAAACAACATCAACAACAACAAAACCCCAAACCACAAAGACACCAATAACATTTCAAAGGGGGACTGTTTTGGGGAGGGGTGCTTCCCAAGGGTCTTTTTTCTCTATGTCTGCTATATGTGTATCTCCACACTCCTGTCCCCAGTAAACACCTTAAATAATAATATTTTTGAAGGGCTTTGTTTTTGGTGTGTGTGTACTATGTTTAAATGTTCATGTAGCGTGCATGCATGAAGGCAGGCATGTGGTGCCCAAAGGCCAATATCAGGTATTTTCCTGGATATTTTCCCACCTTATTTGTGTGTGTGTGTGTGTATGCATGTGGAGGCCAGAAGGCAATTACAGGCGTTTCCTCCTCAGACACTATCTCCTTATTTTTTCATGTAGAGTTGTCTCTCTAGAACCTAGGGCTCATTGACTCAGCTGGACTAGCAGACCAGTGAACACCAGAGATACTCTTGCTCTGCACCACCAGTACACCTAACTTTTATGTGGATGCTGGTGATCCAAATTTAGGTCTTCACGCTTGCCCACGGAATGCAGGGCTTGGCTCAGCCATTCTGCAGCTTCCAGAGGTTTTTCATTGGTTTGCCTGTTTTTCTGAGACAAGGTTCCACTATGTATCCTTGGACGGTCTGGAATGTTAGTTCCAAAGATCCTCACCCCCATTCCTATCCTCATTGAAACTGATAACTATACGCTGTCAGGGTAACCTTTCTGAAATACAAGTGTGCTTTTTGGACTTCCCTACTAAAAACCCCTCAATGATTCCCACTGCTGTTAGAATAAGGTTCAAACTCTTTGGGCAATATTATAGGAGAACTAATATAGTTCTTTACATTTTTATCATAGTTGCACTTATTTCCCATAATTATACCATAGAGGTCTTCATTGTTATGATCATCACTACTACTAGATATTTGCCAAAATATCTAGTCATATATAATTAAGTTACTTTATTACTTCATGTATTTATCATTATACAGCTATTGTGTGTATTTATTTAATATAAAAAGAACAGAGAGATAATAACAGGTATCATGTCCAAAAGGTATCCAGTAGCACCCACAAAAGGGCACGCCTACTGAATGGGTCCAAAATTGAGTCTAGGCCCAGGTCAATTAGGACTATAGGAGGAACTTAGATGAAAGCCAGCATTTCTCAGGAAGTTGTGAAACTGGTTCCCATCTGCCAAAAGGAATCGTTTCCCTTACCTCTGACAGAAGGAACCAGAGCTCCACTGATAGATACCTGTGGCTGTACATCAAAGCCCGCACACACCTCCAGGCTCCCTCAGGCCCTCTCCCTCTCCTCTTGCTCTCTAGCTATATGCTATTCTCTCTTCTCTTGTAGACAGTCCTGGCCATGTCCAGTCTGGTTCTCTTTCTCTCAGCTCTGGATTCTGGGTACTTCCTCTCTTATGCACAATACAAACCTTCCCTTTAACCATGCCATAGAGCAGTCATTTCAGTGGTATCTTTACTCTGCCCAGTTGGGTACAATAATAAGCATTAGCAAAGAAACTCATGGCTTGAGTTAACCTAACATAATAGTTTTGAGAAAAGAAAAGACTGTTCCTAAATCTACAACGTTACATAAAAAGGTGCTATGTCTTGTCTGGTCCTGATCTGCTTCACCACTCAGCCCCCCTTTGCTCTCCATACTCCAGATGCTGTGAGTTTTACACTCCTGACATGGCCAGCCTCTTAGCCTCTGTGGCTTCTAGTTCCTTTGCATGGCCCTTTCCCTCTTTTAGAATTCGTCCTTCACCTAACTCCTGTTTACCAGTAAACTCTCAGCTCAAAAATTACTTTCCACCGGGCATGGTGGCACATGCCTTTAATGCCAGCACTTGGGAGGCAGAGGCAGGAGGATCACTGTGAGTTCCAGGCCAGCCTGGTCAACAACGTGGGTCCAGGACAGCCAAGGCTAACACAGAGAAACTCTGTCTCGGAAAAACAAAAAAAATCAATCAAACAAACAAAAATTACTTTCCTAAAGAAACTGTTTTCCTCAGCTGGGGAAAATCCCTTATTAACACCCTCTCACAAGCACCTTTTTTTATTTCTTCCTTTTAGCTTCTACCTTGGTTTACTGGCATTTATTTCTGTGTTTAATAATTCTTTGCCTAATGATACCATGTAATCTAAATGTAGAATCTATAATTGCCATCACCATTTTCTTAGTATTCAGTTTGCTTGTTTGTCTGTTTATCTGGGGGTGGGGTGCAGGAGGTAAATGCCCAAGGGGCTGGAGAGATAGATCATCCATTGAGACCAATGGCTGCTCTGCCAGAGAACCTAGCGGGGTTCAATTCCTAGTCCCCACATGGTGGCTCATAACTATCTGTAGCTAGCTCTAAGGGAATCTGACACCATCTTCTGGCTTCCACAGGTACCAGGCACAAAAATGGTGCACAGATATACATGTAGACAAAACGCTGGTGCACATAAAGTAAATGAGTAACATTTTAAGAAGAGTCAGCGCTCAAGTAGCAACTGCTATCTACAGTATTCTTGTTCCTAGTACTCTGTACTCAGCCGATCCTCCCACATGAACACAATTCTGACTTTTGCATTTCACCAGTACCTACCACTAACGTGAGTGTTATCACACCGGCATTCCCTGCATCAACAATACAACTCAGAAGATGAATCACATCTGTTACACCAGTACTTAGGAAACCGAGGCAGGAAAATGCCACTTTGAGGCCACAATATAATACTTAGTAAATTCCCAAATTCGAGGCCATAAGGCCAAGGCTACATATATTCTGTCTCTGGGGGCTTGGGGGTGGGGAATTGCTATACTGCACGCCTTTAATCCCAGGACTCAGAAAGCAGAGGCAGCCAGCTCTGTTTGAAGCCAGCCTGGTCCACTGAGTGTATTCCAGGACAGCCAAAATTAATTAGTAAGAACCTGTCACAAGCAGGGCCATGGTGGCGCACGCCTTTAATCCCAGCACTTGGGAGGCAGAGGCCAGCCTGGTCTACAATGAGAGTCTAAGACAGCCATGGCTACACAGAGAAACCCTGTCTCGGAAACAAATAAACAAACAAACAAACAAACAAAAAACTGTCACAAAAAAATTTCAAAAGGGGTGCTACAAATCTGTAATCCACGCACTTGAGAGTCTGAGAATCATAAGTTCAAGTTCAGCCTGTGATTTGACGACGTCAAAAACAACAACAAAACAAACAAGCAAAACCCCGAATCAATACAGATAGATCTCGAGTTCACTCTTTTTCATTTCAAATTACATACAAACGAACCAACGCTGGAGGCCACTCTAACGTTCACTTTTGCTAATAAGTAAGAAACTTTTATTACCACTAATTAAAAAAAAAAGATACAAGAAGAAAAAACAACTAGGAAGACACTGAACATGGTATTTACAAAAATATCAGTTACAGTGAGCTAAGGAAGGCTGGTGAAGTCAGTTACGAAACGTCCAGCGAACTAGACATTCAGTATTTCTGGAGTACGCTTTTCGCAGCGTTCGCCTTTGGAAACGGTGACGTCCCTAGAGCACCCAACTCGAAGTTTCTGGGCGCCTCCAGGGAAAGAAGCGCGACGTGCTTCCGCAGAGCTGGCGAGCGCGTCGGCCAGCGGAGCCGGGAGCTGCAGGTCCGCACTCACCTGGCCCGGGCTGGGGCCGGGAGGCCTCGGTCGAGCAGCGTCCTTCCCCGGCCGCAGCCGCGCGGTCCCGAAGCCCCAGGGGCCGACTCACTGTGGCCCAGACGCGTCGCGGTCGTGGGGCGACAGCTCAGTGCGCACCCCGGGGAAACGCGGGGGGGAAACGCCCGCCCGCCCGCCGGACCCCTCACCCGGCCGAGCCTGGAAACTCACCTCAGGGCGCGGCCCCGTGGCCTAGTCCTCGGTCTCCTACGGCGGGCGAGGGTCGCAGCCGCCTCTGGGCCGAAGCCCCTCCGCCCAGGAGCGCCCGGAAACCCTCTCCCGACCGGCGGTCCGCCGCGGAGGTCTGACCCGCCTCCCTCAGCCGGCCCGGCACGCGCCGGGGAGCGCGCCTGGCTGACGGGAGCGCGCCTGGTCGACGGGAGCGCGCCGGGGGCGGGGCTTCCTGCGGCGAGTCACCGCAGGACTTGGCCTGGCGCGCGCTTATGGCGGCGGTCTGTTCCTGCAGCCGGCGCCGCTGCTTGTTGCCTCCTTAGGAGGCGCGGAAAATGCCAGGAGCTAGGTGGGCGTTCACCTGACAACCCAGCGTCTGCCTATTTCTTTCCATGCCCCCTCTCCCCTTCCTTGCAGAGATCTCCCTGCGTCCTGTTAGCGAACTTTCACCTGAGCCCTATCATCTCTAGAGTGACAGTTAAAGAAGCCCCTCCGCCCTTTGGGTTCTTGAAAGGACTCTCTGCACAGACCACTTTCCTCTTTAGGATGTATTTATTTGCTCGCGTATTTATTTATTTTATTAACTTCTTGGTATTTCGAACAAGAGTTTCTCTGTGTAGACCAGGCTGGCCTCTCAGAGATTCTCCCGCCTCTGCCTCCGGACTGACTTGACTTCTTATAGGCTGTAGATATGACTTCAGGATGCCCAAGACAAGGTCAGGCACAAACTCTCCAAATTCCCGGTCTTTGCTCTATAAATGATTTTCAGAATTGCTTGTCATTACATGTTGTCAAATACCAGCTGCCCTGACATACCAAACTTTAGTGAAGACTGTCTTCTCCAAGTTCTCACACCCCCAGCCTGAGCCAGGAAGCACTCCCCCTCCCCTTTGTGTCACTCCAGAAAGTGTGTTGACTTTGGAATAAACAAAATATCTCTGATGTCCTGTCTGGTCCAGTGTCCTCTACTGTTGGTTGGTCCCACTTTCCTATACACAAAGTTTTCTCTCCTTATTTATTCTTCCTTATACAAGAAAAGCACTCCCCTCCTCCTCCTCCTCCTCCTCAAAAAAAAAAAAAAAAAAAAAAAAAAAGCCCGAATCTACCTAACCTAGAAACCTGTTGAGATTTCATTGATTTATCTCTATTGAATAGTACCTTTTTTGTTTTTTCTTTCTTTCTTTGTTTTGTTTTTTGTTTGTTTGTTTTCGAGACAGGGTCTCAGTAGGTAGCTCTGGCTGTTCTGGAATTCACTATGTAGACCAGCTGGAGAGATCCACCTGCCTCAGCCTCCTGAATGTTAGGATTAAAGGTGTGAGCCACATCTCCCGCTACAGTAGTCTCTTAAATCTAAAAATAGAATTGTTGGAGATGGAATTGTAGTTTTTT
Source organism: Acomys russatus (assembly GCF_903995435.1). Lineage (NCBI taxonomy): Eukaryota > Metazoa > Chordata > Mammalia > Rodentia > Muridae > Acomys > Acomys russatus. The sequence goes on from NC_067137.1 coordinate 26,076,487, forward strand.
ACCTGCTAGACAAGGTATTCGCCTCCAAGCAACACTCCCACCCATTTTATGTTTGTTTTTCCCTCTGGGATTTGCACGTTTGGACTCTGGCAAGAGCATTTCTCACTGCAGTGGGTCTCCCCTTCCCACCCACTGCAATAGTCTTTCTTCATGGAACCTAGAACTACCTAAACTGGGATTTGCTTTTTATTTGACAGTTGTTAGTGCCTGGAGTCATCTTGAGATTGGGCCTCACCTACCAACCATTCCCACCCAGGTAAAAGCAATTTGGGATTCTTTCGAAGACCTACTGAGCGGCTCAGGCATCCTGTGGTGAGTTTAGCTCTCAGAACAGGGCTCCTGATCTTTTGTCTGTTGAGTTAATTTCCTCACCAGCAGAGAAAGATGCACACCCACATAATCATGTGGATTATAATAATATATTATACACAATAATTATACATATATAACGTTATATATAATAACAACTGTTATATATCTGTTACATATATATAAAATAATTGTTGGTCTGGGGCATTCTCTACAGAAACGTCTACTTAGATGCAACCTATATATTTTTTGAGATTTGTTTTTTATTTTATGTGTATGTGTATGGATATTTTGCCTGTTTATGTATCTGCATACTACCATCTCGAGATCCTCCTGTTTCAGTCTGTCAAATACCATAAGCATGTGCCACTCTGCCCAGACATTTCCTTGATCCGTCTATGAGCCTCCTCTAATAGTTTGTCGTTTTGTCCCCAGTCCTGTTAAATGTTTTGTTCTAGAAGCAATTGAAAATATTCTTTCCCATGCCAAAAGTCAATTTACCAGCCCGGTGTGGTGACATCTGCTTGTGATCCTAGCACTGGGAGGACGCAGAACAATGTAAATTTAAGGCCAGGCCACCTTTAATACCAGCACTCGCAGGCGGATTGGTCTACAAAGCTAGTCTAGGACAGCCAAGGCTACACAGAGAAACCTTGCCTCCAAAACAAACAAACAAACAAACAAACAAATAAATTTAAGGTCAGACTGGTCTCCATGGTGAGACTCTGTCTTAACCAACAAAAATCAACTGACCATAACACTATAGGTTTATTTCTGTATTTTTCTTTTCATTCTGTTTTAGATAGGGTTTCATTTAGCAAAAGCTGGCCTTGATGTTTATTTGGTCTGCCAGCACCTATGTCCCAAGTGCTGAGATTATAGCCACTGCCACACCGGGTTTATGGCTTCCTGCACACTAGGCAAGCACTCCAGCACTCAGTTTTAACTTGAACACTGGTGTACACTTCTGACTATTAGTTAATGTTGTTTGAAACAGGTCAGGCTTGCCTCTTAACCAAGAATGACCTTGAATTATTCTTAACGTTTCCACCTTCCAAGATTGCAGGCTTGCACACATGTACCATTGCATGTGGCGTGGAGGTCTTGAGTCCAGGAAGTGTTTCAGCTGTGCTCTTCTGTTAGGACTGTTTTGGCTATTCAGGGTCCTCTGCAAATCCATACAAACTTAAAGCCAGGTTTTTTGTTTCTGCTTAAAAAAATTTTTTTTTTTTTGATTTTTCGAGACAGGGTTTCTCTGTGTAGCCGTGACTGTCCTGGACTCACTTTGTAGTCCAGGCTGGCTTTGAACCTACAGCGATCCGCCTGCCTCTGCCTCCCGAGTGCTGGGATTAAAGGCATGCGCCACCACGCCCGGCTTTCTGATTAAAAAATTTGTTTAGCTCTGGGTGTGGTGTCATATGT